>NC_081313.1:129521494-129824524 GCF_026419965.1 Kogia breviceps | reverse complement strand
CTCAGTCACTGTGATTTAGAAGCACCTTGTGATCAAGGAGGAGGATTGGACTGACTCTGTTAGGCTGAGGATCAGGGAAGGTTTCTTGAAGGAGGAGGCAGTTAGCTGGGCCCTGAAGTATGAGTAGGAGTTTGCCAGGTGGGAGAGGGGTGAAGGGGGCAGCGAAGGTAGAGGAAGGGCATTTCAGCACAGGGAACAGCCAGCATAATGCACAGGTGAGAAATAAGCAGGACCGTCAAGAACTGCAAGTTCCTGGGTACAGGGAGTGTGGGAAGAAGTGGGAAGGGAGGGGATTAAAACCCACAGACACATACACATGTGTGTGCTGTGGGCAAAGAAGGGACCCTGGAGTCCCTGACATGGATTTAACTCCTGATCCTCACTGTATGACCTTGGGCAAGGCCCTCCCCTACTCTGGGCCTCTTGTCTGCTTGATGGGGGAGGGGAAGAGTTGTGGTAAGGTCCATCGAGTGGGTCCTTGGTTGGGGCTGTGTGCTGAGCACTGAGCATACCGGTCACTTGGCTGTCCTTAGCAATGTGCCTACACCTCATTTACCATGACCTTCCCTCTTGGGGTCAGGCCCAGCCAGTCAACCTGGGAATTCCCCGGGTATGGATTGGGGGATGGTGGAGCAAGAGAAAGATAGGCTGGCTCAGTGCGTCTGGGTACTGACTGGACTGGGCCTGCAGACAGCTGGGAAACTCCTTCCAACCATCCATGGGCTGGTTCAGCTACATAATGTTTGTTGAGCCTATACTGTGTGAAGCACTATTCTAAATACTTCTCACATATGTGGTTTTCATAATCACCTCACGAGGTTGGGTTGTTATTATCCCCACTTCACTGAGAGGAAACTGAGGCTCAGAGAGGTTAAGTAACCAGCTTAAGACGATACAGCTAATAAGTAGAACAGACAGGGCCTGTTTAGATGATTTGAACTGGTACTTGGATTAGCTTTTTTTTTCTTTTTTCAGTAACCAAGTATTTATTTTAATGTGTATTAGAAAAGAAATAACTAGTGTATCAAACTCATATGCCTCTGGTGAACTATTATTCTTATAATTTCACTATTCATCTTTAGTCTTAAGACTATATTCACATGTTCATTTAAAAACCTTTAATAGCTGTGTATTTATGTTAACGTGTATTAGGAAAAAAATGTAAGTCATGCATTAAACTCATGACTTTTGGCTGTGATATAATTTCTTTTTAAAAAAATCAGTAAAGTAAAATAGCAATTGATTTAAAGGAAATTTTCAAGTAAAAACAGTAAAAGTATAGAAAAAAAACTACAGTAATACTAGAATGAGAGGGGAACACTTGCCAAGGCCCTGGTGGCCTCCTGGAGATAGTGGAAGAGGTGGAGGACAGGGAACCTGAGCCTTAAGGGACTGAAGGTTGTCCTGGCCCCAGCTTTCCCCATACGCATCTCCTGTCTCGGTTCTTTCTCCCCTCCAAAGCCAGCTAGACCTTTGAAAAAATGTAAGCCACATCCTGTTCCTCTCTTGTAAACCCCTCCAATGGCTTCCCATTGCATTTAGAGAAAACAAACTCTTCCGCAATGCAGAGAAGACCCTATATAATCCAGTCTGCTCCAACCTATTTTCTGTCCTTCCTCACTGGCTGTGAGGTGGGATCACGGCGGCCTCATTGCTATTACTGCCTCAGGGCCTTTGCACAAGATGTTTCCTCCGCTTAGATCACTCTTTTTCTAGATCTTCACACACACACACACACACACACACACACACACACACACACACACACACACCTCTTTCTCAGCCACGTCTCCAGAGAAGCTGCTCCCTGCCTCCCTCACCCCCCGAACTAGAAGTAACTTCAGGTTACTTCTGAGTACCACAGTCACCTCACACTGGTTCATTTATCTGAACAGCACTTCTAACACTATCTAGATATGTTTTTCTTTTTAAAAAACACTATTTTTTTGTTGTTCCATTAGAGCAAGAACTCTGCCTTGTCACTGCTGTCTCCCCAGATTAGTGTCTGGCACATAGTAGGTGCTCAGTAAGTATTTGTTGGTCACATATGTGTGTGAGTGGTGGCTGAGGTGGCTGGAGAATGGGTTTAATTAAGCTCATGCATCTGCAAATGGGAGGAAAGCTTCTCCAGAAACAACAAAGAGGTTTGAGATCCTCCAGATGAACAGTTCAGGCAGCTGAAACCAAAAATGCAGATGGGATTAGTCACCCTCGGAGCCTGGTAACACTGGCACCAAACACACTCCCCATCCAAACATATCACAACACTGCGGGGCCCTGTGTTGTCAGGGCCCCAGGTGGCAGCTCTGGCATTTGGGAGCTGGCGGCAGCTGAGTAGTATGGGTACGGGGGGAATTGGGGGGGGTGGCTGGGGGTGGTGGTGTGTGGAACAAACTAGGTCAAGGGCCACGGACAGGGTTGCCCGGCCTGGGGACAGGCAGTGGCGGTGGAGGTGGGGAGGGCTTCCTAGCACGAACCTTGAGAAAATTTGCCTTGAAGAATGAGCTCAAAGTTGTTGAAAAAGAAAAATTCCACTCCTAAACCGAAGCAGACCACTCAGTTGTGAAATCCATTTCCACGACACTTTGCCTGCTCAAAAGGGGAAATTCTCTGCTTTCTTTCTTTTTGGTTTTATAACAGCTTTATTGAAATATAATTCACATGCCGTATAATTCATCCATTTAAAATGTATGATTCAGTGGTTTTCGGTATATTCAGTTTTTCCACAGTCACCACAATCCGTTTCAGAACATTTTCATCACCCCAGAAAGAACCCCCCCCCAACCTGTTAGCAGCCCTCCTCCCCTCAGCACTAGGCAGCCACGAATCTACTTTCTGTTTCTATAGATTTATCTCTCTGGACTCTTAAATGGAATCATATGGGACCTTCTGTGACTGGCTTCTTTCATATAGCATAATGTTTCCCAGGTTCGTCCATGTTATAGGATGTATCAGTACTTCATTGCTTTTTATGGCCAAATAATGTTCCATTGTATGGATAGACCACATTCTATTTATTCATTCCTTGGTTTAAGGACATCTGGGTTGTTTCCATTTTGGAGGTATTATGAATAATGCTGCTATGCACTTTCAACAAGTTTTGTATGGACATATGTTTTCATCTCCCTTGATTATATATCTAGGAGTGGAATCTACTTTCTTCTAAAAGGAAAAAAAAAATCCCCCAAGTCAACATATGTATAGGGAGAGTGGATCTAAGATATCACTTGTAGCTGTGACAGAACAAGTGAACTTCATGAGCATGGGGGCTACAGCTGCGCCTGGCACGTACAAAGCTCAGTGAATATTTTCGAACGAATGCCCAAAGGCTTACTCATTCTGTGATCCCCAGTGAAAAGGCCCAGGGTTGGAAATGCAGCAAAAATGGCTCTCTCTCCATTCATCCATCCATTCAACAAATATAGTGGCACAGAATAGTTCATTCAATGTCATTTGAATTTAATCAACTGTTGAGAGTTTCTTAGACAAAGTTGGAGAAGTCCCTACCCCTGTGTGTGAGGAACTCCGTCGAGAACGGAATACAGACAAGTAAACAGTGCCGTAACACAGGAAGAGAAACAGGCCACTTTCTTTCCCTTCTCATTTTTGGTGTTTCCTTTTTGAGCCAGTGATGCTTCCCCTAAATTCTTGGTGTGGGGTTCCTCTTGTCCCCAGGGCAGAAGCAGCAGTGGGAAGAGAAGCTCCATCTTCAGGGGAGCTTGGTCCGCCTTTAAGGACCTATCCTTGGGTGCCCTTATACCTTTCTGTCTGAAATCAAGGACCTACCTTAACTCGTTTACAGAATAAAGGGCATCTTGCCTAATGCCTTTTTCTGACTGTTGACCTGTTTCCGCTGTACTCCTGAGAACAGCCTAAGCTGTGTAGGCGTCTTGGGTTCAGAGATGAACAAAGACAGCCCCTGTCTACCTGGACCTCCAAGCCTGATGGGCAGGACACATGGTCCACAAGCAGCCCAGAGGGAAAAGAGGACTCAGATGGGGACACTGGCACTGGATCTGCCTCTGGGCCTTCTGTCTGAGAATATACAACTTTCTATGTTTTATTAACTTGTCAAATACATTCTTACATCAGGTCCTGGTATACTTAAGAGTTTTCATGTGTATCATTTTATTTTTTAAAAGGAAGATATTCATTTATTCATTCATAAACATTTATTGAGTACCTACTATGTGTCAGGTCCTCAGTGCAAAACAGAGAGAAGTAAAACTTTACCTTGAATTGTGAATGCCTCATACCAGCAAGAGAGAAAGACAAGTAAATCACAGGGAGCCCTGAGTATGTGCTGTAATGGGGGATGTACAGGAGATATATTATTTTTATTCTATCTCACATATAATTTTCTTGTTTAGAATATATTGTTATACCCATATAAATCTTAAGTATTATTTTAGTCACATATCTTACATATATTCTGTTCTCATCTGGGTTATATGTAATTATATGTATTATTTTTGCTTTTAAATTTTATGATTTTATTTCTCAGGAGATAGTTTATAGCTTTCTACCGTATCTTTGAGTTTTATCTTTTTAACAATATAATCTTTTTAAAAAGGTGCCTTTTATCCTCCTGATTTTAATGGTGGTGCATTTTCAATGGAGAAAATTTAGAAAATATAGAAGAAATAAATACATAAATAAAAATAGCTTCTCATCTCCCACCACCCAGAGACAGGAATTGTCTACCTGCTACTGTCTTTCCTTCTATTCTTTTTTCTAGACTATATGCAATGTTATGGGTCTTATTTTAAGAGTGGGACACACTCTTATTAAGACACATGGTATTTAATTTTAATGAAATTGGTAGGGGTGCAGGTGTCTCCGAGGATGACGCATCCACACCTTCATTCCCAAAGAAGGTCTTGATTTTCTTCCTCTCTGGGTCCCCAGTCACCCCATCCTGACTACTAAATTGAGCAGCCCAGGGCATAACCCCACGGCGGCAAGGGTTTCTGGCAGGCCTGGGACTAAGGTTCTGAGGCTGTGCCCAAGGTCGGGGCGTCAACCTAGCTCCTGAACCTGAGCCCTTGTTCACCCTGGGGCGAGGGTGGAGGTGAGGGGAGAGCAGGTGAATTACTGGGGGTCGGGGGGAGTGTGTCACTGCCTCCCCCCAGGGCCTTCTAAATAAGGCCCTCGAATCTGCTGTATCAAGAGACAGCCGAGAATCCACGTGGCCCCAGAGCGACTTGTGTGGGGCGGGGGGCACTGGAAAGCCAAGACCCACCACCCAACATTTCGCTACCCTCCAGCCCCTTTGAGAAAGGAACTTCTCGGAGAACAGTGTGTGACATACACACAGTATTATCCCAGCCTGGGAAGTGGAAGTTCTGGTTCTCTTTGTTGAGTGGTGGTGGCCTCACGATGGTTCTAGGAGGTGGGTTGCTCTGCCCCCTTTACAGCGAGGTGGAAACTGAGGCTGGGAGAGGTGGGGTGACATGTCCAAGGTCACACAGGGTTGAGGTGACCCTAAGACAGGCACTGTTAAGCCTGATGCTCTCCTGCCCCTAACCCAGGCCGTCCTGGGCTCTGTCTGCGGCTCCCTTCTCTGCAGGCATGGAACATTCTGTAGGGTAAATTTTCCAGCCTGGGTCCCTACCTCCTCCTCACCTCCTCCCTCCATCACTGCACAGGCAGGAAACACAGGCTCCCCGTCTCGGCTTCCCAGCAGCCCCCGGCTGTGGCCTTCACATACAAATATTTATCTAGTGAATTAATAAACACAGAGAGAGGAGGCCTGCAGATAAAACCAGGCTGGACCATAATCCTCCATACAGGTTCTCCTGGAGGTCTCTACATGCACAGCCACATGGCACTGTGTGTGTGTGTGTGTGTGTGTGTGTGTGTGTGTGTTGGTGGCGGAGGTGATAAAAGAGTCGGATAATGGAGTGCAGTGGTTTGACACGCGGACTCTGGAGCCTGGCTGCCTGGGTCTGAGTCCCAGCCTCTCAGCTGTGTGGCCTTGGGCAAGTGACCGCCTCTCTCTGTGCCTCTTGCCTCCTCTGTGAAACGGTGACATGGTCAATGGTCCACACCTCCTAATTCACGCAACAGTGCTGGTACTAGAGTCAGCACAGTGCCCGGCACGTAGCAAAAGCTTTTAGAGTGAAACAAAATATTGGGGAAACTGAGTCAAGATTCCAAGATGAAGCAACTTAACAAGAGAGAAGCCACTTGCACCAGGAAGCTCCCCAGAGGAGATAACATCTGGAATGTTCTGGAATTGTGCCTAAACCCCCCCCAGTGGCTCCTCGGCTGTCCTTAGAACCAACTCAGAGAGGGTCTGTTTATTGTTTCCATGGCTCACAAGGCTCCACGCTGTCTGGAACCCAAATTAACCTCTTGATTTGGCCCCCACGAACGTGCTCTGCTTGTATCTTCCCCACTTTGGCCTCCCTACCCCCCTACCCCCAGCAGTGGCTCCAGCCCACAGCCCTGGAGCTGTGGTTTTTTTTTTTTTTTTTTTTTTGCGGTACGCAGGCCTCTCACTGTTGTGGCCTCTCCCGTTGCAGAGCACAGGCTCTGGACGCACAGGCTCAGCGGCCATGGCTCACGGGCCCAGCCGCTCCGCGGCATGTGGGATCCTCCCGGACCGGGGCACGAACCCGCGTCCCCTGCATTGTCAGGCGGACTCTCAACCACTGCGCCACCAGGGAAGCCCCTGGAGCTGTTTTTGAGTACCTCTTCCCTCTCTCATACCCTGCAGCCTGTATCACATGCTGTCCCTCCGACAAGCAACTGCTTCTCCTGATGGCCACCAGTGCTCGCCCCTCAGGCCTGACCCATCTCCCACCCGGATGCAGCAGGAGCCTCTTACCTGAGGCCCTACGTCTGCTTCTACTCTTGGCCCAAGAGCCGCCAGGGATCCTTTCAAAACCCAGCTCTGAGGTCACCACCTCTCTGCATTCGGCTCCCAGGAACTTCTCAGCACACCTGAAAGAAAACCTCAGATCCTGCTGCAGCTCATTAAGCCCCAGCTTCCGGGGTCCAGCTCTCCTCCTCTCCTCCTGTGTCACTCCTCCGCTTGAACTGCACAGGCCTCCTTGCTGTTCCCCTCAGAGCCTGTGCACCTGCTGTTCCCTCCCCTGACACGTGCCTTTTCTCCACAAGCTCCCGTGTTCCCCTCCAGGTCTCTGCCCAAATACCACCTCCTCAGGGCCTCCCCCGACCCTCATCTGCAGTACCCCCAACTCTCTCCACGTGTCCACCCCAATTTCTTCACCTCTTTCCCCCCTTAGTTTCTCTTCACAGTGCTCATCTCCACCTGAAAGTATGTTACAGTGTAATTTTATTTATAAAACGTATAAATAATTTTAAAAATTTACAATATTGTCTATCTCTCAAGCACATAAGACCTGGGAGAACATGGATGTTTCTTGAAGGGAAGAGGGCAGGAGGAAAGAGATGCAGGCAGGAAGGAAGGGAGGAATTGAGGGTTTGTCTGATCTGATCCCATCCAGCTGGGAGGCCGCAGGAAGGAGGGGAGAGATGAACTCCAGGCGCGAGGATATTTGGGGGGACAGCCTGTCTGGCTCACAGGGCATTGTGGAATATGAGGCAGGAGGCGGGGCAGACTTTTGGAACAAAATTTATGGAGCTTTAAATACCAGAAAAGGGAACTGTGGAACCAAGAAACAGAATTCAGTATTGACCCTAAAACGTCTTCCTTCTCACTGGAAGAGAAGTTAGCTTCTAGAAAGGACAGTGAGGATGGAGTCCCATAAATCATATTCCAACCTTGGTTTGAGCTGCTCTCCTGACCGTCCATCCGCTCGGCAGCTGGGGAGGGTGTGGACGCGGGATCTGAGGCCAAGGAGGAGCTCGCGGCGTCACACCCTCTGGAATGCTGTGGCTGTGATGAACCCGCTCCAGATTCGCCCAGTTCCCGTCAGAACATGAAACCAAAGGAAAAAAAATAAAAACCCGTGAGGCCAGATTGATCAGCACAGAACTTAGCAACAGCACAACAAGCTCTACTTCTACAGCCGAGGTTCTCTTCCGCCAGGCCCAGGGCTTGGGGACTCACCGTCTCTGTGGGCCTGTAGGCCCAAAGGCCAACTCCATGGCCATGGAGGGGTGAGTGGGGCTGGGGTTGAAGCTGGAACCACAAGGGCTCCAGGAATGGCTTAAGATCCCAGCATTCCGCATGCGCTCCCTGTGGGGAGCCTGAGAAAGGAATGCTGATGGGTGTCCCCTTGGGTACCCTGGTTCACTCTGTTCTTCCAGGGGCTCACCCCATGCACGCCCTTGTCAGGAGCTGGCAAGGGGATAGGGGACTTCAGAGTTTCACAAACATCCAGAACATCCCGACATGTCTCGGTGAGTCACACCCTCCCATCTTCACCATCACATCTGGAAGATGAGGAGCTCGGCCAGCTCCTGACCCAGTTCCTCAGACCTCCTCCCACCTTCCAGGCCAGCGTAATTGTATCAGAAAATATCTCAAGTATATGGCAAAGCTCAGAAAATCATACTGTGCACAAGCACCCCTCACTCCTATTTAACCCTTAACGATTTGCCTTATTTGCTTCTGATTTTTCACTTTCTCTCTTAAAAAAAAAAAAAGTGTCTGTGTAAGCACGACCACGGTAGGTGGTGGTGGTGTGATATCCCCAGGCCTATCTGGGGAGACAGGCAGACCAGCAGATCATCTGTCATGCTGATGAGAGGGTGCCTGGTAGATGCCTGACAATAGGACTGACCCATAGTAGGTGCTCAGGAAAGAGTGGTTTTCCTGATAATGCTGCATCTCACCCACCTGTGGCCTGTGAGGCACGCAGTCTGCAAACGGAGCTCGGGCTCACTCAGCCAGGAAGGGGACCAGGACCGTGAATCTTGTTGGGAGCAGAGAGAGGACAGCCACTGGTCCCCCAGTGCTGTCCCTTCCTGGGGGTGCAGGATGGAGTCCCCCCATGGGGTGCTGAGGGAAAGAACCCACCAGAGAACAGGGACATGAGGGAGATTGCCTTGATTTCCCTGAAGCAGCCGTTTGGGGAATTCAAGGCAGGGGCTTCTCCACAGATGGGGGTCTCAGGGCTCACCCTGATGACCCCCTCTCTCCCTCTGCAGCAGCTGTGACCTGGCCTGGTTGAACCTGTTCTTGGCCCTGCCGCCGTGGCAAGGAGTTGGGGCAGACTTGTTGCAGCTGGGGGTCCACAGATGGAGTGAGTGAGACGGTCCGGAGCCCAGGGATGCAGCAACGCCTAAGTCTGTCTGACTCACGGACTTAGTGACTGTTTGTGCAACTCACTGAGGACAGAGCACCCTGTCCTGTCCTCCAAGGACCCCATCTTAGGCCCCATCTCAGAGGTGGGGAAGTAGGGAGGTCTCTCTGAAGCCCTAAGCCCCCAGGATGAAGTCCTTGCTCCAACACTGAATAGCTGTGTAGCCCGTGCAGGCAGTCTCTCCCTGCTGAGTCTCAGCACTTCGACATCTGTGAGTTGGGAGGATCAAGTGACCAACTTATTCCAGCAGATGCTCAGGGTCTCCTGCCACCCTCCACCCTGCTGTGCTGTTCTAAAGCAGCAGTTCTCAGAGTGGAGTCCCCAACCACCACCAGCAGCATCACCTGGGAACCGGTTAGAAATAAGAATTCCCAGGCCCCACCCCAGACCTAGTGAATCAGGAACTCTGGGGTGTGTCCCAGTGCTCTGTGTTAACAAGCCATCTGATGCCCACTCATGCTCGGGCACCACTCTTTTAGGGCATCATCCTGATCATGTCACTTTCATGCTCTAGATCCTTCCATGGCTCCCCATGGCCTTCTGGATAAAGTTCAAGGGCTCTAAGCAGCGTTCGAAGCCCTCCCCTGATGGCCCTGACTGACATGAGGTGCCAGACCTGTTTGCCCAGTCACATGATAGGCTTCTGGAAGGCAGTGCCAGTGACTCAGGCCTCCATCCTGTGTGCTCTGCCTGCAGCCAGGCTGGCAAACTGCACAGAGAGCAGGAGAAAACAATGGCATGTGTTGACTACATGCATGGCTCTTAGTGGCAGTCTGACTTTTGGCTTCTGGCCCTCACTCGTGAACCTGGCCAATTGCTGCACAGTTTGGAGCCTCAGTGCCCTCGTCTATTAAATGGGCATAATAATAAAGTGGCTGCTTAGGTTACTGTCAGGATTAAATAGGTGCAAAGTGCTCAGCCTAGTGCCTGGAAAATAGCAAGAGCCTTAGGGTATCAAGAGTCCACAATCCCTTATCCCAAATTCTTGGGGCTAGAGGTTTCAGAAATCTGACATTTTCAGATTTTTAAAAAATTCATTCATTCATTCATTTATTGTTGGCTGCGGTGGGTGTTCGTTGCGGTGCGTGGGCTTCTCATTGCGGCGGCTTCTCTTGTTGCAGAGCAGGGGCTCTAGGCCCACGGGCTTCAGTAGTTGTGGCATGTGAGCTCAGTAGTTGTGGCACACGGGCTTAGCTGCTCCGTGGCATGTGGGATCTTCCCAGGCCAGGGATCAAACCTGTGTTCCCTGCACTGGCAGGTGGACTCTCAACGACTGCTATGTGAGGGAAGTCCCAGCTTTTCAGATTTTAAAAAGGGAACTATACCATGTATTTACATGACACATCCTAAGGGGATGGGGTCTTCTTCTAAAAACAGACACACTGATGTTTCCACATCAAAATGTATGAATATGCAAAGTAAGTGCAAATAATAAAGACCGTCAATCAATAGCCTCCTATCAGTTCAGGTCACGGCAAGGCTCTTGGGCTTTTCTAGAGGCAATGGGGAGCCATGGAAGGATTTAGAGCAGAGAAGTGACATGGCCAGGTTTGTATATTTTGGAGATTAATCCCTTGTCGGTTGCTTTGTTTGCATGTATTTTCTCCCATTCTGTGGGTTGTTTTTCCATTTTGTTTATGGTTTCCTTTGCTGTGAAAAAACTTCTAAGTTTAATTAGGTCCCATTTGTTTATTCTTGTTTTCATTTTCATTACACTAGGAGGTGGATCAAAAAAGATCTTGCTGTGATTTATGTCAGAGAGTGTTCTGCCTATGTTTTCCTCTAGAGTTTTATAGTGTCTGGTCTTACATTTAGGTCTTTAATCCATTTTGACTTTATTTTTGTGTATGGTGTTAGGGAGTGTTCTAATTTCATTCTTTTACATGTAGCTGTCCAGTTCCCCCAAGCACCACTTATTGAAGAGATTATCTTTCCCCCATTGTATATTCTTGCCTCCTTTGCCATAGGTTAGGTGACCATAGGTGTGTGGGTTTATCTCTGGACTTTCTATCCTGTTCCGTTGATTTACATGTCTGCTTTTGTGCCAGTACCATACAGTTTTGATGACTGTAGCTTTGTAGTATAGTCTGAAGTCAAGGAGCCTGATTCCTCCAGCTCCGTTTTTCTTTCTCAAGATGACTTTGGCTGTTCAGGGTCTTTTGTGTTTCCATATGAGTTTGATGCCCTAAAAGAATGATGCCCAAACATGAGTGAGCATCAGAATCCCCCAGGGGGCTCTGTAAACACAGATCATTGGCTCCCCACACGTGGTCGCTCTGGCCTCATGGCAGCTGGTGAGGAAGGCATGGTCACTCTCCCATTTTACAGAATGTGTTACAGAACACTGAGGCCAGGGAGATGAAATTACTTGCCCAGAGCCTCACATGCTGGGCTCAGTGAGAGGCCTGTGACAGGGGAAAGCATAGTCTTTGGGGTTCAGACCGGCTCTGCCATTTCTTGGTTGTTTCACCTTGTCCAGGTGACCTAGCCTCACTGAGCCTCAGTTTCCCCATCTGCAAATCGGGATTGGCAGTTGTCCTTTGAAGGGTTGAGGGAAGAAACACTGAGACGAAGGATGCTGGGCTGAGCCCTGGAATTCCCCAGGCCCTGCCCCCAGCCTACACCCCAGCAAACCTGGGCCTCTGCTCCAGAATGAGGAGGAGCCCTTCCAGCCTGTGTTGTCCAAATATTGCAAAGGCCTATTGGTGTTCTACATGGCACCCTGAATGTAATAGAGGCGAGGAAGCTGCCTCTGTGCCAGGAACCTGCGGGTGCTGTTCCCGTGCCTGGGACACTGCAGGAAGCAGGCTGGCTCACACAGGCTGGCATGGCCAGTGCTACCCAAGTGAAACTACAGGGACAGCTAGGCCTTGGTGATAAGAGCCTTCAGGGGAATCCAGGAAATGGGTGTGTATTAAGTCCAAGTCTGTGTGCTCTAATCCTAGAAGCAATCACATTTTCAACCCAGGCACTGACTGTCTGTCTATCTCTTTCTCTCAAAAACTCTCTTATCAAAGTTCAGCATTTTCTGAACACCACAGGGGATTGAGGAGCTCAAAGTCTCCAAAGCCAGAGCCCTGCATTCAAATCCCAACTCGCCAATGACTGGCTGTGTGATCTCAGGCAGATTACCTGACTCTCTGTGCCTTCATTTCCTTATCTGTAAAGGAGTGGGCACCTCCATCCTTCTCGGGGCTCAGATCAATAACTCAGAGACAGCTTTGACTCTTCTCTTTTCCTCAGCCCCACATCTGACAATCAGGAAGTACAGCTGGCATTACCTTCAGACACATCCAGCTCTCCCTTCCTCCTTTCATCCACCCCTCTGCTCAGAGCCACCATCGTCTCTCACCTCCCTGTTCTTTCTGCTTCCACACTGGCTCCCGAGAGATCATTCTCAGTGCTCTGCAGTGCCTCCCTGTCTCAATCAGAGGGACAACTCAAGTCCTCCGGTGGCACCTGCCCCCCCAACCCATGTGGCCTCACCTCACCTCCCAGCCTCATCTCCTGGCCTCACTGCTGCCACTCTCTCCTTGCTCACTCTTCTGATGCCGAGGAAAGTCCTGCCCTTATACATTGCCCTGGCCGTTCTCTCTGCCTGGAATGCTATTCCCCAGATACGAGCCTAGCTCTCTTTCTGACCTTTCTCCGGTCTCTGCTTAAATGTCATCTGACTCCAACATTTAAAGGGCAGCCCCCATCCCCCCAGGCCCTCTCTGTCCCCCTCCTTGCTTTATTTTCCCATATGGCTCTAATCACTACTCAGTAATCCTGTCTTTTACTTTAGTTGTCCAGAATGTAAGCTGGAGAGGGCAGGGAATTTTGTGAGGTTTGTTCTCGGCTGTGTCCGCATCACCTAGAACAGCATGGCCCAGAATACATACATAACTATTTGATGAATGAATGAATGAATGAATAACACCTACTGTAAGCTTGTTGTGAGGATTAAATGAGTTAATGCAAAGCACTTAGAACATGCAGGGCTCATGGGAAGCTCAAGATAGGTTTGCTATTGCTATTGGGATGGGGTGTGCAGAGATGGCTTGGAACACAGCGATGGGAGAGACAAGTTCCGCCCCTGCCAGGAGGATGTCCTGGAAGAGGCTCAACTCATGCAGGCTCCTGGGGCTGTGAAAGGGCCCGTGTGCCCTGGAGATGTGAGCAGCCAGGTGAGCAGGCGTGAGATGAAGGCGGGGCTGCCAGGGATAGCAGCAGCTCCAGATCATGAAGCACCTGAATGCCAGGTAAGGGGTTACACTTGCTGTGAGGGCAGTGGGGACCTCAGGAAGGCTTTGGGTGGGAGCAGGATTGAGGAAAAACGTTGATGACTCTGAAAACCAGGACCTGTGCCCTTTGAGGTCTTAACGGGGAAGGTTATGATCTTGAACTGGAAGCTTTGTTGCAGCAGCAGGGGACTGAGAACCGGTGCTCTCCCTAAAGAGACAGTCTCCTTTCTAGCCCTGCCATGGCTGGGAGGAGCCCTTCTGGTGAGCAAGAGGGTTCCCCCAGTGATGCCCCCCGCAATCCTGCGCCTTGCCCAGCATTGCGGAAGTGAGTTGCCCACCTCTGGCAGTTTCCCAGAATAATTGCTGGGAGAGTAGGAAGAAAGGGATGGCAGCTGGACGGTGTGGCCCCCTTGGGCAGGAGGGGCATAGATGGGTCCTCAGTGTGGGGCAGTGAGGCGTGCTCTGTAGGCTAGAGGCTTCCAGGGAGGGTCTCTTCACTATTCCTCCATCATGTGCTCAGCGAGCACCTACCCTGGGCCAGGATCATGCTGTTTGCTGGACGTGCAGTGGGACACAGCACGGGCAAAGTCCCTCCCTGCCCTCTTAGGGCCAACAGTCCAGGATGGGAAGCAGAAAATCCACCGATGAGCAGACGAACAATATTGAATTACAAATGTGAGACCTGCTCTGAAGGGAATTTGCCTTCTGTGGCAGAGATTGATGTAGCCTGAGAGTCAGGGGAGGGCCTCTCAGAGAAGATGACATTTGAGCCAATATCGGAAGGTTTAGCAGGAAGTCTTCATGCAAAGAGTGAGGGGAAGAGCATCTCTGGCAAGGGAGCAGCAGGGGCCATGCTCGGAGGCCACGCCCAGTCTCATGCTGTCCAGGATAATGCTGGGTTGTTGGGTTTTCCAGCGCTGGTCAGAGTCTGCATTTGGGATACCCACTTTTTTTTTTTAAACCAATATTTAATGGGTTGTATATTTTAAAATTTTAATTAATTAAGCTGCGTTGGGTCTTCGTTGCTGCACGCGGGCTTTTTCTGGTTGCAGTGAGCGGGGGCTACTCTTCCTTGCGGTGCGCGGGCTTCTCACCGCAGTGACTTCTTTTGCAGCGGAGCACGGGCTCTAGGCACGCAAGCTTCAGTAGTTGTGGCTGGCGGGCTGCAGAACGCAGGCTCAGTAGTTGTGGCGTACGGGCTTAGTTGCTCCACGGCATGTGGTATCTTCCCGGACCAAGGATCGAACCCATGTCCCCTGAATTGGCAGGCAGGTTCTTAACCACTGCACCACCAGGGAAATTCCTGGGGTACCCAATTTTAAGAGCAAGGCTATTCTGGGAATTCCCTGGTGGTCCAGTGGTTAAGACTCCGTACTTCCACTGCTGAGGGCCTGGGTTCGATCCCTGGTTGGGGAACTGGGGGCCTAAGATCCCACAAGATACCTGGCACGGCCCAAAACAAAAACAAACCAGAAAACTATTCTAAGTGATCTAAGTATTTCATTCATTCAAGTATTTATGGAGTACCTACTATGTGCCAGACCTTGTCCTAGAGAGCATATAGCTGTGAACAGGATGAAGTCCTCACCTTCACAGAGTTTACAGTCTAGCAAGAGAGACAGTTAACACATGAGCAAATAAAAATATCATTTCAGGAGTGAAATGATAGCTGCTATGAAAGAAATAAGGTCAGTGTAGAATGGTTTAGGGCTGGTGTTGGTGGTCAGGTGGGGCCTCCCTCAAAGGGTGCTATTGGAGCTGAATCAAGTGAGGAAGGAAGCCTGAGAGGATGTGAGGTAAAGTATTACAGATGGAGGGAACAGCAAGTGCAAAGGCCCTGGGGCTGGGAGACCATTTTAATTAGTTTGAGGAGCAGTAAGGAGGCCAGTGTGGCTGCAGTGATAAGAGGGAGCTGAGCAGTGGTGTGAGAGGAGGTTGGAGAAGTGCTGAGAGCCAGGTCAGGCAGGGTGGTCAGACTCCTCAGTATTTGGTAACCTTGCCTTTGGGGCTCTGGGACTGCCACAGATGTTCCGGCAAGGCTGGATTCAAGCCAACTCTCTGCTCTCAGGCACAGACCAGATGAGATACCAGTTCCATGCAGGGGCTGTGGTCCCAAGATGCCACCATCCCCTCCTCCTTTTTCTTGTCCAAGTCTCTCCTTCTGGAATGTTCCATTAGTCCAGTTTGGGGTGGCAATGGGGGCTGCAGGGGTGGAGGGCTGCAGCGAGGGATCTTGCTGTCTTTGAAGGGCTGCAGATGGAGGCCTAATGTCCTCCCATCTCAGGCATGGCTCTTCTGTCCCCATTCAATATACTGGCTGCAGGACTTCCCTGGTGGTGCAGTGGTTAAGAACCCGCCTGCCAATGCAGGGGACACAGGTTCGAGCCCTGGTCCGGGAAGATCCCACATGCCGTGGAGCAACTAAGCCTGTGCGCCACAACTACTGATCCTGCGCTCTAGAGCCTGCGAGCCACAACAACTGAGCCCTCGTGCCACAACTACTGAAGCCCGCACGCCTAGAGCCCATGCTCTGCAACAAGGGAAGCCACCGTAATGAGAAGCATGCCCACCACAACAAAGAGTAGTCCCTGCTCTCCGCAACTAGAGAAAGCCTGCATGTGGCAACAAAGACCTAACACAGCCAAAAATAAATAAATACAATACATAAATTAAAAAAAAAAAAAGACTGGCTGCATGGGCTTCCTTTCCCTGCTGCCTGCTCCAGATCCTCCCTCTGCCTGGTTCCATCAAAAGTCCCCACACTCGGGCTTCCCTGGTGGCGCAGTGGTTGAGAATCCGCCTGCCGATGCAGGAGACACGGGTTCGTGCCCTGGTCCGGGAAGATCCCACATGCCGCGGAGCAACTGAGCCCGTGAGCCATGGCCGCTGGGCCTGCGCGTCCGGAGCCTGTGCTCCGCAACGGGAGAGGCCACAACAGTGAGAGGCCCGCATACCGCAAAAAAAAAAAAAAAAAAAAAAAAAAGTCCCCACACTCCACACTGTACCCCCTGGGAGCTTCAGGCCACATACTGGTCCCTGCCCAGCCTTGGCTCTCAGACACCTTCCTGCACCTCTGCGAGCACCCAGGCTGCTGCCTACCCTTTGTGCTTCAGATCTGGGCTTCCAAGTTCTACCTCATCTCAGCTGGTTCTTGGCTCTGGCCCCATCAGCTGGTGACACGTCCAATCTGATGGCCAATCAATGGATCCACAGATGTAGATGATGGAGTTGTGAATTTGCCCAGTGTTGACCGTATCACTGTGGCTAGGCCCTTGTGGGGTGACGGAGATGATAAAGATATATGCCATCAAGGAGCTCCCAGGTGACAGGGACCACAGAGCTATAGCAATTCGGCCAGAGGAGTAAAGGCCTCTCCATCTACATGGCGCCCTCTCCCACAGCCATCTTCCTTTCGCCAATTAAAGAATGTTCTATCTGGCTCTACAAGAATTAAGTCATTCGCCGCTGCAGTCGCTGACTTCAGCACCCCCTGAAAGGAGTTCAGGGCAGAGATCAGGAACGAGGCACTCTGTGCTCTGGGAAAACTGGCAGAATAGGCCTTCACGTAGTTAGATATTTTCAGGAGAAAATTTTATGAACCCAATTTCTTGCATCTCTCCACACTTAGAAAAGCATTAAAGTCATTAACTGAGGTATCTGTTGCTTGAGACTAGCAGCGACCCTACCGAGAGGTTTGCATGATTATATGTACCACTTCTCCAAAATCACACACATGCTCACCTCCCCCCCTCACCCCAAACCCACCTCTTTGGAGCAGTTCCTCAGAGATGAGAGGCTGTCTCCTGGGCTGTAGTCCTAAGTACCCCAAATAAAACTGGAATTCACAGCTCTCATATTGTTCCTTTTATTTCGGCCAACACTTTGATGTGTGGTATGCTGCTTTCAAAAATTTTATTTGGAAAATTTTCAAATCTACAGAAAAGTTGCAAGAATGGCTCAATAAACACCTCTCTGACCTTCACCTAGAGCAGTGACTCTCAGTCAGGGATGATTTTGCCTCCCAGGGGACAGGTCTAGAGGCAATGTCTGGAGACATTCTTGGTTGTTACTGGTGTCTAGTGGGCAGAGGCTAGGGATACTGCTAAACACGCTACAATGCACAGTATGTGGTCACTGCCACTCACAACAAGGAACTTTCTGGTTTTCATCACAAGAAAAAAAACTGTAACTATGTGAGGTGATGGATGTTAAGTAAACATATTGTGGCCAACATTTCACAATAAATGTGTATACCAAGTCATTATGTTGTACGCCTAAAACTAATACAATGTTATGTGTCAATAATGTCTCAATAAAAAATTAGATACACTGAAATAAAACCACACTGAAAAGTTGAAAACGAAAGCCTGGAAAAATGTATAATGTGCAAATACTAACCAAAAGAAAGCTAGTGTAGCAGTATGAATATCAGACGACTAGATTTCAAGCAATTATATTAATAGAGACTGTGAGGGAAAGTACATAGAATTAAAGGGAAATTGAAGGGAAAATCTTTTAAGAAGGCACAACTATCATAAGTGTGTATGCACCTAAAAGTATAGCCTCTACATATATAAAAGGAGACATTTATAAATCCACGATTTAACTTGGGATACTTTTAATACATCTCTCTCCAGCAGACAAATGAAAGAGAAAGGATATAGCCTATTTTGGCAAACAAAATATTTCAACTTGATTATACAAATAGTAAATAAATAAATAAACACACACACACACACACACACACACACACACGCACACACACACACACCAGCAGAGACTGAGGGGGTTCCCTCTAGGACAAAGTACTAAATCTCATGGCATTTAGGTGATTGTCCTCTAATCGCCCTGGACATTATATCACTAATGTCCAGCCCAAACCTTACAACCAAGTGATGAAATTGAAATTGCCACGTGCAACTCTAAAAAAAAGAATAATTTTCTTTCTTTCTTTTTTTAAAAAATAAATTTATTTATTTTTGGCTGAGTTGGGTCTTCGCTGCTGCGCGCCGACTTTCCCTAGTTGCAGCGATTGGGGGCTACCCTTCGTTGCGGTGCATGGGCTTCTCATTGCGGTGGCTTTTCTTGTTGCGGAGCACAGGCTCTAGGAGCGTGGGTTTCAGTAGTTGTGACACGCGGGCTCAGTACTTGTGGCTCACGGGCTCCAGAGGGCAGGCTCAGCAGCTGTGGCACATGGACCCAATTTCTCCGCGGCACGTGGGATCCTTCCCGACAAGGGCTCGAACCCATGTCTCCTGCATTGGCAGGTGGATTCTTAACCACTGCACCACCAGGGAAGCCCAAGGAGAAGAATTTTCTGGTTGATAATGTCAGTAAGGACAAGGTTGAGAAATCCTGCTCTAAGCTGACCAATTCATGTGCATTCATTCATCTCTTGCTCTCTCTCTATGTCTCTATATATCTTCTTCTTCTGCCCCTCCCCTCCCCCTCCTTCTCTCCCACATCATTTTCCTCCTCCCTCTCCTTCTGTTGCTTAACCCTTTCAGAGTATGTTGTAGACATCATGACTCTTTGCCCCTAAACACTTCCATACCCCCTGCATAATCACAATATTCACTTGATATAATATGATTATCTCATATACAGTTTATATTCGATGTTGCCAATTGTCCAAATAACACCCTTGATAGCATTTCTTTTTCCCATCTGGAATCTAGCCCAGGATGAGGCCTGTATTCAGTTGTCCTGTCTCCTTTCTCTCCTTTAATCTGGAACATTTAGTTCCTCCGCCCTCTGTGTCTTTCATGACCTTGACACTTCTGCAGAATACAGGCCTACTGTTTTGTAGAACGTCCTTGTCCTTCAGTGTGGGTTTGTCAGGTTTTTTGCTCAGGATCAGATACAGGTCCTGCATCTTTGGCAGGGATTCCCCAGCAGCGCTGCCTGGTTCTCAGCGCATCACATCAGGAGGCACGTGATGTCCGATGGTCTCAAATGAGTTCCCGGCTAAGCTGGGGTCTGCCAGATTTCTCCACAACAAAGGTACACCTTTCCCTTGTGGGATTAGCAAGTAATATGAAGCCTGATGATTTGAGGGTATATATCCTGCCCATCCCCAACAAACTTCCCCCCCACTGATGACTCTTACTTGAATCAGTTTATGGAGCCAAATGATTTTCTAATTCCATCATTCCTTGATGATTCCAACCTGATGATTCTCCAACATCCATTGATGACAAAGGAATTCGTTTTTACTACAACGGTTGTCAAATGATTTTATAAATCCATCATTTCCTATTCATTCATTAGTTGGAATTCATCTGTAAGGAAGAGCTTCCCCCACCCCTCTTCCTTCCTCCCTCCTTCCTTTCCTTTCTTTATTTTATATTTATCAGGGTGAATTTGTGGATTCTTTTTTTTTTACATTCAGTAAATTATAATCCATGGCCATCATTATTCAATGCTCAGCTGTCCCTGACAAGTCAATACCTAAATCGTTCCATAGCTGGCAACAGTGATCTCTTCAAGCTGGCTCCTGTATCATTTTGATTTATCATTCTTTGGTCACTTCTTACTTTCTGCCAAAACCTGGTGTTCCAGGCTGATCTTGTATTTTTCTTGTTCCAACCTTGGGATCATCCATTTCCCCAAATGGCCCTGGTTCCTTTTTTAAAAAAAATTTATTTATTTATTTATTTATTTATGGCTGCAGTGGGTCTTTGTTGTTGTGTGCAGGCTTTCCTCTAGTTGCAGCGAGTGGGGGCTACTCTTCGACGCGGTGCGCGGGCTTCTCATTGCGGTGGCTTCTTTTTGTTGTGGAGCACGGGCTCTAGGCATGCAGGCTTCAGTAGTTAGTTGTGGCACGTGGGCTTAGTTGCTCTGCAGCATGTGGGATCTTCCTGGACCAGGGCTCGAACCCGTGTCCCCTGCATTGGCAGGCGGATTCTTAACCACTGCACCACCGGCCCTGGTTCCTTTTATTGGGGAACGATATTTAGAAACCAAGATCTGGGTGCTAGGTGGGCTCATTTTTATTGGGGTGTCATTGACCCCGGCCCTTTCAGCAGACAGAGCTGGAAATCAACATTCATTTGTGTTTAAATATATTTACAGCATGA
Organism: Kogia breviceps; assembly: GCF_026419965.1. NCBI lineage: Eukaryota > Metazoa > Chordata > Mammalia > Artiodactyla > Physeteridae > Kogia > Kogia breviceps. Next base: position 129,803,980 of record NC_081313.1, on the reverse strand, counting down.
GCTCATGCTACCCCCTCAAATTCCAGTCCAACACCACAGGAATTTTCTCCCTCCCATGTGGCGAGCATTGCCCTCTGAGGAAGGCGCCATTAAGACCTTCATAAGCCTCAGGGCCCGATTGTACTCTCCTTGGTATGCATCCTGGACTTTATGGTACGAAGGTAAAAAAGGAGATGGCCTTTGGCCAGATCGCTCCAGGGACCTGCTCAGTTACTGGGAGTCCCTGGTTGTTCCCTAAAGCTAGGAAAAGCAACCCTGGAGGGGAAATTGGTGCCTTTGAGGGAGAAGCCAAGAAGTCAATCAACCAGCTGATGCCGATAAGGCGTGACTAAGCCGAGAAGCCAATCAACCAGCTGATGCCGATAAGGCATGACTAAGCAAATTCCCTGCTTTAGGGGTATATATACGGCTACGCTTTGTTATTAAACTTGCCTTGCAACCATCAGTTACTTGTGCCCTTCTGATCTCATACCTTGGTGCGTTCAGTTCCCTACCCCCTATCGTCGATTGTTGCTACACTTTGAGGACCCACCGCGGCTGGCGGCAAGTGGCGCCCGAACAGGGACTTGACAAGAGGGACATCTGAATCTCGGTAGGTGAATCCCTGGAGTGAGGAGTGAAAGTGTGGCCACATAGTAAAGTTGATAGTAACTGGGGGCAATAGTCAGAAGTAAAAAAAATATGGGACAAAAAGTATCCAAGAAGCGACCTGAGATCACTGATCAAGAGGAGTTGTCCACCAGTGCTTTCCAGGCTTTCACAGCTGGAAATTATGATGTCTTTCTGCAACATCTTGCCTGCCTACAAGATATAAACAAAGACGATTATAAAATAATTTTGAATACGGCAGTAGCTGAGTTTTTCAAAGGTAACCAGACAACAACAGATAGTTTAAGACAGACATTTAACCAATTGAAGAATCAGGTGCACTTGGCTGTTGAAGAAATGGATGGATTAGATGATCTTGAAAACAGTATGTTGTATTACAATCAAGTAGTCATCCTGTATCATGTCCGATAGTATACAGAAGCCATATCCGTTGGTGAAAAACTTTATCAGTTCATAGAACCTTTTGAAGAAAAATTTGCCCAAGCAGTGTGTTTTTTTGCTCGTAGACCTGTGTATATTAACCTACCAAGCTGAGAAAGCTTTACATCTTCTTGCTGTTCTAGAAAAAATGATTTCACAGGGCAACAATAACAAAAATGGAAAGAATGAGACTGGTAATTACAGCAACAAAGATGGGTCTAATCATAAAGCTGAAAGTGGAGCTCTAATAGAAGCTGCAAAGTCAAAGATACTATTTTTGTGTTGAAGTATATGTAGGAGGACAAGGGACTTTACTGGCTGGCTATAGTTTAAAGGTAGTTAAAGCTGTTACAAGTTTGAAGTTTCCCTCCTTTTTTCCTTCTGATTTTCCCCAATCTGATTTTGAATTCTCAAATATGGTGCACCTTAAAATTATAATAATGGTACCATTTTAATTTCTTCAGTTTCTGTTACTAATAATAGTTTGGTTTTTTATAAGCATTGGGATTTGGGGAAGTTTGCATTGTCTTATTCTTATCAACCGGTTATTACTTGTGTTACGCCCTCATATGCCTTGCTAATAGGAGATTTACAGATTGAGTTTACTTCTGGTTCCTTAGGATATAATATAACTTGTCAGAATTGTATTTTTAGTACTTGCATTCTGCCTATGAAAGGAACTTTTTCTGTTATGTTAAAACAACCTTCCTATGTAATGCTGCCTGTAAATATTTCTGAACCATGGTATCATAGTACTAGCATGCAAGTTGGCTAGAATTATCTGAAGCTTTAAAAAGACCTAAACGATTCATTGGAACATTAATATGTAGCATATTAGCCTTAGCCGCTTTAACAGCCACTACCACCGGTTTAGCATTAAATAAAACTGTACAACAAGCACATTATGTTAATCAGTTGTCTAAAAATACGAGTATTGCATTAGCATTACAAAGTGCATTAGCATTACAAAGTCATATTGATACTCAACTAAAAACTGAGGTTGATGAGTTTAAAAATGCTCTCATAGGTTTAGGAAACCAAATTATGGCTTTAAAATTGAAAATGCGTTTGATTTGCCATGCTAAATATACTTGGATTTGTGTGACTCAACATGCTTATAATGAAACTGGCTGGGATTGGAACAAAGTAAAAATGCACCTTTTAAGTGTATGGACTGATGGACACATTAGTTTTGACATACAAAAACTTAATGCGGAAATACAAGCAATTCAAGAAGCTCATCTACAAGAAGACGGGCCTCAACAATTAATTCATGGACTCTTGGATCAGCTTCAATGGTTAAACCCAATGCATTGGTTTCAAAATGGACTCACAGGATTTATTACCGTGAGGTCATGTGTATTGTTGATGTTAATTGCATTACCTTGTTTATTACGCTTTATTGTTGGCCATCTCGCTGCTCTTCGTCAGGAGGTGTATGGGTTGAAATTGCATTATCAAGCTTTAAAAAATAAAAGAGGGGGAAATGTGGCTAGCATTGCCCTCTGAGGAAGGCGCCATTAAGACCTTCATAAGCCTCAGGGCCCGATTGTACTCTCCTTGGTATGCATCCTGGACTTTATGGTACGAAGGTAAAAAAGGAGATGGCCTTTGGCCAGATCGCTCCAGGGACCTGCTCAGTTACTGGGAGTCCCTGGTTGTTCCCTAAAGCTAGGAAAAGCAACCCTGGAGGGGAAATTGGTGCCTTTGAGGGAGAAGCCAAGAAGTCAATCAACCAGCTGATGCCGATAAGGCATGACTAAGCAAATTCCCTGCTTTACGGGTATATATATGGCTATGCTTTGCTATTAAACTTGCCTTGCAACCATCAGTTACTTGTGCCCTTCTGATCCCATACCTTGGTGCATTCAGTTCCCTACCCCCTCTCGTCGATATTGTTGCTACACTTTGAGGACCCGCCGCGGCTGGCGGCAGTCCCATATTTATATGTCCCTTGCTGGAAACCCTGCTTCCCAAGAGCATCAATGTATTAGCTGATTTGCTCAGTGCTATAATAACCACAATACAGTTTCAGACCTGGTGAACCACAGTAAACCTGTTACATAAAGTTTAGACCTTCTTTCCAGTTCTACTGTCTTTAGCTAAAGGGCAACACAGTGTTTTGGCTGTGTTAAGAGGTTCTTTGGATTTGTTCTTTTCTCCCCCTCTCTGTGGTCTCATGATATCACAATGATATATCAATTTGCTATACAGTTAGATTAATTTGCTTTTATTTGTTTAATATTAGAGTTTTGACTATTCTTGTTGATTTTACACCTTGCTTACTTCCTCTCTGGCTCTGCCTCCTAGGATTTTGGACAATATTCTGAGCTGAAAATGCTTAGGGGGCTGGTGATGCTGCCGGGAGCTCCTCTGCTTCAGTTTCCCAAAGTGTGGGCTGTACACTGCCGGCTCGAGCAGAGACAATTTTCCAGACTTGGCATGAACTAACAGTAAATTACACTGTGAGAAATCCATTCTTTTTCTGATTTTCTGATTCTTCCATCGTTGGATTATTTCAGTCAAAAAGCTTCAGGTTCGTGCTACTGTGGCTTTAATGCCTCTTTAGCAGTTGCTGATCTCCCTTTGTAACAGAGAGGCTTCAGGCACAGAGCCTGAAGAAGGCAGTAATATTTCGATGGAAGACAAGACATTGTTTTATGTATCTGTTTGTTTCTTAGAGCCAGGCTGCCTGTTTTCCAATGGTACCCTTGCTGTTTTTTGCTGTGATATTGGGCAAGTACTTAAGACCTCTGTGCTTCAGTCTCCCTATCTATGTATTTGAGATATAATGGTACCCCAGTAAGATTGTTCTGGGGGTGAACAAGTTAATGTTAGTTCCTAGTGTTAGTAATATGCCTAGCAGAGTGTCTGGCACATGGGAAGCACCAGTTATATTCATTTTTATGAAAACTTTTTGTTGATGGGAAGTGATTCTAGTCTTTGGCTCAGGATAGTGATGGAATATTTCCTCTTAAGATTAATTTGGTTCAGTGAGCCAATTAAAAACAAAGATTAAGGGCTTCCCTGGTGGCGCAGTGGTTGAGAGTCCGCCTGCCGATGCAGGGGACACGGGTTCGTGCCCCGGTCCGGGAAGACCCCACATGCCGCGGAGCGGCTGGGCCCGCGAGCCATGGCCGCTGAGCCTGCGCTCCGCAACGGGAGAGGCCACAACAGTGAGAGGCCTGCGTACCGCAAAAAAACAAAACAAAACAAAAACACAAAGATTAAGGTTAAAAACAATGGTCTGCAGATTTAGCAAAAATCATCAAAGTCTTATGGTATGATGTGTGGACCCTTCCCTGCAGGTTTCCTTGCTGTCCCAACTTTTCAATAAAATTATGTAGGTGAAAGAACACTTTGCCAGCTGTAAACTGTTCTCCTTCCTCTCACCCTTCCTTCCCCCTCCCTCCCTCTCTCCTTCCCCCTCATCCTCCCTCCTACCCTTCCTTGCTCTTCTCTCTCTCCTTCCTTCCCTCCTTCCACAAATGATAAAGACTCCATCTAGGTGCTGTGCCAGGTACCGTAGTTCTAGAGGTGAATAAGTCATGAAGCCCATCCTCCTGAAATTCAGTCTAGTTGTGAAGGTAGACTCATAACCAGACAATTGCTACCTTGTGATAATTGCCCTGAAGGTAGAGCTCAGCATAGCTTGTGATTGGAGCAGAGGGGTGTGGTATTGCCTTACCAGCCTAGGTGCAGGTGGGTGGTTCAGAGATTGTTGCTGATGGCAGAGCTACATCTTTTCTTTGTTTTTTGGTTTTTTTTAATATTTATTTTTTTATTTACTTGACTGCGCTGGGTCTTAGTTCTAGCATGTGGGATCTGTGTTACCGAATGCGGGATCTTTGTTGCCACGTGCAGGATCTTTAGTTGAGGTGGGATCTTTTAGTTGTGCCATGCGGATTCTTAGTTGTAGCATGTGGGATCTAGTTTCCTGGCCAGGGATCGAACCCAGGCCCCCTGCACTGGGAGCGTGGAGTCTTAGCTCCACGTGGACCACCAAGGAAGTCCCCACAGCTATAGGTTAAAGACCATGTAGGAATTATTGGGGCCAAGAAGACCAGGAAGGTGACCCTGACAGAGGACTCCACCCATGTAAAAGTGTTCAGCCTTTGAGAGCACGCACCATGTGTTTGTTCAGGAAAATATACGCACTCGGGCTTCCCTGGTGGCGCAGTGGTTGAGAGTCCGCCTGCCGATGCAGGAGACACGGGTTCGTGCCCTGGTCCGGGAGGATCCCACATGCCGCGGAGCGGCTGGGCCCGTGAGCCATGGCCGCTGGGCCTGTGCGTCCGGAGCCTGTGCTCCGCGACGGGAGAGGCCACAGCAGTGAGAGGCCCGCATACCGAAAAAAAAAAAATATATATATATATATATACTCACTCAGGGTGGTGGTGCAGGGTGCAGGGCTTGGGGACTGAAGCAGGAGGCTGGAGAGGTCCGCAGGGGTCAGTGAATGAAGGAGCCAGAAGGTCAAGTCCAGAGCTAGGGCTTCATCCTGTACCACGGGGGAGCTGAAGGAGTCCAAAGAACAGCAGGATGCGGTCACATTGCATTTGGGAAGGTCATCTGGGCTCTGGGCCAGCTTGGAGATGCAGGCCTGGAGTCTGTATGTGGGGGTGCTCTTAAGCCTGGCCCTGCTCCACACGACACTCCTCACCCCTCTCCTTGGGCACTGAATCCCATCACTCTGTTTTATTTTCTCCTGATACTTGACAGGATCTGGAAGGATCTTTCTTGTCCCTTCAGTTTATCTGATTATTCTGTGTCTCATGGTTAGTTTGGAGGTTCTAGAGGACACAGCCTTTGTCTTGCTCCCTGCTGTGTTCCCAGCTCATAGTACAGAGCACACAGTAGGTACACAGTGCATATTTGTTGAGAGAAGGAAGGAAGAGAGGAAAGGAAGGAGGAAGGAAGTGGAAGAGATGAAGGAGAGGTGAGAAGGGCAGTGGAGACTTGTGGAGGAGTGGCAGGGGCTTGGGAGCCCCAAATCTTCTCCTGGGCTTCTCCCCACTGTCTTTTTTCAGATTTCAGTGGTGGTTTTCACTGGAACTTTTTTTTTTTTTTAAGTATTTTATTGTTGTAAGAAACTTCAGACGACACTTAAGTCAGATAAAGACAAATATCATATGATATCACTTATACGTGGAATCTAAAAAAATGATACAAATGGACTTCTTTACAAAACAGAAACAGACTCACAGACTTAGAAAACAAACTTATGGTTACCAAAGGGGAAAGGGGGAAAGGGATAAATTGGGAGAAAGGGAGTAACAGATACAAACTATCATACAAAAAATAGATAATCAATAAGGACCTACTGTATAGCATAAGGAACTCTACTCAGTAATACTCAGTAATATTACTCTGTAATAACCTATACAGGAAAAGAATCTGAGAAAGGATAGATATGTGTATAACTAAATCACTTTGCTGTACTGAAAGTTATACAACATTGTAAATCAATTATACCCCAATATAAAATAAAAATTTGAAAAGAAAAACCCCACTTAAGATGAGATCTACCATCCTAACAGATTTTGAAGTTCACAATGCAGTACTGTCAGCTACACACACAGGCTATACAGCATATATATAGAACTCACTCATCTTGCATAACTGGAACTTTATACCTGTTGATTAGCAGCTCCACTCCCCCACCAGCCCTCAGGCCCCGGCACCCACTATTCTCCTCTCTGTCTCTATGAATTTGACTACTCTAGGGACCTCATGTTAGTGGACTCATGCAGTATTTGTCCTTCTGTGGTTGGCTTATTTCACGTAGCACAATTTCCTCCAGGTTCATCCATGTTGTTGCTTACTGGAAGATTTCCTTCTTTTCTAAGGCTGAATGATATTCCATTGTATGTATACATCACATTTTCTTTATCCATTCTTCTGTCCATGGACATTTAAGTTGTTTCCACATCTTGTCCTTTGTGAATAGCGCTACAGTGAACCTCAAACTAAAATGTTTCTGCAAAGGACACAATGAACAGAGTGAAAAGGCAACCTACAGAATGGGAGAGAATATTTACAAACCATACATCTGATAAAGGATATATATCCGAAAGACATAAGGAACTCCTAAAACTCAAACTAGTAACCCGATTAAAAAATGGGCTAAGGAATTGAACACACATTTCTCCAAAGAAGACACAGAAATGTCCAGCAGGTATATGAAAAGATGCTCAAAGTCACTAATCTTCAAAACCTCACACTTATCAGGATGGCTATTAACGAAACAAAACAAAACAAACGAACAAAAAAAACAAGTGTTGGTGAGGATGTGGAGAAACTGGAACTCTTTTGTACTGTTGGTGGGAATGCAAAATGGTGTAGCTGCTATGAAAAACAGTATGGAGTCCTCAAGAAATTACTACTAGAACTACCGTACAATCCCTCCATCCCACTTCTGGGTATATATGCAAAAGAACTGAGAACGAGCTTTCTTTTGAAGTGGTCAGTATTCTCCTTCCTGACCTGTCCACTGGCCAGAAGTTACGGCCCTTCCCCCGTATTCCCACCCCTGGGCCTGGGTACTTTGCTGGGGTACGCAAGAAGCACCTGCTGATGGGATTAACAGCCCTGGATGCTCTCAGGGGGCTCAACTTCTCACCAGGGCTAGGAAGGTCTCATTTAACAAGGAGTCTCTGCTACCACCTACTGGGCATCTGGGGAAAGGGCTTCGCAGTCACCCAAGGAAACGTTCCTGTGTCTGGACACTTAGGAAGAAATGTCAATCTCCACAGCAATAACAACAGCCATGATTTTATCAAATGATTACTCTATGTCAGACACTGTACCAGGTACTTTCAAAACACGATGCCTTAATATCCGACAACGTGAAACGCGGCTGGTGTTATTCTGATGTATTTCTACAGAGACAGAAAGAAAGTGACTTAGAGAAAGAAAAAATGGCCAAGGTCACACAGCTAGTGATGGCCAAGTCTGGATTCTCACCCAGGTCTCTCTGGCCCTAAAGTGGGGCTGAGCAGTGTCTTAAAGAAAGGCAGAGGGGCAATGAGAGGGTGGGCAGGAAAGGCGGAAGAACGGAGTAGAGGGCTGTAGATGGTTCTGGAAACTACTCCTGGTGCCCTTCCCAGGAAAGTTCACTCATGGTTCCTCCCTCTTGGGGCACCCATGCTGTCCCAAGGCCTTGCTATGAGCCAGGACATCCTCCCAGTGACCCTGGGTGTGCACTCCCTCATCCAACACCACACAGGGGTGGAGAGCTTAGGCCACCATCCTCCAGGGAGTGTGGTGCAGGGGTGAGACTGTCTCCAGGCCCTGAATCTGGTGCTCTGGGTGACACAGGTGATCAACCCGGAGAAGTTGCACACAGGTTTCGATGGTCTGGGTGACCTCCTCACATTTTGGGAGCCTGAAGGTCAGGCTGGTAGAGTGGGTGGGAGACCCCCTCTATGGGGTAGATTCCCCAGTATGCTCTGAAATGATGACCTTGCCATGGTCACGAGCACTGTCTGCTACTGTTAGGATGTCTCTACAAAGGAGGTCATGTTGGTGATGTCAGGAAGACCAGCAGTCTTTTTCTGGCTCTGCCACTTTCTAATTCTGTGTTCTTGGGCAACTTCCTTCACCTCTCTGAGTCTCACTTTGCCCTTCTGTAAAATGGGACTAATCCCAGTCCCTACCTCTTAGGGCTCAATTGGGAATCGATTGAAAACCCATACGCAAAGCCCTGAGGGCATAGTAAGTGCTTGATAGATGATAGTATGAAGGACCCTCACAGACAGGTACATACCAGCCATGCCTCAATGCCTCTGCAAGGCTGAGTAGGAACACTTTTTGTTGTATGATGTCTCTGCAGAGCTGGGGAAACTGAGTCACTGGACCAGGAAGTGCCTGAGCCCAGGCTTCAGCCTGAGTCACAAGCCTAATTCTGGTAAAGCTCCTGCAGCCATCTCCAGAAATGCTTTGGGTCACTGTCTGCTGGCTTACTGCCTCCTTCCCTCCCCGCCTCATCAGCCAGGCAGGGCTGGGTCCCCTAACTGTATCTGACGAGTGAAAGATGCTCTGAGGTGAACATTTATTGCCCCTTACAGCTGGGGGAACTAAGTCTGGGAAAAGGGAGGTGATTTCCCCTGGGGGCCACACAGCTGTGCTGGGGTAAGAACCTGACTGGCCCCTGGGGCCATCCATCAGGAAAAAAATGCTTCTCTCGGTGCCTGCATTTCCTCAGGGCTGGCTCACACCTCCAGCTCAGGCCTGGGATCAAAGGCGACGCTGCAGGAAGCCCTTCCCATCCCGACTTCCCCAGAACTAGGACACGCTTTGACGTCAACACGTCCGCATTCCTGCCCTCCAGCCCCCACCCCCCGGGGGGGGCACTGATTTCCTCCCACCAGCCCTGGCATCACAAACAGGAAGCTGGGTCATGTGTGTGTGGGGGGGTGAGCCAGGGCACCGGCAGGATGGGGGCTGGAATCCAATTCAGGCATCGGCTCCCAGCGGCACCTACCTGGCTTGGGGCACCCAAGAAGGGCCAAGGAGTCATGTTATACTATATCACCAGGGTCACAGTTGTTCCCAAGGCACTCACGAAGGGCCATCAGTGACTTCGTCCCTTTTGGTCTTCACAAACTATCACACTCATTGATTATGACTATCTTACTGATCAACAATAATGGCTATCCTAGGTTGAGCACTTACTCCAGCCGTGAGCTTTACGTGGGTTCTCTCACGTAATTCTCATAATCCTCTCATTTTCCTTTAACAGATGAGGAAACTGAGGCATTGGCAGGTTAAGTCAAAAAAAGTCTGCAGCAGTGGGGAGTGGGCAGGGCAAGGATTTGGACCCTGAGTGTCTGGCCTGGAGCCGGTACACCCCAATGGGTGCCTCATCCTCCCTATCTCAGCCTCTGCCCGTGCGGTGTTGGAAAATGCAAATCTGATCGTGTCTCTCCTGGGCTTATCCCTTCCAAGGCTCCCCTTTAGCCCGGGGACAAAACTCCATGCTCTGAGGATGGCACTCTACGCCCTTTTCTTCCTGCTGCCTCCACCTACCCAGCCATGTCTGATTCCCAGAACTACTCTCGTTTTTCATTATGACCACATTGTATACAGGAGGAATCCAAAGGTCGAAGAGGGGACAGAAAGTGGATCAGGTCACAGAACCAGTGAGGGGCAGAGTCAGAATTTACACCTGGTCTGGCTGGTCCAAATCCTTCCACGCCTGAGGTTCCCAGTGTCAGTGCAGAGAAAAGGCGGGGGCCTGATGGCAGCTTCCTGGGCCCAATTAGGGATGCAGGGGAGAGGCCTAGAGATCATGGTCAGTGATTTCCCCAGGGGGAGTCTGAGCACCTCCTCCTCAGACCTCTGAAGCTCCCAGGGCTGTCTGAGTGGTCCCACTTATCACAGAAGCTGCAAGACACGCTGTGGAGCTTTTCCGGCTGGTGGGTCCTGCCCTCCAGGGGTTCACGTGAGCCAGGGGCTACTTCAGCTTCCCGTTCCTCTTTCTTGGGGTCCCAAAGTGGCCCCTCCACGCTTCCTTCCTATTGTCCTCCCTTGCCCTCTGGGCAGGTGCATTTCCCACACCGGAGGAAGGGCTGTAGCACCCCGGGGTTCCCACACTTGACTGTGCTTCAGAATGCCCCAGAAGGCTTTTATTTATTTATTTGTTTGTTTTTTTGTTTGTATTTTTAGCTGCGTTGGGTCTTCATTGCTGTGTGGGCTTTGTCTAGTTTTGGTGAGCGGGGGCTACTCTTCATTGTGGTGTGCAGGCTTCTCATTGTTGTGGCTTCTCTTGTTGCAGAGCACGGGCTCTAGAGCACAGGCTCAGTAGTTGTGGCTCACGGGCTTAGTTGCTCCACGGCATGTGGGATCTTCCTGGGCCAGGGCTCGAATCCGTGTGCTCTGCATTGGCAGGTGGATTCTTAACCACTGCGCCACCAGGGAAGCCCGCAGAGGGCTTTTAGGTTGCTAGGCCCATCCCCAAATCTCTGGTTTGGCGGCCTGGGTGGGGCCTCAGAGCATGCATTTTTCTTTGTTTGTTTTTGTGGGGTTTTTTTTGTGAAGCCATCTCATATCCCTATGATGCCTTAAACTAAAAGTACAAATTCTCCAAATATCTAAACAAGGAACTTTAGGTTTGTTGAATATCTTTAGCAATACCCGATCACCAATTTTATTGAGGATGTATTTCTGGGTCTTTTCTAGAATTTTCTTTCTTCAAACTTTGATGTTTTATACACATTCAGCCCTTCTCATAGCGAGTGTAGGGACCCCTGCTGCCCTGCCAATGGGAGGATATTATCCCTGATGGCACAAAATGAAATCATTCTGGGTCATTCAAGGTTAATCTTAATATAGGACTCTTTGGGTTAGTTTTAAAATCTCATTTGGAAAAATGAACAGAGAATCTGAATAGAAATGTTTCAAACAAAGACATACAGATAGCCAATAGGCACATGAAAAGATGTTCAACATCACTGATAATTAGGGAAATGCAAATCAAAGCTACAATGAGGTACCACCTCATGCCTGTTAGAACGGCTATTATCAAAAAGGTAAGAAATAATAAGTGCTGGAGAGAATGTGGAGAAACACATTCCTCCACAGAGTGGGAACTCTCCTGGTGGGAATGTAGATGGGTGCAGCCGCTATGGAAAGGTTTGGAGGTTCCTCATAAAACTAAAAATAGAGCTACCATATGATCCAGCAATTCCACTTCTGGGTATCTATTCGAAGAATAGGAAAACACTAATTCAAAAAGATATATGCATTCTTATGTTCATAGCAGCCAATAACCAAATATGGAAACAACATAAGTGCCCATCGATAGATGAATGAACAAAGAATCTGTGTTGTGTGTGTGTGTGTATATATACACACACAACATAATATTATTCAGCCATAAAGAGATGAAATCTTGCCATTTGGGGTAACGGGGATGGACCTTGTGGGTATTATGCTAAGTGCTGTAAGTCAGATGCAGAAACGCAAATACCATTTCACATTCATATGTGAAATAAAAAGAAACAAACAAAATAAGCAAACCAAACCAAACAAAAACAAACACATAGATACAGAGAACAGAGTAGTGGTTACCAGAGGGGAAGGAGTGGTGGGGGAGGGCAAGATGGGTGAAGGGTGACAGATGGAAACTAAACTTTTGGTGGTGAGCACACTGAAGTGTATTCAGAAGTTGAAATGTAATGTACGCATGAAACGAATATAATGTTATAAACCAATGCTACCCCCCAAAAAACCCAGTTCACTTGGTATCATGATGTATCTCAGAGGTTCCACACGATCGCTGGCAATCGCTTAGTGTATCACTCAGACAGACAGTTTGGGAAGATGGATGGTTCCAGGGGGACTGTATACCTCTGGGTGGAGGCATGGATTTCTAGCACGTGCCAGGACCATGCTGCTGCTGCCAGCGGACCACGCTTTGAGAAGCACTGGCGTGGAGGGGTGGTCAGCTGGCAGGCAGGGGGTGAGCAGGGGCTTACCACGCTCCACCCGGTACAGCTGTGCCTCGGTTTCCTTTTCCATCAAACATGGGGAGCAACAATACATACCTCTCAGAGTTGTGAGGTTTGAATGACACGTGAGAGGGACCAGGATTTATTTTTCTTGCCCACTCAGAAGTCCTTTTTCAGGCTGGCTTCCTCCACAAACGTTTTGGAGCAAATACATGTGTTTCCACTCCCTGAGGTTCTTAGGCTCTGGTTCTCACAAGGGCAGCGAGGACTTCTGCCATCACCTTGAGGTCTGTGCAAAGGGAAGCACCAGCTCCGTGGGGCGGGCGCTGCTGATTGTCCAACCCCACCAGACAGATGGGGACACGGAGGCTGAACGTCCACTGCTCACACAGCTGGGAAGCCGCAGGGAAAGAAGTCAAACCTGGTCTTACTTTCCAGCTGCTCTAAGTGCTTCTTTAGGAGGCCACCGCGCTCACCCCTGAAGGAAGAGACCCCAGGCTGCGGGGCAGACCCGAGTCCGCTGGGCGATTTCTCAGGTGACAGCGCCCTCTCGTGGTCGGCGTGCAAAGGCGAGGAAAGCCCGGAGCCCGGCCCCAGAACCTGACAGCCCCTCTCTGCCAGGGATTGATCCTTCCGTTTATTCATCCCTCCAATTCCACAAACACCTTCGGAGTGCCTACTGAGCGTTCGCCGGCGACACGTTGGGACTAACAAAGACACAGTGGCTGCTCTGGGCGCACTTACAGTCCATCTAGGAGAACAGAAAACATACCCACGCTGATGTAGAAATACAGCTTGTATTAAAAAGGCATGGAGGAACAATTCAGGGTGTGTGGGAGTGTGTGCCTGAGGCCCTGGCCTGTGGCAGAGTCAGCCAAGGCCCCTGGGAGGAGAGGCATGATTAGGAGTTAAGCGGGAGAAGAGGGTAGAGGGGGAGTGGGCATCAGTGGGGAGTTTTGTGCAGAGGACACAGCATGTGCAAAGGCTCTGAGTGGGGGGAGCGTTCAGGTTGGAGGAATCTAGCCAAGTGGGGCGGGTGGGAGGGGGCACCGTGGTAGGAGGAAAGCTGGGGCGGTGGGCGGCCGACCTCACAGGGCCTTCTGAGCCTCAGCCAGTGGGTTTCTTGTGTCCTGGGTGCATCAGGATGGTGTCAAGGTTACAGGTGTGGGCTGTGGCCCCGAGCTGCTTAGGTTGGAATCTTTTCCTTTTGCCAGCTGGGTGACCTTGGGCAAGTTGCTGAAGCTCTCTGTGCCTCAGTTTCCTCCCTCTGATAATTGGGATGGTGGAAGAGCTCCCTTCATAGGGCTCCGGTGAGGAGTAAATGAGTCTGCACCAGGAACATGCCTGCAACAGTGCACGGCCCTTGAGTGCTGGCAGATATTGTTATTGTTGTCATTGTTATTGGAGGGTTCTGGGGTGGGGTGACAGAATCAGAATCTCAGTGACAGGAGGACTCCAGGCTCTGATGAGGACGGCTTGGAGGGGTTGGAAGCAGGGAGACAAGGGAGGGGCTGCTGCAGCCTTCCTGAGCGGGGGATGATGGTCACATGGGCTAGGATGCTTTGGGGAGGAGAAGACGCATTGCTGATGTAATTAGGAAGTGAGGTCAATGCAGCTTGGTTGATGGATTGGATATGGGAGGTGAGAAAGAGAGGGTCCAACGTGATGCCCAAGATCCAGGACTTCACAACAGGCTGGAACACGAGATGAGGCCCAGGGGGTTGCTGTTTGATTGATCGATAGATTAAGTAATTGATTGATGGCGAGGGTGCTGGGGAATTCAAGAGATCCAGGGTCAGACTGCAGTTCCTAAGCATGGTCTGGAGAAGCTGTCCAGGAGATGGTGCCTGCAGGGTCCAGCACTCAGAGAGTGGCCCAAGTGAGAAAGGGGTTCTGGATCACCCCTGGAGGGGCAGTTATTAAAGCTCTGGGTGAGGATGCCACCACAAGGGAGAGGAAGTGGAGGTGGGGGAGCTCCCCCTGCAATGGCTGGTTAGGGAAGGATGGATGGAAGGGACCCTGGAGCTAGAGTTTTGGGATCTACCAGCACCTGGCCCAGGAAGGCACCTCTCTGTCTGCTGGACCTGGGCACTCCTTCCTCAAAGGGTCTGTTTGGCCTAAATCCACCATATGCATTTTCCCTGTTTCTTTTATTTTTATTTTGTTTTATTTTTTTATTTTTGCAGTATGCGGGCCTCTCACTGTTGTGGCCTCTCCCATTGCGGAGCACAGGCCCCGGACGCGCAGGCCCAGCGGCCATGGCTCACGGGCTCAGCCGCTCCACGGCATGTGGGATCCTCCCGGACCAGGGCACGAACCCGTGTCTCCTGCATCGGCAGGCGGATTCTCAACCACTGCGCCACCAGGGAAGCCCTCCCTGTTTCTTTTAAATGCCCCTCCCCTGATGCCTTCCTCCACCGTGTGGGCATTCCAGTAACGTCTACTCCCTGGCTTGGCCCTCCCTTTCCACGTCCTTCCTCTGTGTGCCCTGCTCAGCTGACATAGTAAAGATGCTGCCAAATGCCCCACATGTCCAGCAACCCTCCGTGCTTTTCATCCCCCCATCATCCCCCAACCCCATACCCTGAGGAAGCCTCTTCCCTGAGTTCTCTCAAATGGGGGCGGTTTGACTTTGCAAAACTCATGGATCCCGGGGTAAGTCAATGGGATGTGTGTCTTCCTCGATTCCCCAAACCTCTTCGAGACCTTCCACTTCCTTGCAAAATACCCGGTTTCTTCGAGGTCCAGGGTGTTCAGCAGTCCACCCCCCGCCCCCAGCTTTGCTCTTCTACCTCCTTGGCGTCAGCTGCCTTGACCAACCTCCCGACCTTTCTCTGCTCCTCATGGAGAGCTTCGAAACCTAGGGTCTTCCTGTTCACCTGAAGCTTTGCCGTCATCTTGGGTGACTTGCCTGGCTATGGGGCAGGTCCAATGCCATAGCTGTTCCTCTTCCTCCCTGCGTCCATGGATTTGTTATTTCTTCTTTCAGTTCTGTCAACTTTTACCTTGTATATCACGGGACCATGTCATTAAGTACATAAAAACTTGGAATTATTATAGCTTCCTAGTAGACTAAGCCTTTTATCATCATCTATCTCTAGTAATGCTTTTTTTAAAGTTTACCTTTTGGGGATAGTAGTACAGCTACACTTTTTTTTTTAAACATCTTTATTGGAGTATAATTGCTTTACAGTGGTGTGTTTCTGCTTTACAACACTTTTGATTATTGTTTGCATGATGTTTTTCTTTCCATATTTTTACTTTCTATCTTTCTTATCCTTATATTTAAATTGTGGGGTTATTTTTTAAGTTTTAATCTGATACTCTTTGTATTTGGTCTATTTAAAAATTGTTTAAATATATTTTTAAAATTTAATTAATTAAATTTTCGGGGCAGGTTATGTTGGGTCGTTGTTGCCATGTGTGGGCTTTCTCTAGTTGTGGTGAGCGGGAGCTACCCTTCGTTGTGGTGCACGGGCTTCTCATTGCGGTGGCTTCTCTTGTTGCAGAGCAAGGGCTCTAGGCACACGGGCTTCAGTAGTTGTGGCTCGCGGGCTTAGTTGCTCCGCGGCATGTGGGATCTTCCCGGCCCAGGGATCGAATCTGTGTCCCCTGCATTGGCAGGTGGATTCTTAACCACTGCACCACCAGGGAAGTCCCTGGTCTATTTTTTTTTAAAATAAATTCATTTATTTTATTTTATTTATTTATTGTTTCTGGCTGAGTTGGGTCTTCATTGCTGTGTGCAGGCTTTTCTCTGGCTGTGGCGAGTGGGGGCTACTCTTTGTTGCGGTACACGGGCTTCTCATTGCAGTGGCTTCTCTTGTGGAGCATGGGCTCCAGCAGTTGTGTCACGTGGGCTCAGTAGGTGTGGCCTGTGGGCTCTAGAGTGCAGGCTCAGCAGTAGTGGCACACGGGCTCAGCTGCTTCACGGCACGTGGGATCCTCCCAGATCAGGGCTCAAACCGGTGTCCTCTGCATTGGCAGGCAGACTCTTAACCACTGAGCCACCAGGAAAGGCCTGAATGCTCTTTTGAAACTAACGTGTCTTTTTTCCTTCTGGCTACTTATGAGATTCACTCTTTGTTTTTGATTTTCAGCCATTTTTCTGTGAATTGCCTAGGTGAGTTTGTATTTGTTTTGCTTGGAGGTTCTTGGCATTTCTTGAAACTTTGGCTTGAGGTCTTTCATAACTTCTGTAAAATTTCAGCTACTGTCTTTTTGAATATTGCTTCCACTAACCCTGAGTACCTCTGAATGCAACTGTATTTGGAGGTAGGGCCTTAAAGAAGACGTTAAGGTAAAACAAAATCAATAAATGGAAAAGCTGTCTTATAGGAGCTCCCAGGAAGGTTCCAAGACAACTACTGTGCATAGGCAAGAATGGGAATGGCACACAGTAGGAGCTCAGTAAATGGTAATTGGACAAGTGATCAAAGGTAGCAAAGAAGTGTGGAGGGGGAAGTGTGAAAAATCACTTTGAAAGGTAATGTTAGATTTGTACTTTAAGAGTTAAAGCAAAATAATTTCTAGATGATTCAATTATCTAAATGTTAAAACTGTATAAATGTACTAGAAGATAATATAGGTGAATATTTATATAATCTTTGAGTTGGAAACGTAAAGCTTCACACCAAAGGCAAAAAACATAAAAGAAAAGACTGATAGCTTTGACAACATCAATTAAATTTTTTTCTTCTATTAAAAACCATCTAAACAAACCTTGAAAGTCAAATAATAAACGATGAGAAATATTTTCAACATATACAGCCAGCAAAGGATTGTTGTTTTTGCTAGCACTCTTACTAACCAATAACACTTCGCCAGAAAATCAGCAAGGGATAAGGAAAAGCAATTTACAATAAGATAGCCCATACTCAAATAATAAAATGTATATGCTTGCCAATAATGAAATAACGGTATATTGCAACATTAGTGAGATGCTATATATTTAAATATCTAATTGATCAAAGATGAAAAATAAATAATACCCAGAGTTGGTGAGGTAACAGGGAAGTGGATATTCCAACATTGCTGGTGAAGTCTCAATCTTTTCCAAAAGCATTTTGGCAGCGTGGATCTAACGGCTTAAATCTTTGCATATTTTTTTGACCTAACAATGCCTTTTCAAGGAATTTATCCTGTGGAAGCAGTTGTGAGATGAGCAAAAACTTCAAGGACCTACATGATAGTGCTGTTAATAATTGAAAGAATTTGCATATAATCAAAATGCTCATTAATAGAGGGATGATGAATAAATTATGGATCATCCAATCAATGGAATAATGTGAAATACTTAGACTTGATGATAACATATAGTAGCAATGCAGAAGATGCTAATAACATGCTGTGGGACCATGGGGAACATTTGCCCTAGAAACCACCACTCACCTAGGGCCACAGGAGTTGAACGGGGTCAAACCCGTTCCCCCACCCAGGACCCTCAGGATAATCCCCTCAATACCTTCAGTCATCTTCCAGACTTTCTCTCATCCCTGTCCTGCCCTGTACAGCCCCTCAGCTGACCCAATCCTGTCCATCTCCCCTCTTCCCCCTCCCCCCTTCCCCTCCCCTCCACAAGAAACAAACCAACCCTCTCTCCTGTTCACTCACACACCTACACACATCCACACTCACTCACAGGCCTTCGCATACACTCACCTTCCCCCCACACTCACACTCACCCACCCACAAGCACACACTCACACTTACACACAGTAACCTTCACCACCCCTATATTCACATGCACCCACACTTTCACTGTACCCCCAACACTCACACTGGACACATCCACACTCACCCTCTCACACCCACACATATTCACTTCACACTCATTCATGCTCTACACACTCATCTCCATACAAGCACACACTCACCCACATTCGCCCACACACCTTCACTCACTGACGCTCACACACGCTAATACTCACCCACCCACGTATCCTCACATACACACTAACACACGCCGTCCACACACACTCCTATGCTGACACTTGACACATTCACACTCACCCATCCATGATCACTCACTCACGCTCACTTACACACGCTGACATCCACACCTCCTGTTCTCTCTGAGGTCCGCAAGCCCCCCTCTGCCCACGGCTGGCGGGCAGCCGCTCTGAGCCGTTCCTTCCCTCCTGTCTGATGGGACTCGGGCTGCCCCGGAGGACGTGGCGCCCTCTAGGTACCCCAGGTGGAAGATGTTTCCACCCTCACACCCACCGGTGCCTGGGAGCCCGGGGATGGATTTGCAGGTTCCTGGCTCCCTCTCCTCCTTGGAGACTCTGCCATCCGGCTCTGTCAGAGGCTGCCTCAGGGCTGCCATCGCCAGTCCCCTGGACGCCCCCTAATTTGCAGATGGCTGAGGACACTTGGGGAGACCTGATGCTTCTGGGAGTGAGTGACCCACCCAGACCCCAGGCCTTGCAGCTTCACCCCCTCCGCCTCCAGTGACCTTTCCATCCCTCCACCTCAGCCATCCACCCTGCTGCATGCCCTGGACTCTCATCTCAGAAACAGCACTGCCGTCAACCCCTCACAAGTCCAAGTGCCCAGCTCCTGGACAACGCTTCCCGTCCTGCCAGCTTACATAGCCAAGAAGCTCACTGTCCCCATTAACCCAATGGCCTCAGCCTGTTCTCACTCTCCTCCTCCCCCCTGCCCCCTCCCTCCTTCCCCAGCTTAGATTTCAGGGCCCATCGTTTATTTCCCTGCCAACACCCTTTGCAGCTTGACCTCCTCCTCTCCAGCTTGCTTGCCTGGCAAAACCTTAACCCTGGTGAACCCAGACCTTCGCCTTCTGTGGGCCTGTCCCTGAGCAGCTGATAAATCCCACCACCCAGCTGACGGAACTCACTTTCAGTTCAGTTTTATGATCCGAGCGGTCAGACGGTCCCTCGCTGCCATGCCACCCACCGTGGTTCTCTAGAAGTTTTCCTGTCCCATTCCCCCTGGGTCTCTTTCCTCAAAGCCCTGACTTCCCCCACACTCTCAACTGGTGATCTCAGCTCACTCCACGGAGTAACAGAGGTCTCCAGGGGCAAAACTCACATTGCCACCACCCCACCTTCCTGCATCTGCCCCACAGAAGCAAACGTCCTCCCCACTACAGCCACCGTGCCTCTGGGGCTCTGGATCCCTGCTGGCTTCCTCAGGAGCCTTGTTTATTTGGTTTTCTCTCCCTTCAGCATCACCAATGCCTTCTTTTTTAACTGGTCCCCACCAGCATGCAAAATGCCAGCGCAGCGGTCCACAAACCTTGGCCCACAAACCTTGGCCCTTGGGCCAATCCTGGCCTGCTAACTGCGTTTGTAAATAAAGTTTTATTGGCACAGCCAGACCCATCTGTTCAGGTACATCTGTGGCTGCTCCTGCACTACAGCAGCAGAGTTGAGAAGTTGTGACAGAGACCTGATGGTCTGTAATGCTGAAAA
The DNA here is from genome assembly GCF_026419965.1 of Kogia breviceps. Classification (NCBI taxonomy): domain Eukaryota; kingdom Metazoa; phylum Chordata; class Mammalia; order Artiodactyla; family Physeteridae; genus Kogia; species Kogia breviceps. The sequence continues at coordinate 129,784,062 of NC_081313.1, read as the reverse complement.
ATTCTGCAGTCTGGCCCTTTACAAAATCAGTTTGCCCACCTCTGTGCTACAGCATTGGTTTGTGGCTGTGTTTTGGTATTGCACGTGAGGGGGCTTTTGGAAATGGGGGGGGTGGTTTTTGGTTGTCACTCTATTTGAGGGGTTCTGCTGGTCTGTATTGGGAGGAGCCAGGGATGTTAAACATCTGGTAATGCCCAGAATAGTCCTGGGTCACAAAGAACTCTCAAATGCCAAATACCATTAAAACAAATCAATCCATCCATCAATCAGTTGTTGAAACAAAAATCTCATGATACTATACACTTCCAGCTACCTTATTTCTCTACTCACCTTTACAGCCAAACTTGCAGAAAGATTGGCTGCGCATTTTCTGCTTCCTTTCCCCGGTCGCTTTCCAGGACACTTTCATCAGACATCTGTGTCCACCATTCCGCTGAAATTGCTCTTGTCAAGCTTGCCAGGGCCTCTCCATTGCTAATCTAATGGCCCGTCCCTGTTCTTATCATAAGAACCTTCCAGCAGTATCTTCGCAGTTCACTTCTCTCTTCGAGAAGCTCCCCTCAGCTCAGGACACCACGCTGGCCTGCTTCTCTGCTGGCTGCTCTTCCTCTCCTGCTCTCAGATCTCGGGGATCCTCAGTGGTCCTCAGCTCCCCCCTTCTCTCCACTTACATCGTCTCTCCAGCTGAGCCCATAAAATCTCGATTTCTATTTATATTTCAAATCTAGACTGTTCCCCCAGCTCTGGATTCATATGTCCAGCTGTCTAGGCAACTCCTCCTCTTGAGTGTTTCACAGACAGCTCAGCACAAACATATCCCAAACATAAAGTGTAGGCTCTCCCCGAAAACTTGCCCTCTCATCCCAAGTCTACTGGCACCACCAACGACACAGCTGCTCCAGCAGGAAACTTAGGGGTCATCCTGGACTCCTCCTTTTCTCTCTCCCAACTTATCAGCATATGCTGTTATTTCTGCCCCCCAAACACATCCTCCCTCTGTCCATTTGTGTCTACTGGCCCCGTACCCCCTGAGTGCAGACCGCCTGCATTTCTGCCCTGGACCACTGCAGTAACACAGCACGTCTGTCCGCTCGGCTCTCCCCCACCTCAGGTCATTGTCCAGAACCCTCTTCAAAGACTGACTGAACACCTACCATGTGCCGGGTGCCGGGGATAAAAAGTGAATGAGATAAACTGTCTCTGCTTCCACTCACCTCTGGTAGGGTGAGGGAGAGAGAGTAAACCGACAGAACGTGATAAATGCTATGGAGAAAATAAACAAAACTCCACATAGCATGGTCATGAAGAGTATTCTGAGTTAATGACATTCAGGCTGAAACTTTGAGGTGGCAAAGCCTTGTGGGCCCCCTGTAAGGAGCTTTGGGCTTCATACGAAACTCTTGGAAGGATTTTAAACAGAGGAATTATATAATCTGGTTTAAGTCTTAAGAAAATCCCTCCAGCTGCTCCATGGACTATGGATCAGGGTCGGGTGAGGTCAGAGGAGGTGGAAAGCGCTGATTGGCCAGGCCGTGTGCACAGCTCTCAGCCAAAGCAAGGAGATCAGCCAGCATGATCCACATGACTGGGGTGGGGTAGGGTGGGGTGGATTGGAGTGGGGTGGGTGGCTCCCCTGAGGAAAACTGAGGTGCTGTTTCCAAAATAAGGGGAAAGGGGCTTTCCTGGTGGTGCAGTGGTTAAGAATCCACCTGCCAATTCAGGGGACACGGGTTCGAGCCCTGGTCCGGGAAGATCCGACATGTCGCGGAGCAACTAAGCCCGTGCACCACAACTACCGAGCCTGCGCTCTAGAGCCCACAAGCCACTAATACTGAGCCCACAAGCCACAAATACTGAGCCCGCATGCTGCAACTACTGAAGCCTGCACGCCTAGAGCCCATGCTCCGCAAAGAAGAGTAGCGCCTGCTTGCCACAACTAGAGAAAGCCCACGTGCAAAACCGAAGACCCCATGCAGCCAAAAAATAAATTAAAAATTTTTAAAAAATTTTTAAAAATAAGGGGAAAGAAGGCTGGGCAGGAAGAAATGTAATAGCCGCGCACTTCAGGGGCTCAGGTGGAGTGTTATCAGAGGGAGTATTCTGCAGATGAAGAGCATAAGAAAGTAACGGGCCTTCTACACCTGGGATATATGGGGGCTCAAGAAAACTTTACTGAATGAAGAGCTAACATAGGTCTAAGATATGAAGGGCTGTGCAGGCCAGGAAAGAGAAATCTCTCTTCCCTTCTGCTGATTTGGGCGGAGAGTGAAAGAAGAGGCAAGAACTCTCTATCGGGGTTTCTCAAGGATGTAACGCTTATAGAGCTGTGGTCCATGTGGTCCAGTCTGAGAAGATTGCTGTAGGATCAAGACCAGAGTCCAGCAAACAAAAAAAGCAGTGTCAACATAGTACAATTCTTCCACTTGTATCTCTCAGTCACCGTCAAAGGGACTAATTTCCTATCTTCTTCTTCCACCCATAGATTCTCCAACCCTCTCTTCCAAATTCCTCCTGCATGCCTCTTGTGCTTCCCCCTACTCTGCGTTTCTTCTGAGAATCTTCCCAGAAAGTGGACAGGGGGGAAGTGGGACAGAGTCAGCAGGTAGGAGGCAAGAAATGTTCAGAACACAGTCACAGAGGGGTCATGGCCCCTGGGCCCAACCTTCCCCAGGCTTCTCTTCCTCACCCACCATGTAGTGATTTGTTTAAGTGAAGAAGTATCTGTGGGATGCCTACCAAGAGCTGGACACTGTTCTTAGCATCCGGAATAAAAGATGAACTAGACATTTCCCCGGCCCTTGAGAAGCTAATGGTTTACTGAAGGTGATAGAGAAGTAAGCAAATGATCACAGATTAATGCAGCCTGGCGGTGTTGGGGTAAGGGGTAGTATCTGCCAGGGAGGGCTTTCTGGAGGAGTCATATGGAGACTGTGAGGTTTGAATGGAGAGCAGGTAAGTAGGCATGATCAAGGCAAATAGTGTGTGTGAGTGCATGCGCTTGGAGTATATGGTGGAGGAACATTCCAGACAGAGAGGGAAGCATGCGTACACGACCCACGCCACTAACCCAGGCATGTGTGAAATGAGCTGACTTTCCCCACAACTTCATTTCTATTTTGAGACGCCATTCCACTGGGGTTCTCTGCCTTTCCGCCAAGATCATGGCCAAGTTCCAGGGGTTTGTGTCATGCCAAGATGTTGATGGGAGTACGTGTACAACACAGAGCCGATTCTCAATTCCATCTTTCCACGTGGTAGCCCTAGATTGGTCCTAGAGCATCTACTGTGCACTGGGTCCTTGCACCCTCGTTGCTTTCTGCCCTGTGGCATCTTTCCTTTGAGTGTGGAGGGAGGGGGAGGTCCCAGGTAAGGGAGGGAAGTGCTGGGGGTCAGGGAGACTCAGTTAATATTTAAATCGTACAAGACTTCCACATTTGTAAGGCAGTTTACTCTGGCTAGCGCAGAACAAAGTGAGGTGGCAGGGGTTGTGGGAGTGGAGGAGCAAGAGGGGGGCATGGTCAGGGTGGACCCCACACATCCTCTGTCCTTCATCCATGAAGAAGGGGGTGGCCTGAGCCTGACACATGTCACTGCTCTCTCCAGCGGAGGTGGGTAGGCTTTTTTTTTTTTTTTTTTTTTTTTTTTTTTTTTGTGGTACGCGGGCCTCTCACTGTTGTGGCCTCTCCCGTTGCGGAGCACAGGCTCCCGACACGCAGGCTCAGCGGCCATGGCTCACGGGCCCAGCTGCTCCGCGACATGTGGGATCTTCCTGGACCGGGGCACGAACCCGTGTCCCCTTCATCGGCAGGCGGATTCTCAACCACTGCGCCACCAGGGAAGCCCGGTGGGTAGGCTTTTTAAGGCCACCTGGGGTCTCACAATTTCACTCTACCCAGGTCATGCAGTGAGAGGTCTTCTAGGCTGTTTGGGGCCATCGTGTATCTATTTGGTTACTGGAGAAACTGAGGGTAACAAGCGCCAACGACTCTGCTGGGGTCACGGAACCAACAGAGCCCACATGTCACCCCCAATTCAGGGCATGACTTCTTCCCTGGCAGACAAGTGGGGAATGATATACAGCCCTGGAGACGCCCCCCCCCCTTCTGATTTAATCAAACTTCTTAGCATTAGCTGGGCAATTTGCAATTTCTCAGGGAAACTACAAGCTCTGGGGAGTGGTTTAACAGGTGAATCAGAGCATAAGTGTTTTCTATTCTATGTGAAGTAGGAATGGGAAATGAAAGGGACTATTTTAAAAAGTACTCAAAAGCTATCCTCAAGGTGGAGTATACCATCCTCTCCAAACCAGCTCCTTCTTATACCTTTGGTGGTTTTGTTTGTTTGTTTCTTGGCCACACTGCATGGCTTGTGGGAGTTCCCCGGACCTGGACCACAGCAGTGAAAGTGCGGAATCCTAACCAGCAGACCACCAGGGAACTCCTGGTTTTGTTTGTTATTGGCCTGATGAGCCACCCAGGCTAGAATGAAGCTGCCTCAGGGCCTTTGCACGTACTGTTCCTTCTGCTTGGCAAACCATCCTTCCTCTTCTGCACCTGGAGACCATCTGTTCCCCCTTCAAGATGCTCCTCAAGGGTTCCCTCCTCCTGGAAGCCTTCCCCACCTTCTCAGCCTTGATCAGAGCTCCCACATTCTCCTGAGCTTACCCCAGTCATAATGCTGGTCACTCTTGTACCATTTGCTTCCATGTCTGTCCCCGCTCCCTGACCATGAGACTGGTGAGGGCAGAGACTGCGTTGTGTTAGATAAATTGGCTTACTCACTGGACTCCACTTTGCTCACTCTCTTTAGAAGATCATCTTGTCTTGCCAGCTCTCTTTTTATGCACACTGTCCAGACCCTTCTTGTATTAGACAACTACAATAATATTTTTCTTATTATAACAGCAGTATATGTTCCTGATAGAATTTTTTTATTTTACATGAAGAGAAGCCAAAGAAAATAAAACCACTCAGTTCACCACCATCATCTCTCTGTCAAGATAACCACTGTTCATATTTTGGCGTATTCCTTCCAGCTTTTTTTCTATGTCAATTATTCATGTATATTTTAATGTTATCAAGTTGTTTATAGATAGGGTCTGTAGCTCTTTTTTTTCCCTTTATAATTTATCAATATTCTCATGTTAAATGTGTTCCAGTGAGATGGAATCGCAGGTCTTGAGCTGTAAAGATGGAAAGAGGAGCTCTGACTAGAAGCTGAGAGGATATGTCTCTGGGCAATCAGGGCTGCCGTGTGCAGAGGCAGGGATAGAGCTATGGCGCTGTCATTGACACATCCCATCTAGCCTCACCCACAGGCGTTCCACTCCACACCCGGCCATCAGTACCATCCACTGCTTCCATGATGCTGGCTACTCATGCTGGGATTCTGCCCCTTCTACCCAAAACACGGTTGCGTTTACCATCTGCAGAGCTTGTCACAAACCCAGACCAGACTTCCTGACTGGCTTATTTCACTTAGCATAATGACTCGAGGGTTTCTCTTGATTGCATTTTCCTTGTTTTATTTAATTTATTTATTTCTATTAATTTTTTTTATACAGCAAGTTCTTATTAGTCATCCATTTTATACACTTCAGTGTATACATGTCAATCGCAATCTCCCAATTCATCACCCACCCACCCCCGCCCCACACCGCTTTTCCCCGTTGGTGTCCATATGCTTTTTCTCTACTTCTGTGTCTCAATTTCTGCCCTGCAAACCGGTTCATCTGTACCATTTTTCTAGGTTCCACATATATGCGTTAATATACAATATTTGTTTTACTCTTTCTGATTTACTTCACTCTGTACGACAGTCCCTAGAGTCATCCATCTCTCTACAAATGACCCAATTTTGTTCCTTTTTATGGCTGAGTAATATTCTATTGTATGTATGTACCACATGTTCTTTATCCATTCGTCTGTCAATAGGCATTTAGGTTGCTTCCATGACCTGGCTATTGTAAATAGTGCTTCAATGAACATTGGGGTGCACATTTCTTTTTGAAATATGGTTTTCTCAGGGTATATGCCCAGTAGTGGGATTGCTGGGTCATACGGTAGTTCTATTTTTAGTTTTTTAAGGAACCTCCATACTGTTCTCCATAGTGGCTGTATCAATTTACATTCCCACCAACAGTGCAAGAGGGTTCCCTTTTCTCCACACCCTCTCCAGCATTTGTTGTTTGTAGATTTTCTGATGATGCCCATTCTAACTGGTGTGAGGTGATACCTCATTGTAGTTTTGATTTGCATTTCTCTAATAATTAGTGATGTTTAGCAGCTTTTCATGTGCTTCTTGGCCATCTGTATGACTTCTCTGGAGAGATGTCTATTTAGGTCTTCTGCCCATTTTTGGATTGGGTGGTGGTTGTTGTTGTTGTTGTTGTTTTAAACATCTTTATTGGAGTATAACTGTTTTACAATAGTGTGTTAGTTTTTCCTTTACAACAAAGTGAATCAGTTATACATATGTTCCCATATCTCTTCCCTCTTGCGTCACCCTCACTCCCACCCTCCCTATCCCACCCCTCTAGATGGTCAAAAAGCACAGAGGTGATCTCCCTGTGCTATGAGGCAGCTTCCCACTAGCTATCTAATTTACACTTGGTAGTGTATATATGTCCATGACACTCTCTCACTTCATCACAGCTTACCCTTTCCCCTCCCCATATCCTCAAGTCCATGCTCTAGTAGGTCTGTGTTTTATTCCCGTCCTACCATTAATCTCTTCATGACATTTTTTTTTCCTTAGAGTCCATATATATGTGTTAGCATACGGTATTTGTTTTTCTCCTTCTGACTTACTTCACTCTGTATGACAGACTCCAGGTCTATCCACCTCATTACAAATAACTCAGTTTCATTTCTTTTTATGGCTGAGTAATATTCCATTGTATATATGTGTCACATCTTCCTTATCCATTCATCTGTTGATGGACACTTAGGTTGCTTCCATGTCCTGGTTATCGTAAATAGAGCTGCAATGAACATTTTGGTACATGACTCTTTTTGAATTATGGTTTTCTCAGGGTATATGCCCAATAGTGGGATTGCTGGGTCGTATGGTAGTTCTATTTTTAGTTTGTGTGTGTGTGTGTGTGTGTGTGTGTGTGTGTGTGTGTGTGTGTGTGTGTGTGCGCTAGGCGGGCCTCTCACTGTTGTGGCCTCTCCTGTTGCAGAGCACAGGCTCTGGACGCGCAGGCTCAGCGGCCATGGCTCACGGGCCCAGCTGCTCCGCAGCATGTGGGATCTTCCCAGACCGGGGCATGAACCCGAGTCCCCTACATCGGCAGGTGGATTCCCAACCAATGCGCCACCAGGGAAGCCCTATTTTTAGTTTTTTAAGGAACCTCCATACTGTTCTCCATAGTGGCTGTATCAATTTACATTCCCACCAGCAGTGCAAGAGTGTTCCCTTTTCTCCACACCCTCTCCAGCATTTATTGTTTCTAGAGTTTTTGATGATGGCCAATCTGACTGGTGTGAGATGATATCTCATTGTAGTTTCGATTTGCATTTCTCTAATGATTAATGATGTTGCGCATTCTTTCATGTGTTTGTTAGCAATCTGTATATCTTCTTTGGAGAAATGTCTATTTAGTTCTTCTGCCCATTTTTGGATTGGGTTGTTTGGTTTTTTTTTGTTATTGAGCTGCATGAGTTGCTTATAAATTTTGGAGATTAATCCTTTGTCAGTTGCTTCATTTGCAAATATTTTCTCCCATTCTGAGGGTTGTCTTTTGGTCTTGTTTATGGTATCCTTTGCTGTGCAAAAGCTTTTAAGTTTCATTAGGTCCCATTTGTTTATTTTTCTTTTTATTTCCATTTCTCTAGGAGATGGGTCAAAAAGGATCTTGCTGTGATTTATGTCATAGAGTGTTCTGCCTATGTTTTCCTCTAAGAGTTTGACAGTGTCTGGCCTTACATTTAGGTCTTTAACCCATTTTGAGTTTATTTTTGTGTGTGGTGTTAGGGAGTGTTCTAATTTCATACTTTTACATGTAGCTGTCCAGTTTTCCCAGCACCACTTATTGAAGAGGCTGTCTTTTCTCCACTGTATATCGTTCCCTCCTTTGTCATAGATTAGTTGACCATATGTGTGTGGGTTTATCTCTGGGCTTTCTATCCTGTTCCATTGATATATATTTCTGTTTTTGTGGCAGTACCATACTGTCTTGATTACTGTAGCCTTGTAGTATAGTCTGAAGTCAGGGAGCCTGATTCCTCCAGCTCCATTTTTCATTCTCAAGATTGCTTTGGCTATTCGGGGTCTTTTGTGTTTCCATACAAATTGTGAAATTTTTTGTTCTAGTTCTGTAAAAAATGCCAGTGGTAATTTGATAGGGATAGCATTGAATCTGTAGATTGCGTTGGGTAGTAGAGTCATTTTCACAATGTTGATTCTTCCAATCTAAGAACATGGTATATTTCTCCACCTATTTGTATCATCTTTAATTTCTTTCATCAGTGTCTTATAGTTTTCTGCATATGGGTCTTTTGTCTCCTTAGGTAGGTTTATTCCTAGATATTTTATTCTTTTTGCTGCAGTGGTAAATGGGAGTGTTTTCTTAATTTCACTCTCAGATTTTTAATCATTAGTGTATAAGAATGCCAGAGATTTCTGTGCATTAATTTTGTATCCTGCAACTTTACCAAATTCATTGATTAGCTCTAGTAGTTTTCTGGTAGCATCCTTAGGATTCTCTATGTATAGTATCATGTCATCTGCAAACAGTGACAGCTTTACTTCTTCTTTTCCTATTTGGATTCCTTTTATTTCTTTTTCTTCTCTGATTGCTGTGGCTAGAACTTCCAAAATTATGTTGAATAAGAGTGGTGAGAGTGGGCAACCTTGTCTTGTTCCTGATCTTAGTGGAAATGGTTTCAGTTTTTCACCACTGAGAACGATGCTTGCTGTGGGTTTGTCATATATGGCCTTTATTATGTTGAGGAAAGTTCCCTCTATGCCTACTTTCTGCAGGGTTTTTATCATAAATGAGTGTTGAATTTTGTCAAAAGCTTTCTCTGCATCTGTTGAGATGATCATATGGTTTTTCTCCTTCAGTTTGTTGATATGGTGTGTCATGTTGATTGATCTGCGTATATTGAAGAATCCTTGCATTCCTGGAATAAACCCCACTTGATCATGGTGTATGATCCTTTTAATGTGCTCTTGGATTCTGTTTGCTAATATTTTGTTGAGGATTTTTGCATCTATGTTCATCAGTGATATTGGCCTATAGTTTTCTTTCTTTGTGACATCTTTGTCTGGTTTTGGTATCAGGCTGATGGTGGCCTCATAGAATGAGTTTGGGAGTGTTCCTCCCTCTGCTATCTTTTGGAAGAGTTTGAGAAGGATAGGTGTTAGCTTTTCTCTAAATGTTTGATAGAATTCGCCTGTGAAGCCATCTGGTCCTGGGCTTTTGTTTGCTGGAAGATTTTTAATCACAGTTTCAATTTCAGTGCTTGTGATTGGTCTGTTCATATTTTCTATTTCTTCCTGGTTCAGTCTCAGCAGGTTGTGCATTTCTAAGAATTTGTCCATTTCTTCCAGGTTGTCCATTTTATTGGCATACAGTTGCTTGTAGTAATCTCTAATAATCTTTTGTATTTCTGCAGTGTCAGTTGTTACATCTCCTTTTTCATTTCTAATTCTATTGATTTGAGTCTTCTCCCTTTTATTCTTGATGAGTCTGGCTAATGGTTTATCAATTTTATTTATCTTCTCAAAGAACCAGCTTTTAGTTTTATTGATCTTTGCTATTGTTTCCTTCATTTCTTTTTCATTTATTTCTGATCTGATCTTTATGATTTCTTTCCTTCTGCTAAATTTGGGTTTTTTTGGTTCTTCTTTCTCTAATTGCTTTAAGTGCAAAGTTAGGTTGTTTATTCGAGATGTTTTCTGTTTCTTAAGGCATGATTGTATTGCTAAAAACTTCCCTCTTAGAACTGCTTTGCTCTATCCCATAGGTTTTGGGTCGTCGTGTCTCCATTGTCATTTGTTTCTAAGTATTTTTTGATTTCCTCTTTGATTTCTTCAGTGATCACTTCGTTATTAAGTAGTGTATTGTTTAGCCTCCATGTGTTTGTATTTTTTACAGGTCTTTTCCTGTAATTGATATCTAGTCTCATAGCTTTGTGGTCGGAAAAGATACTTGATACGATTTTAATTTTCTTAAATTTGCCAAGGCTAGATTTGTGACCCAATATATGATTGATCCTGGAGAATGTTCCATGAGCACTTGAGAAAAATGTGTATTCTGTTGTTTTTGGATGGAATGTCCTATAAATATCAATTAAGTCCATCTTGTGTAATGTATCATTTAAAGCTTGTGTTTCCTTATTTATTTTCATTTTGGATGATCTGTCCATTGGTGAAAGTGGGGTGTTAAAGTCCCCTACTATGATTGTGTTACTGTCGATTTCCCCTTTTAAGGCTGTTAGTATTTGCCTTATGTATTGAGGTACTCCTTCAGGTCCCCAAACACCCCACAAAACACCCCCTTGATCTGTGACGGTGACCTTCTGTCAGCAGATGAGTTGAGTAGCCCCTGCTCTTGCTGGGCTTTGGGAATTATGGGGGTCCTCTCCACCTGCCGGGAGAAAGGAGGGAGGTGACCCCAGCCGGCTCCCCAGCCCTCCCCCAAACCCAGGTGGTGACTCCCTGGACTGCTCCCTACCCCCTCTGCCTGGCTCCAGGATGGTGGGATGGGGCTAAGGAGGCTGAGGCCAGAGAAAAGCACCCATCCCGTGCCCCGCCCCCATCCTGAGTTCCAAGGCATCCGGGCCATGCTTGAGAACACCCGGGGCTTCCTCTCCCCAACCAGTCCATCCCACAATTACCTGGGGCTTGCTTGTAAGATTCCTTATTCCTGGCTGTGGGGAAAGAGAACACAAGAGAGGAGGTGGGTGGTGTGTCCCCACCTTCCCCCTGCCTCTCCCGCTATGGGCCCTTTCCAAAGTCAGGCCCAGTGGTCTCCCCTGACTGCAGGGTCCTCGGGGTGATGTGCAGCTGTGGGGTGGGGACGTTTGGGCTTTTCCACAGGTGGGGGACAGGGGGCAGGACCTCAGCAGTAGTTGCTGCTCCCCAGGAGGGAACAGTTTAGCTGCAGGGATGGGCGCACAGCATTCTTCCCCATAAGGCTGGACCAGCCAGAGGGCCTCCCGCTCCTTTGTTTCTTCCCCACCTACCTTGAATGCACCTGGTCAAGATCACACCAACCACCACCAGCAAGACCAGGATGAGGGAGATAACCATGGCAGTAAGTCCAGGATGAGAGGACTCTAAGAAAAGACAGAGGAAAGGGGGCCACCCCCCACCCCAGTCCATGGGACTGTCTCCAGGTGCCCTGGGCCCTCCCCTGCCCCTCCTCACCCGCTCCGGGCCAAGCCCCAGCTCCTCACCCCAGGACACAGTGAACGTGCGGTTCAGGCTGGAGTGCTGCACGTGGCAGGTGTACTGGGCCTTCTCCCCCGCCGGCACCCACACAGCCGCCCACGTCTGATAGGTGCCGTCCCCACTGGGGCGTGTCTCCGCATGCTTGGAGTCCAGCTCCTTCTCCCCCAGCCACCAGCTCAGCAAGATGTTGCGCGGATAGAAGCCCAGGGCCCAGCACCTCAGGGTGGTGCCCCCATCCTTGGCCGAGTGCTTTGTTATCCGCACTGTGGGTGGCTCTGCAGGGAGAGGTGGAGAGAGGAAGGCTGGGAGTGCCTGCTCTCTTCCCATCCCTCATGCTTAATCCTGGGCTCCTCCGGCATCCTCCAGGGTGGAGGACGAGGAAGTAGGGACAGGGTCTCTCTCCAGGGAAGGCACCCAATTACTGCTGCAAGCAGGGACAACCCATTGCCTACCATTCCAGAGGGGCGCTGTCCTGGGAACTTCCATGAGGGGGGATATGACTTCCTGCCCCCAACCTCCAAGGAGGGTCCTGGGTGGGGCTGTTGGGCCCTAGACTGACCCTCCCCCTTCTCCCTACAGAGACCCTAGGGTTTTCTCAGAGACTTGACATGCTGTGACTTCCTGCATACAGGAGGTGCCTAATAAGAGTTTGTTAAATGAGGGCAAGAAGGATGATACTTCTCTGACCCTATAATGAGAATGGTTATGACTGTGGGCTCCGGAGCTGGACATCCTGGATGTGAAGCCCCGTCTGACTCTTGTCCACAACCCTCTGCCGGCGCCCAGGGCCTTCCTTCATCATTCCTTCCGCTCAGACTTCGAGTTCCAAATGACGTAATTCAGGGGTGATAGTTCATTTTCTGTATCAACTTCCCTGGGCCACAGGATGCCCAAGCATTTGGTCAGACATCTTTCTGGGTGTGTGATGGTGTTTCTGGGTGGTATTACATTTGAATCAGTGGACTCAGTAAAGCAGATTGCCTTCTGCAATTCACTGAGCTGAAGATCTGAACGGGACAAGGAGGCTGAGTAATAGGGAGCTCCTCTAGCCTGACAACTGAGCTGCAACACTGGTCTTTCCCGCCTTGAGACTCAATGAAACACTGACTCTTCTTGGGTCTTGAACTTTCCAGCATTTGGACTAGAACTACACCATTGGTTCTCCCGGTTCTCAGGCCTTTGGTCTCAGACTGGAACGGCAACATCAGCTCTTCCTGGGTCTCCAGCTTGCTGACTGCAGATCTTGGAACTTCTCTACCTCCAGTCACGTGACCCAACTCCCTAGAACACGTCTCTTTTTTTCTCTCCCTATGCATCCTGTGGGTTCTGTTTCTGTGGAGAATCCTGACTAATCTACCAGGTGAAGGACATAGGACAACACCTGGTGCTGAATGAGAGTTCCACACTACTTATTTAATGCACACCCATATGTTTGCTTTGGGGAGGCAGCAGGTATTATTACCATCCTCATTATACTGATGAGGAAACTGAGGCACAGAGAGGGCGGGTAACTTGCCCAAGGTCACACAGCCAACAAATCCTGGAGCTGGGATGTGTATCTAGAGGCTAGGCTCCAGTGCCTGAGCCCTGAGCCACCACGCTCTGCTCTCATAATCACATCTTCTGCTCCTGATGTTATCTGTCCTGTCCTCCCTTTGAGGAATATCCTCCCCATTACCTCAACTGATTCACATCCCACTACTCAATCACCAGCCATCACGGTGTGCTTGGTGCTCTGATCAGCCCCACCCCCAGCAGCCTCCCTGACCACCACACCTGCGAGGCTTTCACCCTCGGCCCCCCAAAGCACCCACCTTCCCTAGTGTCCATCCCAGCCCTTGGGTCTCCAGCCCTGGTGACTGGGTTCAGGAAAAGTCTGCAATGCACCCTGAGTCTGGGGAGCATGTTTAGCTTGAGGGCTATGAGGGAGGAGAGGGGCAAAGGGCTTCAGTTTCCCTGGCAGTCCCCAGTGGTCCAGGGAGTGGTGAGGGATGCTATCTCCTAGGGCCTGGGGTCTGTTTCCCAAGGAGCAGAGCCAAAGGATGTTAAACCCCAAAAGGACTTTATGAGCACCTAGTTTAACCCGCTCGCTCTGTAGATGAACAAAAAGAGGCCCAGAATAAGGGGGTTTATTCTCCAAGACCACACTGGGACAGGGGAGACTCCAGAACTGCCCACTCCACCTCACCTGGGGTGAAGGCCTGTGGTCTGGGCTTTCTTCCTCCTCTGCAAGAAAAAGCTGTTGGCTAGCTGGCCATCTCTCTGGGTCCCAGTGGGCTTGTCTGAGCCAGGGGGACACTGCCTGCTTCCTCACGCCCACCAAAGGCTTCTCTGTCAAATGGGATGGCTCTCGAGAATGGGAGCATGGGGCCATTCTGCATTGCCACAGGGTGGGCCTTACCTCTCCGGCTCAGTCTCTGGCCTCCCAGCTCCAGGTATCTGTGTAGGGAGGCAAGGCAGGGGCCTTCCAGGTAGGCCTTGTCGTACTCTGCGTAGCAGCGCTCTGTCTCCCACCAGTGCTTGGTCCGCATGGCTATGGGCTCAGCTGACACCCAGCTCAGGGTTTCCAGGTCCAGCGACAGGTGGTCCTGCCCATCGTAGCCAAACTGCCAGAAGGCCCTGTAGCGGCCATCTTCCTGGATCTCACAGCCGAACATGCGCTGAGCGCTGTGCATGCCTGTGTGTGCAGGTAAGAAGGCTTTGGTTAGTGGTGGCCGGGGGGTGTCAAGTCACTGAGAGGCGCGGAGAAGCCCACCACCCAGAGGGGCCTCCAAAGGGTGGAGGGACAGGGTGTCAGCATTTAAAAAACAAAAACAAAAACTGGGGCTTCCCTGGTGGTGCAGTGGTTAAAAATCCATCTGCCAATGCAGGGGACATGGGTTCTAGCCCTGGTCTGGGAAGATCCCACATGCCATGGAGCAACTAAGCCCATGCGTCACAACTATTGAGCCTGCGCTCTAGAGCCTGTGAGCCACAACTACTGAGCCCCTGTGCCACAACTACTGAAGCCCACACACCTAGAGCCCGTGCTCTGCAACAAGAGAAGCCACCGCAGTGAGAAGCCCGCGCATCGCAGCAAAGAGTAGCCCCTGCTCGCAGCAAGAGAAAGCCCATGCGCAGATCCGAAGACCCACTGCAGCCAAAAATAAATAAATAAAATAAATAAGTTTATAAAGAAAAGAATCTCCCAAGTAGTTTTGATAAGCAGCCTGGGCTGAGAAACCTGCTGGGCCTCTCATGTGGGACGAACACTCAAGTTCATAATTAGACACATCCTTACTTCATATCCCACACTACTCATGGGTGTATAATGTCCTCAGTGCTAAGACTATGTCATGTGGTGCTTATCCCGGGGGCCCTGGGCTGAATGCACAGCCCTTCCCAGGCTCAGTCCTTTATATCTACTCTTTCTGAGGCCTCTGGGGACCCGAGGCTTTTAGTCTGGCCATTTGGGTGTGTCTGGGCACAGAGCAGGAGGGTGTTGTGTGAACGAGCTGTGCTCCAGAAGCACTTTATTGAGAATTAGCAGCAGCCTCGGTGGTAGCTGTAAGCTCGCTGTTGCTGAGATGGGGAAGCTGAGATGGCCTCCCGAGGACCTGGGGTGGGCAGGTGTGATTTGAGGGTGGTACGTGAGGCAGGGAAAAGCCTCTCCCAGTCTGCTGAGGTCCAGAACCCTGGGTAGGCAAGGGGAGAGGGGGAGGTATCATGGGCCCTCTGCTCCTGTGGATGCTTGCTACACTGGCCTGTGGGCTGGCCGCTGAAGCCCCGACTGATTCTGAGGCCCTGAGGCCCCTGGTTGGCTGTGGGGGAAGGAGACTGAGAAGAGCCAAGTATCAGAAGCTTGCCCCACACCCTATGACAGGCATGGCTGCCTCGAGGGTCAGTGTGCAGAGCGTGAAGGAAGAAGCATGGGGGGTCCGCCCGACGCACCGCTGCTGTGGTTGTGGTAGCCCATCACCGTCCACATCTCCACCTGCTGCACCTCCGCCCATTTCTCCTGCTTCTTGGTCTCCGTCTCCCAGTACTGGGCATCCATTGGCGTCATCCATGGGGCTTGGGGCTCGGCCTTGCCCACACGACTGTCATACCGGATGAAGGGCTGGTCGTCTACGTAGCCTACAGCCAGAAACTTAGGGAGGCTTGGGCCTGGCTCTGATAGGGTCAGGTAGTAGTAGTGGAGCGAGTGTGTCCCTGTGGAAACACAGACTAGTCTCAGGCTCACATGGACTGCCAGGGTCTGCACTGGGTGGGGGTCGGGGGTGGTGGTGGTCAGTGTGCTTGGGTAGGGTTGGCAGTGGAAACTTATCCAGAGAATTCGTTATCAGCAAGAGCAAGAACTGGGAATTTCAGTGGAAAAAAATAAGGGCATCCAAAGAGTTTAAATATAGACAGAATCAGTCAAACACTGAGAACGAAGTTCATGCATTAAGGCTTATGGATTTTATTCCCAGAAAGTTTCTCAGCTCTTCACTCAGGGCCTACTTACTCATACCTTATACTCTTCTCTAATAAGTATGATTGTCTGGTTTCCCATTTCACAATTAAAAAGATTTCTTTTTAAGAGTTGGTTGTTTGGAAGCTTAATTTATGTGGAATTATTCATTGCCCAGACATGCCTGGGAAAGGCTGGCCATCATTCTTAGCTTGAATCACTGCTGCCAAGCTGGTGGCACCATGACTGCATTCCCCGCTCCCTCCTGCTCCCATAGGAGATGTTACTAGTCAATCTCTTTTCTCTTTGAGTCCAAATGCTGCCTCTCTACTATGTCTCCAAAAGCACCAACTCATCAATTAAACTTGGTGCTGGAGATGAAATCTACTTAGCAGCCAGTCCTGACTCAAGCTATTAAAACAAGTGCTGTATCTTAAGAAACTCAGGCCACATTTCTCAGAGATATCCCTGGCTTACTCTCTTACCTAATTTTTTAAAAACTTTTTGCTCAGAAGTTTTTATCCCTCAACACTCCTGTCTCTGTGTTATTTTTCTCCATAGCACTACACTTCCTAGAGAATATGCACTTTGTTTGTCTTGTTAATGGTCTGTCTCTCCTCTGCAGTGTCAGCTCCCTAAGGGCAGTGATTCCTGTATGGATTGTTCTGTTTCTCCAGCACCTAGATTAGCTCCTGGCACACAGCAGGTACTCCATGGTTGAACATTCAAGTGAGAAAGAAGTCAAACACATCTCCACACTCACCGCTCTTTTTTTACTGCCTTCTTGTTACTTCAGGCCACACCAAACTCCGCCCAGGCCCTCTGCACCTGCTGTTTCTTCTGCCCTGGGCACTCCCCTCTCTGTTTTCTCTCAGCTAGTTTCCTCATCCCTCAGGTTGCAGTGAGGTGTCCCCTCCTCCAGGAAGCCCTCCTGATTTCAGCCTGATGTCCCTCAGAGGGGTCTCAATAGTGTCCTGTGCTCCCTGTGAAACTGTGGACTCCATGAGGGTGGGCAATACATCTGACTCTGTCATCGCTGTTTTCCCTAGGGCCTAGCAGCACAGCTGGCACACGGTGAGCACTTACTTCTGGCCTTTGTTGAACCGGTCAAAAAATAAGAACATGAATGGCAGAGACGATAATCGCAGCTGCCATTTTTGGAATGACCACTGTGTGCCTGCACTGGTTTCACTGCTCCTCACTCACTACCTCAGTTGATCTTTACAATAAACCTAAGAGGTCAGTGTGGTTGGCCCCATTTTACAGATAAAGGAACCGAGGTCCAGGGGAGGCCACGTATAGCACTCAAAGGCATGCACTAGAAAGAGGGCAGCCCAGATTCTCTCCCCGGGGTTCGCTGCCTTTTTCTAAGCTGAGGAAAGAGGTGTTCTCTTCTCACGGCTGGAGAAACCTCCTCATGGGAGGCAAGAGGGGTCAATGTTAAGAGTGTTTGAGTGAAGGGTTAACATTGGGTCTGGACTGGTGTGGGCCTCCTGGGAAATGCCTGGAGTCTCTCTCACGGTGCCGTTTGCTTGCACACCATTGAGTTAAGATCAGTGTGGGGTGCTCCTGTGCTGACAGCTGTGAACAGGCACAAAGGCGTTGGGGAGAACAGAGGCGATGGTTTCTCTGTGTCAAGGTGACCCACCCACTCCTTGGCTCTGATCTGCAGCAGCTGTACCTGCCCTGGAAGTGAGGGAGGGCAAAGATCCTGTGTCTTTGGGTAGCTGCTGGCCTCCTGGGTGGTGAGGAAGCCATGCAAGCTGGGCTTCCTGTCCTGCCTCTGTCTCCACAGCTCAGGAAGGATAGTGTGGTAGGCTGAATGATGGACCCCCCCAAGATATCCCTGGAACCTTTGAATGTTACCTTATATGGTAACAGGAGTTTTGCAGATGAAATTAAGGGTCTTGAGATGGAGAGATCATCCTGGATTGTCTAGGCAGGCCCTAATGTGTCCTTAGAAGAGGGAGAGTCCATGACGTCAGAGGAGAAGGTGGTGTGAAGACGCAGCAGAGAAAGATGCAGGAAGGCACCATGTGCCAAGAAATGCAGCTCTAGAAGCTGGAAAAGGCAAGGGAACAGATTCTCCGTTACAGCCTCTTTAGGGAGCTGGCCCTGCCAACACCTTGATTTCAGCCCAGTGAAACCCATTTTGGACTCCTGACCTCCAGATCTGAAGTAGAAGAAATGTGTAGCTTTAAGCCACCAAGCTGTGGTCATGTTACAGCAGCTACAGGAAACAAATAGTATTCCACTGAAGCCCATTAGGTCCTGAGAGTTTGGTGGCCAGTGAGCCCTGGGGCCGGGGGAGGGTAGTGGAGGGGGGAGGGAGAGAGGTGGGGGGGAATGCACCATCTGGGAGCAAGGACATCCTCTGAGAGCTGTGCCAAAGACTGAGGGACACAGAAGTAGAGGCCCAGGAACCCTGGTGCTCCCATCACCTAAGCAAGGAGGCCGTGAAGGGGCTGATGTGCTCTTCCCCAGGTGTGGAAAATGCAGGAAAGAGCAAGTGATCCTGAGGTCGGGCCTGGTGGGAAAGGGAGCAACACACACGTGGTCGTTCTGTTAGGGCAGGTACATGACCTTGCTTACTATGTAATGTTACTATTTATTAACGTTAGCTGCTTTAGTGGCCAGTTATTTTTGGTTACAATGAAGGGAAGTCGATCAGTATATATATATATTAAAAAATTTACAAAACACTTTTAAAGCACTTAGGGGCTGGCCCTGTCCTGAGCACTTTATAAGATGTTGGCCAGGTCACCCTCATATACAACTTTATCAGGAGGGTACTATTGTACCTATCTATGACATATGGGGAAACAGCCCCAGGGAGGCAAAGCCGCCTGCAAAGCTCACACCAGTAGTGAAAGGCAGGAACAGATTGTACACCCAGATTCTCAAGGTGATACTTGGCTTGCACCCTCCCTTTAGTGAACACACTTCTGGGTGACACTGAGTGGCTGGGGACACATGAGAAGGCCCCTCCCCATGGCTCCTCTCCACTCTATGCCCTCCCAAAACACCATCCTGGCTGCAATTCAAGATGGCGCAGCTCTGCTCATCCTGGCAGCCTAGATCATATGGCCCAGCAGGGCCCACCCTGCCGCCCCACTCAGCAAGTACTTTCTGAGCACCTACTGTTTGGCTATCTCCGAGGCCTTGAGGATGCTGGGATAACCCAAAGAGCCCCAAGTGCCTGCTCTCAGGAAGCTTACATGAATGCAGGATAAGCAAGATAAATGAGTAAAATGTATAGTAGGCTGGATAGTGATGAGCGCTGAGGGAAAAAATAAAGCAGAGATATACAAAATGTTAGGGGAAGAGTTGAAAATTTTAGATAGAATGGGCAGAGAAGGCCTTTCCAGAAAGGAAACTATTAAAGAACTCAAGGAACCAGCAGGCAAAGATCTGAGAGACAGAATCCCAGGTCTGCAGAGGGGAAAGTCAGTGCAAAGGTCTTGACGCAGGAGCATGCTTGGGGTGTTCTGAGGCTGCTGCAAGAATGCAGGGGAAAAATAAAATGGTGGTGTGGTTCAGTGTAGTAGGTGTAGGGGTGAAAGAAGGGGCTGAATTCTGAATCCTTCCCAGGCTTGTCCAGATGGTGTCTGGAATGGCCTGGATACAGCCCTCTGGCCTAGCCCTCCCTGCCACGAGGGCTCTGGTTCCTGGCATCTGCTCTGCCCTGGACTGCTTTACCGTGACCTACATCCTGGCATCTGGTTACCCATCCTGAGAGTCAAGGACCTGCTTTTAGGGCAAGTTCATGATTGTGACCCCCTCAGCTGACTTCCAGGTACTGCCTCCCATGTATCCAGGGAGGGCCCTGCCATCCCTTCCTCTCTGAAAATCCTATGCCTTGGGCTGCAGCCCAGAGTGTGGCAAAAGAAGCCAAAGGAGGCCATCTCCTGGCTTTGGAGGTGATACCACCTGCCAGGCTCGGGGGGTCAGTGCCAGGCACTGTGGGACCATGGCAGGAGGAAGAGGGGGACACACAGCAGGCGTCCAGGGGGATCTGCTCCTGCTGTGACATGGCCTAAGGAAGTGGCTACATGCCCATCGTTGCTTCAGGGCTTGTTTGTATCATCAGCTTCCCACCCCCGACCCCCTCCACTGCCACTTCCTGGTCACTGGGCCATGTGGCCAGCCCCCAACCAGGGGCAGTCCTGCACCCGCTTTGGCCCAGCCGTTTACCTCCTCTGACTGTGGTGGAGGAAGGAGGAGGCCAGCCCCTTTCCCACTCTGCCTAGGAGACTTTTTTGCATCTGCCTCGCTTCCCGCACCATCTATGTAGCACTGCACAGTCCCTAGCTGCGTGGCCCTGAGGAAGTTATTTCCCAGCTCCAAGCCTTGGTGTCCTCATCTGTAAGTGGGTGCAATTAACTGACCTGCTCCAGAGTGCTAGGGCATTCAGTGAGATAATGAAAAAAAGGAAGAAGTACGGCATGGAGACCTCATCTTCTTAGTCTTAGTCCTTTCCTAGTCTGAAGGGAGAGGTGGCCATGGGAAGGAGAGAGCTGGAGTCGGGCATGGGGAAAGATGCCTGAGTGAGGGGCCAGCACGCTGGAGGTCAGGTCTCATCCCCTGGGACACCCTCCAAAGGCTCTGGCCTCTGTGTCCTCTACCCTGGCAGAGTTGTTCCCCGACCCCAAGACAGTCCACCAGATTCCCAGACTGTGCACACGGCCTCCTGCAGACTGGGGGCTCCTGGCCTCCACCATCCTACCCCTTGTTCAGCAGGCAGGCACGATCTTACTTGTAGGCCATGGCTTCTTTTCCAAATTCAGGTGTGCCAATTCTGCCATCACCACCTTTGCCCTGGCCGCCGGGCTATCGGCCACCAAGGGCAACACCCAGGGACTCTCTGCAAGGGAGAAATGGAAAAGGGAAGTATGAGTCTCAAGGTATAAACATCCTATGCATCCTTGTGTTTGCTGGGAGAGATAGTATGGAATGACAGTGAGAGGCACGTTGAAAGGGAACAGGGACATCGGGCCTTTGCCACAGGAGTGGGTGGAAACTCCCCCCAGCATCCAGGCACAAAGCCAGCAGGGCTGAGTTCTGGCCCTTGGTGCCAGGCGTGGTTCCTGAGCTTTACAAGTATTGATTCGTGGTGTTTTCCCTGCATTCCCGTGAGGCAGGTCTTTTTTTTTTTTATTGTGGTACGCGGGCCTCTCACTGTTGCGGCCTCTCCCGTTGTGGAGCACAGGCTCCGGATGCGCAGGCTCAGCGGCCATGGCTCACGGGCCCAGCCGCTCCGCGGCACGTGGGATCTTCCCGGACCGGGGCACGAACCCGTGTCCCCTGCATCGGCAGGCGGATTCTCAACCACTGCGCCACCAGGGAAGCCCAGAGGCAGGTCTTGATTGTTCCCACTTAGAGAGGAGGGAAACCAGAACTGGGCTTTGCTAGAGGTTCTCCATCTGGCTGCCCAACACTGCTTTGACGATCCTGCCATTGATATGGATTTAGTGGATTTGGGGGTAAGGGAGGGCTGGACACTGGCGGGCGTTGAAAACTCCCTGGTGATTCTCATGTGCTGCCCAGGTACTCCAGGCTCTACCTGGCTCTGCCCTGCCCACCTGCTCAGCTATGCCAGCCCCGACCTCTCCCCTTGCAATATTACTCATTTGACAAACATCTATTGAGCACTTACTACAAGCCAGGCACTGAGCCAGGCGGGGGGTGTGTGTGGGGACAGAGAAACAACAGACATAGCCCCCAGGGAGCTCAGGTCTGGCAGGGAAGGGGACAATTGAGCAATTAAACAAGCAGATCCAGTAAGGCCAGTGGGGGCTGACAAGTGTCGGGGAGCAGGAGGTACCAGGTGCCGTAAGCATCCTGGGGCAGGAGGGTGCTGAAGTCAGGGGTCTTGTAGGCTGAAAGCTGGAGGAGACCTCACCAGTGTGAGTTACCAGGCAGTAGGGTGGGTGAGGAGGGAAGAAAATTTCAGGCTCCTGTGAGTCTAGTGTAGTTTCAGAACTTGCTGCATCAGCCTCACCTGGGGAAATGCAAATTCTTGGGCCCCAGCCCTACTGAGTCAGAAGCTCTGGGGGTGGTTCCTAGCTTTCTGTAGTTCAGCAAGCCCTCTGGGTGATTCTAAGGTTTGAGAACTGCTCTAGGCAAAAGCACTAGCACATGGGAATGCCTGGAATGAAAAAAGAGTGTGGTGTGTTCAGGAAAACCAAGGTCAAGGGACAACTACAAATGCAAGAGATGAGTCTGGGGAGGAAAAAAAGGGCTAGATTGCCTCTTCGTGCCTCCGTTTCTCCTTGAGGCCAACGTGGGTCAGGTCCTACGGGCTGGAGTTCAAGGGTAAGGTCTGGGCCAGAGAAAGGGTGTGCCTCACATGGACAGCATGGAGGGGACCCTGAATCCCTGGCTTAGAGGAACCTGAGATGGAGTGCAGGAAGGGGGCCACTGAGTCACGTGAGGAGGAGGGTGGAAAGGGGAAGAGGGAGACCAGAAGCAGTCTCAGTGGTCATGGCCCTTGAAGTTCTATAGGACTGGCCTCTGCAGTCCCTCCCCTAGCCTGCCCTTGATGCTGCTCCTGTCTGGGTGCCAGCTGGTTGCCCAGGCCAGATACCCAAGAGTACGGCCCTTACCCTGCTCTCACCCCCACTCCCCAGGCCCTAATTCCAGCTTTGTTGTAGTAACCAGCTTTGTAATCATTTATCTCTACTTAATCTGTCTCTCACAGTTTTGATTCCAAGGGCCACGGATCAGTTCTGCCATCGCCCCTCACCCTGCCAGGACTCCCTGCCTCAGCTTTTGCCTGAGGCAGCCTGGGCTCCAGAGCCAGCCTGGAATCCAAATCCTAAGGAGTCGTGAGACTCTGAGACCCTGGGTAGCCAGTTAACCTCTCTGAGCCTGTTTCCCTATCTTTACCATGGGGATAATAATTGCATCCTTGTCATAGGGTGCTGCTATGAGGCTTAGAACTCCCTGCTGCATGACTCATGATATCTGCCCCTTGAAATCCACTTCTTCATTCCCCACCTCCTGCAGGGAAAGCCTGGTGTCCAGGAGTGTTTGAGGGGGCTTGCTGGAGATGCCTAGCTACCTCCCTGCCATGTGCCATCTCTTTCCCACAGTTTGGCACACACCAGGGTCACCCTCCATTCCTTCCCTCCTCCTTGGCTTGGGGACCTGTCCCGCTGGGCCAGCCTTGACCATTCCCCTTACAAGGCTGCGGGGTCCATGCACACACACCCATGACCATCCCTGCCATGCAGAACTGGAATCGCCTATGTGCCCCTGTATCACCCCTGGGGGGAGCTGTAAGAAGGATCCTCAGGTTCACAGCCCCACTCCCCTGGGGTCCCTGTTCCAGGGACACTGGCCAAACTCGTCCCCATCCCTGGCTCTATTCTCTCCACTGATCTCCTGCCCAGACATCCAGGGTGATTCTCCTTCAAGTGTTTCCCATGGGGAGCTGAGGACTGAATCCTCCTGGAGGGGCATCCTATTGCGTTCAGGAGCCTCAACTTGGAGGGAAAAAATAACCTCTTTATTTTCACTAACCTCTAGCTGAAGTTTGGCCTTTCTCCCATGCTGAATGGAGGCAACAAAGCTCAGCAGGATTAGCAGAACCTGTGCTTTGGTCTCTGATAGAAGCCACAGATGTTTTCGAATCACATGACAGTTGTTGCAGACACCTGAAAATATGCTTTACCCTCACTACTTCCAAATTCTGGGAATTGTTGCTATTTAATGCATTCTTTAATGTGCTAACTTAGAAGCACATATATTACATATCACAAACTTATATTTCTAGTTAAATTTTTTAATAGCTTTATAAAAACATAATTGGGTTCCTTTGGAATCCTACGTATTTCATTTTATGTATTATAAACATTCTGAGACAGGGTCCAAGCACAAAAAAGCTAAGAACTCCGACTCTGGATCCCAGTGCTGCCACCTAGCGCCCGCTCTGGGCCCTATTTTAAATCTGTAAATTGTAAATTTGCAAGTTCTGAGAGCCGAAGTGTCTTCTTGGACGTGAAGCCCTTAGAACAGAGCCTGGAATAAAGGACGTCAGCTATTATTACTGCCATGATGGTGGACACTCCCCGCCTGTGCTAATAAACTTTCAGGCATCTGTGCGGTCAGGGTGGGCGGTGCTCGGTGGGAGCGGTCGGGAATCCAGGGGGAGGTCCGGCCCTGCAGTTCTGCGTGCAGAACGCAAATGGCTAAAGGATGGAAATCCCCCGCTAGGTCAGAAAAATCCTTGTTGCTCCGCATCACCCGCCACCTCAACAAGGGGCTGCCCGGGCAACCCGAGAGAACCTCGCCAAGGAGCCAGGGAGACCTATAGCGACGGGCAGGTGCCTCGCCGAGCTAGCAGGCAGAGGCTGTGCAGGCGGCGCTCAGGTTCCTGCCTCAACGGAGCTTCCCAGCGCCTTCCTGGAGGACTCAGCTCTGGGAGCCGAGCGCGAGCGGCGTCCTCCAGAGAGGCCAAGGGACCCCCAGGAAGCTGTGGCGTCGGCTGGGTCCCGGGCGGGGGAGGGGGGGTTACTGCCAGCCCCCGCGCCCCGCCAGTCCCCCGGGGTCCCCACCCTCCTGACCGCTCAGTCCGATCAGGGGTCTAAAATGGGAGGCGGCAAAACAGGGGCCCTGCCTAGCCCGGGGCTCAGGGACCCCTGCGATCTTGGATCAGCTCTCCAATTCACCATCCGGCCTCCCCCAAACCCAGAATAGCTTCCGCGTTCTTGGCGGATCTCTCCCTAGCACCGCCAGAGGCGCGAGGCTGGGGGACGATTGGGGGTCCGCCCCGGCTCCCACACCTCTCCGCCCGGTTACCTGCTGCGCCCTCCCGCACCAGTCCTAACAGCAGCAGCAGAAGCAGCGGTGGTGGCGGCGGCGACCACCGGTCCCGCGCACTCCCGGAACTCGGCGGCCGCCTGATCCGCAGCCTCACGCGCTGCCCCAGGGTGCCGGTCCCGGTGGAGTCCGTCTTCAGCTGTGGGGCAGGGGCCTCGTGCCAACGCCGGCCGCCGGCCGACCGTAGGACGCGTCCCTCGCCGGGGTCCGGGCGGGAGAGCGCTCAGTACCCCCAGGGCCGCGGCAGCTGCGACCCCGACCTGGCTCAGGTTCAGGCTCCGGCCGGGCTCTGGCTGCGGCTCCACCGCACTCACCCTGGGGCCCGCCCGCAGGTCCTTGATGGCGCCCTCTGGTGGGCTCGGGGGAAAAAAAATGAACAAAAACCAATCGTTTGTGATAATTGTGAAATACAGCGCATGTGCTTCTTTACTGCCTCACGAAAGGAGACCACGAGACCAGGCAGTGAAGCTCAAGTTACAGCCATTTGGAAAGTCGGGCGGTGTCTGAGACAACTGTCATGTGACTCGAAAACACCTGTGGTTTCTGTTGGGGACCGAGGCAACGGACCTGCTAACACCACTGAGCTTTGCTACCTCTACTCCTCACGGGATGAATGGCTAAATTTCAGCTAGAAGTTAGAGAAAATAAAGACTATTTTCCCCATCTGGGTTCACAGACCCCCCTGAATTCTGACCAGGGATTCCCATGTTCAGGATAATAGTTTTCAGCTGGGCCTTTTCTGATATTTGAAAATTCATAGGAAGAGCTTTGGTGATCCTGATTGGGGCGAGTGAGGGGAGCAATTTACACAACAGAGGGAAAGGCCAGAAGTACAGCTTTGCACTGTCTCGGGGCCACCACACACATGGTGCCCTGCCAGGCCAACAGGAGAGGAGAAGCTGGATTGTAATGATCTGAGTCTAGAACACAACGTTTGTTGAGTTTTAATATTGTCAAAAGAACACAAGGAGGGGAAAGAATAGAGGAAGTTGGGCATCAGAAAAATCTAGTTAATCGAGGGACTTCCCTGGTGGCACAGTGGTGAAGAATTTGCCTGCCAATGCAGGGAACACGGGTTCGAGCCCTGGTCCAGGAAGATCCCTCATGCCGCGGAGTAACTAAGCCCGTGCGCCATAACTACTGAGGCTGCGAGCCACAACTACTGAGCCCACGTGCCACAACTACTGAAGCCCGGGCGCCTAGAACCCATGCTCTGCAACAAGACACCACAATAAGCCCAAGCACCGCAATGAAGAGTAGCCACCGCTTGCCACAACTAGAGAAAGCCCGCACATAGCAACGAAGACCCAATGCATTCAAAAATAAATAAATAAAAATTTATAAAAAACAAATTCTCAACCTTTGGGTAAGCTTCATCTACCAATAAGAGGCTCCCTGGCCAAGGTCATCACTGCTCTGGCCTGAGAGCTTTGAGGGGAGGAAGCAGGGAGGAAGATGGTAAACAGGCCTCCTTCTGTGGGGGAATGCTGGCTACCATCACCTAAGAGCAAGAAGGAACCACAAAGTTCTCTGAGCTGGAGCCCTTGCCCTCTCTCACACTTCCCCCACTTTCCAAGGTCTGCTTAGCTCACCTTCAGAGAAAGACAAGGCAAGAGAAGAAATACTAAAAGTTGTCCAGGTCCACAGTCAGGAGGGACACTGGGGCGTGTGTGGTGTAGAAGGAGAGAGAGGAGTTGAAGTGCATGAGGGCTCCTGGCCAGTGAGGATGTGAAGCTAAAGTGACCATGGTCCTGGCAACCTTATCCTGAGAAACCTGCCTTATGGCAGCAAACCCATGAAGAGGGTGTTAATGGAGGGGAAGAGAAAGCTACAGGGGGTATGCGGGGTGCTGGAGCTTCCTGCCAGAGAGTCTTTCCATCCACACCTTGGACCAGGAGGAGCCACACGGGGTACCCAGCTTTGATCAAAGGTACCCAGCCTTTGATCCCTTCCAGGATGAGAGGGTGCATTCCCTGTCCCTGTCCCCCTCCTGGTTTCTGGGGGGCAAGCCCCGAGCAGCGAATACTTGCACCCCAGGACTTCTGCTCTGGGAACCCAGAGCACCGGGGTTTTCACACTCACCAGCACCCTCCCCTTGGAGCCCCAGATTTCTGTGAGTTGAGAACCCCCTTTACACCTGCTTGAAATGCCTCACCCGGATAGCCTCTACTGCTGGTAAAATGACTCTTCTATACATCTGATCTTTGAAGTTCTGGAAATTCACTAACCACAGAGGTAAACTGTAATCCACTGAGAGTTTAGCAAAGAGTTTTGCTTAGAAGATGTTAAAAAAAGACAAGTAAATGAAGGAAGGCTGATTAGCTGAGATGACACACATTTGAGAGTGCAGGGTGCACAGCAGGTGTTCCATCATGTTTGGAGCTGTTTTTTGTTTTGTTTTGTTTGTTTGTTTTTAATTGGGGTATAGTTGCTTTACAATGTTGTGTTAGTTTCTGTTGTACAACAAAGTGAATCAGCTATATGTATACATATATCCCCTCCCTGTTGGACCTCCCTCCCACCCCCGCCTACAAGTCCCAGGACAAGACCTGAGTTAAGGCTGCTCTATGCCACCTGCCTCCAGCAACAGGATGGGAAATGGAGGAGGGTCTGGGATTCACATCGGAGGAGGCAGGTTGAGAGAGGCAGCATGGAGCCCAGCTGGGTTAGCAAAATGCACCATGTTTCTGTTCTTCCAGTCAAGGAGGCATTTTGTAAACAGAAACATCTAGTCCATAAGTTACACAAGGGGGTGCGTTTGCACCTCTGGGGCAGGTCCTGGCAGCACCTCTCAGCTTACTCTCCAATCCACTGCGTTCTGGTCACCCAGAGCCACAGCCTCATTTTGAAATGAGACACAAGAGAAAGACAGTTCCTCACGGCCTCTCTTGTACACTCACACTGGCACTCAGGTAAACTCAGATGAGTGCCTGTACACTCGAGGGGGAGGAAGATGCCCCCAGAGAGCCTCTGTGTCCTGCTACATCCATTGACAATAATGATGTCACTTACCTGTGAACGGTGTTTCGCACCTTACTGAACACTTTCAAAATTTCATGTGGTCCTTGTACCAGTGTGGAGGTGCATGCAATTTACCCCTGTTTTCCAAATGAAGAGATAGAGATGTAGACAGGTGCTGCTAGATGTGGAATCAAGACACATGTGCCATGTGCTCTCGGTCAACGTTAATTTCAAAATTAAATAATTTTCAGCCCTCCCTGTAGGAGGACAGCCTCCGTCCAGGAGATGGTAAAGCCCCAGGGTGGGCACTGAGATGTTCTTAGCCTAGTATCCCCAGAAGACAGGCACGGGGTAGTGCTTCCACCTTTGCTGAATGAGGTGTTGATATTGTGGATGCATAGCCTCTAATCACGGGAGAAGCAGTGGGCAGCACAGCTTGGCCATCAGCTCCACTGGGCACCGCTTAAACACTGATGGTCCCAAACCCTGCTGTTATACCTGGTGGGACCGGGGACATGGTGAGCTGCTGGGATGAGAGGCTGGAGGGACGGGTACCTGTCTGACCCACGGGTTTGCTCTGGTCCTTTAGGAACCTCCTCAGGAGGTAGACACACTCATGCCCCAGACCAGACTTCCTTTGCTTTTCAATGGCCACGTTGCCTCCCAGTTGCACTTGGTGTTGAGGGTGATATGATGGCAGCCATCAGTCTCTAAGTGATGTAGTCCTCCACATCAGAGCAAACTGACAAAACCCTTGGACACTGCCATCAGCCGGGACCTTGAATCTGGCCATGAGCTGGAGAACGTGAACACTGGAAGGCCCCAGCCTCATCAAGGGTGCTCTGGGGTGGGAGGTGGGGGAGGGTGAGGACCCAGGGGTCATGCACACTGCCTCACACACTGGTTTTCTGCTCAAAGCCTGAGGACCCTTTCAGGTACGAATGAACTTATTTACAACTCAGAAGTAGAGGCATGAAGTAGGAAACTAACTTATGGTTACCAGGGGATAAAGGGGTGGGGGAGGGATAAATTGGGAGATTGGGACTGACATATATACACTACTATGTATAAAATAGATAACTAATAAAACCCTGCTGTATAGCACAGGGAATTCCACTCAATACTCTGTAATGGCCTATATGGGAAAAGAATCTGAAAAAAAAAATAAAGAGTGGATATATGTATATGTATAACTGATTCACTTTGCTGTACACCTGAAACTAACACAGCATTGTAAATCAACTATACTCCAATGAATATTAAGAAAACAAAAATAATGATGCATATTCAAACACGTTGTCACTATTAAAATTTTATTATTGAGAATATTTACTATTTGAAAAGGTTTTATGTACACTTAATATGCAAAATAAATGTTAAAATGTAAAAAAAAAAAAAATGCGTGAGGACGCTTTCAAAACGAGCAGTTTGTATTTGTGCTTTTCGGGGACATTGAACATGGATGACTGGAAGCCCTCTGAGTCTGTTTTATGATCCTCCCCTCTACACAGTGCTTTTAGGTGAATTGCTCATTTTTCAGGGTTGCTTCCCCCACTCCAACCTTGACAGCCTATCCCTCCCCGGGGTACTGGCACTGGCCAGCCAAGCAGGGGCTGCATTGCTGCCCCCTGACCTGCTGGGTGAAGTGAGAGGCCCTGGACCTCAGGCCTGGGGTCTCTGCAGCGGGATGCTGTGCCGCCTCCTGAATCACTCACCTTGGCTGTCACTGAAGTAGCCCATCGTGGCATGCAGGTCGTCCTGGAACAAGCACCGCCAGCGATCACCCAGGTCACTTCTACTCCCGGGAGGCTCCCTCCTGTCTTGGAACCACAGCATCAAGGACTCCACGTTCCGATGCTCACTGCCAGACTAGGTGACCATCTGGTCCTCCAGGCACGTGAAACCAATGTACCAGGTATGTTGGGCTGAGCCTCTGATGCCACATGTGCAAGAACAACAGAGAGTGGAACACTGGGAAGGGGAGAGGGTCCCACCTCTAGGTCACAAGTGACCTGAGTTGTTCTGACATCACTGGTTCAAGCCCTTTGCATGATCCCCACTTTAGAGATGAGGACACAGAGGCACAGAGAGGTTAGGCCCCTGCTCATGATCACAGAGCTGGGAAGCAGTAGTGCTGGGTTAGAAGCCAGGCCAGGGGCTTCCCTGGTGGCGCAGTGGTTGAGAATCCGCCTGCCGATGCAGGGGATATGGTTTCGTGCCCCGGTCCGGGAAGATCCCACATGCCGTGGAGCGGCTGGGCCCGTGAGCCATGGCCGCTGAGCCTGCGCGTCCGGAGCCTGTGCTACGCAACGGGAGAGGCCACGACAGTGAGAGGCCCGCGTACCACCAAAAAAAAAAAAGAAGCCAGGCCAGGAGGTTTCAGAGCACACAGAGGATCCCTGCAAGTCTGGAGGGAAACCGCAGTGATTTTGCCACCACACTCTCACCCCTCAAGGACCCAGAAGCCCTGGGTTGGTCCTTGCTAACTGTGTAACTTGGACAACAGTCCCTGAAATACTAAATCTCTTTTCTCTTTTGAGGCAGGTGGGTGGGCAGTGACTTGGGTGAAGGGCTGGCTGGGGACAGGAAGAGGTGGGTATACACAGAGCTGCACAATGGGAGATGTGTCACTAGCAGCAGAGCTGGGCTCTGGGGCTTCCCCAGGAATTAGGAGTCCTGGGGTATCACACGGGACTCCATATCCCTCTACATCTTGCTGCACCTAAAATCAGGTAAGAAGGAAAGGAGACAGGGAGGGGGACAAAAGCCACACTGGGAGTGTTGGGGCAAGGGGAAGCAGAGGACAGGGGCCTATGCAGCTTCCTCCCTCTAGAGATGGCCCCTTCTCAGAGGCCACCATCTAGTCTTGAACTGATTTCAGCTGCTCAGTCCTCTACCTCCCAGTGTGGTCAGTGCTGTCAACCCTCACGAGGTGATGAAATGGAGGTAGCCCAGGAAACCTAACTGAGGTGAGTTATACTTGGGAGGAGAAGGAGGGTCAGGGAATAGCCAGGCTCCTTTAGAAATGCATTCTAGGGACAGATCTGTTGCAGGAAGGGGGACCTCCATCCAGGGCCCAAGAGTGGGCTCTTGTCTAACACTCGGAAATGAATTGCCTGAGGAGGCACACGTACTGACAAAGCAAAAGACTTTATTGAGAAGTGGCACCTGGGTTGAGAGCAGCAGGGTAAGGGAACCCAGGAGAACTGCTCTGCCATGTGGCTCCCAGTCTTGGGCTGTATGGTAATGGGGTTAGTTTTTGGATTGTCTCTGGACAATCATCTTGCTTGGCCCATATTTGGTTTGACTCAGGGTCCTTCCTGGTGGCACACATCTCTCAGCCAAGATGGATTCCAGTGAGGAGGATTCTGGGAGGTTGGTAGGACACAGGGACTGGTGTCTCCTGCCTCCTTTTGGCCCCTCCCAGATTCTTCCAGTTAGGTTTCAGTGGTAGCACGGCATTCATTATCGGGACCTCTTGTTGCAAGACAACTCATGCAAGTCCAAGGAGGGAGGTTTCAGTCAACAGTTCTGTAACAGATCCAGCAACACTGGGAAAGAGTCTTTTCCCCACAGGGGGTGTCCTGGAGACCCAGGAACAGGTGTTGACATAGTGGTGGGATTTTGGAGAGAGCCCCGGAGACTAGCTGCTGGCCAGAGGAGCCTGGAGCCCAGGATGGAGTAAGGGAGGCACTACTCTGGTTTACAAAAGACCTCTTTTCTCCACTGGGCCTTCCTGGATCCTCTGTCATGTCTTCCAGGTGGTGGTGTAAATGAGGCAAAAGCAGGAAAAGCATCACCCTCCTTGCTTCTGTTGTTGAGAGGTTGCTTCTAGCTGGTCTCTGCTTTGAGCTGCAGGTGCAACAGGGGTAGCAGCTGGTGTAGGGAATGCAGCAAGTGTGTAAGCAAGTGCTTTCTAAGAGTTAGAGCATAGCACAGGGAGATCAGCTCGGTGCTTTGTGAGCACCTAGAGGGGTGGGATAGGGAGGGTGGGAGGGAGGGAGACGCAAGAGGGAAGAGATATGGGAACATATGTATATGTAAAACTGATTCACTTTGTGGTAAAGCAGAAACTAACACACCATTGTAAAGCAGTTATACTCCAATAAAGATGTTTAAAAAAAAAAAAAAAGAGTTAGAGCAGGCAGATTGCTAGATATGAGCAGAGAAAAGTGGACCTGGACCACTTGGGCCAGGTGGCAGGAAACCATACATCTTGTGGTGACAGGGGTCCTAGAGGCAGACAAAGAAAGGTGGCAAAAGGGAGAATCTCGGGTTCAGAATGTAACCTTTTGCTCATTATGCCCTCATTACAGTAAAATTAGCCTTGCAGATAAGCAGTTCCCTTCATGCACTGAAGCCATGACACTTCTGATCAAGACCTAATAAGAGGGCTTCCCTGGTGGCGTAGTGGTTGAGAGTCTGCCTGCCAATGCAGGGGACACGGGTTCGTGCCCCGGTTTGGGAAGATCCCACATACCGCGGAGCGGCTGGGCCCGTGAGCCATGGCCGCTGAGCCTGCGCGTCTGGAGCCCGTGCTCCGCAACGGGAGAGGCCCCAACAGTGAGAGGCCTGTGTACTGCTAAAAAAAAAAAAAAAAAAAAGACCTAATAAGAACTAAAATCCCTCCTCCACTTGGGAAGATGGAGCTGGGATGAAAATCAGGAAGTATCAATACAGTAAACTCCCTCCCTTCCTCAATGAATATTCTGCCCAAACATTTTTACACACCATAGAACCAATTTGCCAAAGGAATTCAGGGCAACTACTCACATGAGCCTGCCCGCTCTCCCTTCTGAGAGTGTACGATTCTTACCGAAACGCAAGTCTGTGTGCCCGACGCACGGTGAGGCCAAACAATCCCCAAACACCAGAGTTTGGAGCAGAGAAAGGTTTATTACAGGGCCATGCAAGGAGATGGGTGGCTCGTGCCTGAAAAATCCCAAACTCCCCAAAAGCTTTCAGCAAAGCCCTCTTATAGGAAAGGTGAGGGAGAGGTGTGGTTAGTTGTTGCAAACTTCTTGGTGTCAGCTCCTTTGTTCTTAAGGTCAGGTCATGGTCAGGTAAGGATGTTCCTGTAAATCTCCACCAAAAAAATGTTGCTTTCTGTTCTGACAAGAAAGGGCAAGGTCCCAAGGCACAACTCTCATCCTCCGAGGTCCAGGCGTGGCTAAGAGAAGGAGGTCCCTGTGTGGGGAAGGGGCAGTGGTTACCCTGCCCCAGAGAATTTGTCCAGCACCCAGTCTGGGTCCTCCCACCATCACCCAGGCCTGGCTGGAGAGGCAGATCTCAGTTGGAGGCTCCCTCAGGGCCAGGTCCCCAGACCCTGCCCAGCTGTCATGACTGAGGGAGCCAGGTGTCCAGGACCCAACTGGCCCTTAGGCTCCTCAGGCCACCCAAACAGTGCCGGGTCCCCCAGACTGTGTCCCATGCAAACCGTCACTGTCATTAGGTCACAGAGTCATGGATGGAGGAGAGGTTCACCTCCACCTCAGGGCCTCGGCGCAGGCAGTGGACAGTCTTGATGGGGGCTCTGGGGGCCTGCAGGACACACCCCAGCCTGTTCTCTGGGCCCCCCAGCTCACCAGGCTGGCTGGAGGCTGGGTGAGCTGGAGGGCCCTGGGGAAGAAAGTTGGGATCTGCCTCTTACCTCACTCTCCACCTCACTACCACCACTCCCCAGACCATTTGCTCAATGACCCTCTAACAGTCGCTCATTGACAGTTGCTCACTTGGGGGCAGGGCCCACTGTAGGGCTGACCAATGGCTGAATGGTGCTGACCAATGGCTGAGCAGGAACTCTAATGTTGCTCTAACCATCGGCCATTAATTGTCTCCCAGTAACCGTTGCCTGGTAATGGGGTAGGGGGCTGGGTAACAGCATGCAGCAATGGCTGTGCACTGCAGCGCTCTATTACACTATCACTTAATAAATCCTCACTTTGCTTTCTTGGCCTCCATGTCTTGTCTCTGAATTCTTTCTGCAATGAGACAAGAACCTACTCTCTGCTAATATAAGTGGCACAATGGTACATACACAAACACAAGGTTGGATTTACCATCCTCTAGTTCAGCTTTATTGTTACTGGTAGAGGGGATCCTGTGGAATGTGGGTGACTGCAGTAATAACTGTAAGAGCAACTGCCTGAGATGACAGTTGTGACTGCAAGGACTATTTTACTACTTTAATACATTGTGTGTGGAAATTGCTTTAGCTAATGAGGAAAGAGACTGAGACTGAAATCCTTCCCAGAGAGCTGGGCAGACTGCGTGCAGACCTGATCCCACTACACCAGACCATCACTGACCTACAGGTACTGCTGTACTATTAATGGACAAGATCTTAGAGGAAACTGGGCCACCCTCACTTCTCAACCCTGTGCTGAGGCCAGGCCCAGAGCCTGCCCTACTGGGTGCAGAACCTCTGGGGGCTGTGAGACAAATACAAGGCTAGCGGGGGAGGGGATCAGATCACTCTTCCTTAAGAGTGTTAACTGCATCCTTTGAGCAGCTGGAAGCACTGGAGGCAGAAGAATAACAACTTATTACAACTTGAAATAGAAATCACTGTGTAGTTGCCCTAGGTCTGCCTTCCTAAAAACTACATTTGCTTGTCAAAAGCATTCGTATTTAGAAACATTTCAAGAACACATTAAAGTAGAAAGAAGAACATAATGACCTCTCCTTACACCCATCACCCAGGTTGCATAATTACCACATTTACTTCATCCTGATGTCAAAAACTTGGCCTCTGTACAACAGTGCTGAATTGAATCTCAGAGACAGAGTTTTGGGTGAATTAGAAAAGAATAGCTTTATTGCTTTGCCAGGCAAAGAGGGACACAGCAGGCTCATGCCCCTCAAAACCGTGTGTCCCAACCTAGGAGAATCTAGTGAGGAGTTTGGTTTTTTTTTTTGCGGTACACGAGGCTCTCTCACTGTTGTGGCCTCTCCCATTGTGGAGCACAGGCTCGCGGGCCCAGCCGCTCCGCGGCATGTGGGATCTTCCCAGACCAGGGCACGAACCGTGTCCCCTGCATTGGCAGGTGGACTCTCAACCACTGCGCCACCAGGGAAGCCCTGGTGAGGAGTTTTTATAACAATGGTTCAAGAGTGGGGTTGCTGATAAGATTAAGGTGTATGCAGGGCCTGCACTCCTTTAATCTGGTCTCAGTTAATCTCTTTTTTTTTTTTCCCCCCTGTACTACTCAGGTAATCTCTTGACAAGCTTCTGTGGTTCTTGAGGTTATCAAATTGTGACCTTCCCTCTGGAGCGAAGAATGCTTCATCAAGTAGTTAACATCTTCCATTTGGTGGGGGTTTTAGTTTGGCAGAACAGCTTAAAGATATTGTTATGTATAGCCCTTGATGGGGAATGAGGACCCAGCCCCAAGGCTGCACTGTTGTTTCTTGACTTCTCCTGCCTTGTCTCAGCATCCCCTGCATTCTCTGATTAACAACTGTTTGAACCTGCCCTTTGAAACTCAGGGAAGGTCATGGAGGCTGAATGGAGCCTATTTCCTAAAAAGAAGAAATGGGGAACACAGAATGGCTTTTATGCCCAGGAGTCCCTCAGAGTTCTGCTTGGTTACAGGACCTAGTCACATTAAACAAAATTAACAGTTATTCTTCGTATTGCTTAATGCCAGATGCATAATTTAATTTTCATAATGGATGTAAATATGTCTTTTTTATAAAAACATTTATTTATTTATAAATTTATACAATTTTTAAAGGTCACACACCATTTACCCTTATTACAAAATATTGGCTATATTCCCTGTGCTGTACAATACATCCTTGCAGCCCATCTTACACCCAGTATTTTGTACCTCCCATAAATATGTCTTTTAGAGCAAGTTTTTGGAATCAGGATGTAAAAAGGCCCACTCAGACTGCTTCTGTCTGTACCCCCACGCTGAAACTGAGCAGGGTCCTGTGGGGCCCTCCTGGGCATATAAGCCTTTCCAGGTCCCCCATTTCTTATTTTCAGGAAAGGACTTAGGCATCCTAGACCTTTCCTGGGTTCCAAAGGGCAGATTCAAACAGCTACTAATCAGGGAAGTAGGAAATGCTGAAACAAAGGAGGAACAGTCAAGAAACTGTAGGGTAGTGATTAAAGCAAGATCCTGGTTCCTCCTCACGGAATATACATAACAGGGCTTCCCTGGTAGCACAGTGGTTAAGAATCTGCCTGCCAATGCAGGGGACACAGTTTTGAGCCCTGGTCTGGAAAGATCTCACATGTCACAGAGCAACTAAGCCTGTGCACCACAACTACTGAGCTTGTGCTCTAGAGCCCACAAGTCACAACTACTGAGCCCATGCACCACAACTACTGAAGCCTGCACACCTAGGGCCCATGCTCCACAAGAGAAGCCACCACAATGAGAAGTCCACGCACCGCAACGAAGGGTAGCCCCCGCTTGCCACAGCTAGAGAAAGCCCATGTGCAGCAAAGAAGACCTGGTGCTGTAGGACCTTAACTATACTTATACCCTTACCCCCCTGGGCAGAAACCGTTCCGAGCAAACAACAAAGGCCTGGAAAACAGGACATGTCTGAGACATGCCCTAACCGCGAGCAAACAACTATGGCGGGGGATAAGAATGATTAAGCCAAAGAGTTTAAAGGTCGCCCCAGCCAACCATAACTCATGTGACTCAACCCCCCACCACAAAAACACGAAAATATAAAGTAGGCATCCGACAGTTAACCAATCAAGGAACTAGAGTCAAGTCCCCACTCCGGTCCGGAACAAACAAACCAATGAGAAAAAAACCCTTGATATATCCACACTTTGCATAATGAAAAATGAAAGCTATAAAATGTATGTGATTCCGCTTGGGGGGGGTTTCTCTTCGGCCTCCTGCGTGAGGACCAAGGAACCCCGGTGCACCGGCTCCTAATAAACCTCTTGCGTGTTGCAATGACTCTCGACTCTTGGTGGTTCTTGGGCGAGCTGGGATCCCTCGGAGACCGCTCAGGTCTAACATTGCAGCCAAAAATAAATTAAAAAAAAAAAAGGAATATACATAACGGTATCTTTGAGTTCTTCTTCAGGAACTAAGGCCCCCACCCAGTTGGAGGATGGTAACTTCAGGCTGAGCACAAGATTCTTGGAGCACCGCCCTGTTACCTCACCACCAACCAATCAGAAGAAACAATCCTGCAGCCCTCACCCCAAATTTTACCTATAAAAACTTCTCCCCCCAAACCATCAGGGAGTTCATGGTTTTTTAGAGCATGAGCCACCCATTCTCCTTGCATGGTCCTGCAATAAACCTTTCTCTGCTCCAAACTCCGATGTTTCAGTTTGTTTGGCCTCACTGTGCATTGGGCACATGAACTTGTGTTCAGTAACAATACTAGGGATTCCTTCTCATGGTATTTTCTTCTCATGGAAATGAGCTCTAGAGTCTACTTTTGTTTTCTGTTTCCTAATAATCATTGTAATTGAAAGAGACTGCATTTGCTTGCTATTTATCAGATGCTGTTTATAACTTACACGGGACAACATTCTTGTCCCTGGAAATGCTGAGGATAGAACTTGGGATGTTTCCGTTGTTGACTGTGTAGACTGCAAAAATACGTGCAACCTAAAAGTTGAGAGTTATGTTTTATTAGGTGGAAATTTTTAGGACTTAAGCCCATGAGGCAGCATCTCATATAACCCTGAGAGGACTGCTCTGAGGAGGTAGTCTGAACATCAAAAGATTATTGTAAATTCAAGAAAACCAGATACCCCAGGTTAAGAAATTTAGTGCTTTTCTATGTATGGGAAGATGCAAGAGTCTGGGCTCACTGAAATCATTCCTTTGATATGCACCTGAGCTATCTGGGGCCGATATCCTCTGTTTTCACATGCTGAGTTTCCTCAGGGCTCACCGTGGGGAGTGGCTGCAGTCTGATGGCTGCTAGATGGCAGGTATTCTTCCCTTCCTGAGTTCCTTCAGGGCTCACCAGCTCACCACCTGCATTTGCTGATGAATGTGACATCCTTTTTTCACTGATATGGCAGGAAATATTCTATGTCTCAGATCCTCCTCTTGGTTCAGAATTAGACCAATATTTGGGAGATATTTTGTGACCCATTTTTTGTCATATGGCGCTGGGAGGCTCATCCCAGATCAGGTGAAAGTTCCTGTTGATATGTCACTCCAGGTACTAAGTTTTGGATTAGACCCTATTGATAATTAAAGATTATCTGGATTCTCTGTCTCACTAACCTATCATGATCCAGGAGATATTTCCCTTGTTGTTTCTTCCCATACCTAGAATCACACTATTACAATTATTCTATGTGATAAATGTGATCTATTTCTTCAAGATGTTTAGCCATCATTAACTTGGCCAGGGGCCTGGTTACACATTGTGTAATGTAAGAGACAACAATCCTATAAAATAGAGAAGTCACAAGTAATACAGCTAATAACGTTAATAAAGCTACAAGTAGGGATTTAAGCCACAAGCTTCCAGAGCCAAACCATTTTCCCAAAACATCACCAAGGCTAGGAAGTGGATCATCTAAGGCAGCAATCTTATTTTTCATGTGAATCATTAAATGTGTTACACTGGAGGATTCATCTGGTATGTAAACACAACATTTAGTTTGAATTATAGTACAGGTGCCTCCTTGAGATGTTGTAAGGATATCAAGGGCCATATGATTTTGTAACACAGCTTTCCTCATCATAGAGACCTCAGAATTTAGTAGGCTAATAGTCTGGTTACTATCATTTAAGGCCTTTTGAGTGAATTCTGTTAAGGCTTCAATGTGGGATATCACATCTTCCAGTCTTACTGAAGGCACAAAAATAGCTGCCAAGTGATCATACCAGTGAAATACACTCTTGGTCCATCAGGCTCGTACTGATGGTAAATTTGCTGGAGTTGCATCTAGATTTGTACGTAAGTGGTCTTGAGCCCAAGGGAATCCTAATGTATACCTTCCTATTCATCCTGGTGGAAGCCAGGGCCATAGATTGGACCCACAAAGCCATTGAGTCCCATCAGGTGCCACCAGTATACCTCTGGTCACTTGACCCAATTTGTCTCATACCAATCACTGTCTTTAAGGGAAATGATATATTGGCATTTTTCATAAGGTACCCAGCCTAATTTTCTAGTGTTATTGGGCTGATTATCTTTAGTATGATTTCATTGTTCCCAGCATAGGGGGTCCTTTGGACTTAGACGACCATAGCCTGGTGTTAGCCATATATATCCATCCCATAACTGAGGAAGGGTCCCTCTTAATAGTCGAGAGTTTACATTTTTTGATTGAAATTTAGCTTGTTCTGATTTAGCTTGAGTAACCTTAAGGTAAATTCATATTTATGGCCAGGGTCAGAATAAATATGCTTGATTGGACAAGTGAGGGGGTCTCATCTAGTAATATCAGTAGTGGCCCAGAGAGAACTATAATTTCTTTTTTCTAAAATAAACTTTCTAAGGGCCATGCAATCAGAGCCTTGGAGGGGAAAAACCCAAAAAGGTAAACCAGAAGTACTAGATGCACTTAATTGCCCGCAAGCCCAACAATTGGACTGATTTTTAAAATTTGCATAGGATCATGCTCATGATAGACAAACATTTGATTCGTGTGCAAGAGTCCAAGAAACCAAGAAGAAAACGTTATGAATAGTCATACAGGTCAGGTCCAGCATCTTGGGATAGCTGTCTACTTCTGATGTTGTTGTCTTCTCATCCTGGTGCTGGAGTTTTTTTCTTATTAGAGTATTGCTGGAAGGTGAGTTTGAGGTCAGCAGTTCTCTCTATAGACCAGTCTGGTGCAGGAGCTCTTTTTAGGTGGGAAATATGAATCCAAGAGTCAATTCCCTTCAGTTTTGCTGGGCATGAGCTAGTTAAAAAAAAACCTGATTAGGGCCCTTCCATCTAGGTTGGAAGGAGTCTTTTAAATGATGTCTCTTTCAGTATACATAATCTCCTGGTTGTAAGTCATGGGGTGTGTGATCTTCATTTGAGGATAGATTACTGTGATGAGCTTCAGAAACAAGCTTAGAATGTCCTGCTAACAATTTAATTAAACCTTTCCAATAATGTAATATATTTCCCTTTAGTAATATAGGTCCATATAATCTTTTATCCAGTCTCATTGGTCTCCCTGTAATAATCTTGAAGGTAGACAAACGATGTTTGCCAAAAGGAGTGTATCTGAGGTTGAGGAGAACCAATGGAAGAGCCTTAGGCCAGGGTAAGGAATAAGCATCCATAACTTTAGCCAACTGAGCTTTAATTGCTTCAGTTGTCCTTTCCACTAACCCAGAAGACTGGGGATGATAGGCACAGTGGAAATGTTGCATAATCGGCCAAATTCTACAAATTTCCTTAACAACTTGTCCAGTAAAATGAAGTCCTCTGTCATGAGGTAGTTCTGAGGGGATTCCCCTGATGGGAATCACTCTTTCTAAAAGCAACTTCCCTACTGATTGTGCTGTGGCCCTTCTGCATGGGAATGCCTCAGCCCAGTGTGAAAACATACAAATCATTACAAGAACATACTGATAACCTCGAAAGGGAGGCATCTGTATAAAATCAATCTGCCATATCTTAAAAGGACCTGTAGGTAATGGAAAACTTCCCTGAGAACTATGTAATGGCCTTCCTGGGTTATATTTTGGACACGTTTTGCATCCTGAATAGACCTTCTGAGCTATAGTAAAGGAAGGTTTCCAAAAATATTGTTTACCCCATAACACCATCTTATCTGGGATCCAATGAGTTAAGTCATGAATATATTGTAAAACAGGATATTGAGCTCCAAACAGAAGGATAGGCTTCCCATTTGGGCCTATCTACAGCTCTTGGTTGGAGTTGAATATTTCTCCCTTCTGTATCCAGGTGTCTTTTTCTTTGTCTGGTGCTATTCTCTAAAATCTTAACATCATGTTAGTTAAGGTTACTGGGAGGTTGAAAGGGAAAGGCGGTAGTTAGTTGGTCGCTGATAATTTGTGAGACTGCTGCCTTGGTGGTGTGATCAGCTAAAGAGTTTTCTTCTGTCTCTGTAGTGTCAGCCTTTGAATGACCTGATACCTTAATAATAGCAATTGCACTTGGTAGCAGAATTGTATCTAATATCTCTACTACTTTCTTCCTGTTTTTGACAGCCTGTCCTGAGGATGTTAGAAATCCTCTTTGTTTCCGAAGCATACAAAATTCATGTGCCAATCCAAAAGCCTAGTGGCTGTCTCTGTAAATATTAGCAGATTTTCCTTTTGCCACTGACAGGCTCTTGTGAGTGCTATTAATTCAGCCTCTTGGCTGGAAGAGACATTAGGCAAGGGACCATTTTCAAGGGTAGACCCTGGAGAAACAATAGTATAGCCAGCCTGGTACTTTCCATGAGGTCCTTGTAAATATGAACCATCAGTGAATAATATAAAATCAGTATTATCCATTGGGCTTTCTTGAAGGTCAGTCTTAGGAGATAAAAATTGTCAGTTAAAACAATACAATCATGGGACTTCCCTGGTGGCACAGTGGTTAAGAATCCGCCCGCCAATGCAGGGGACATAGGTTCAAGCCCTGGTCCGGGAAGATCCCATATGCCACGGAGTAACTAAGCCCGTGCGCCACAACTACTGAAGCCTGCGTGTCTAGAGCCCATGCTCCGTAACATGAGAAGCCACTGCAATGAGAAGCCCTCGTACTGCCACAAAGAGTAGCCCTCGCTCACCACAACTAGAGAAAGCCCGTGCACAGCAATGAAGACCCCACGCAGCCATAAATAAATAAATTTATTTTTTAAAAAAACAAAAAGTGAACAAACAAAGAAACCCAATACAATCATGCTTTTCATCATCTGATTTTTCTGGGAGCAAGGTGGCTGGATTAAGTTTGTTACACCTGTGGAGAGTTATGTTTGGTGAGAGCAAGACAATCTCATAAGAAGTTAATCGACTTGTAGAATAACTTTTGGGAAGAGAGTGTAGTAAGGCTTCCAGAGTGAGGAACAAAGACAGAGGGTGACTCATAACTATCTCTTCTGTGGTCTGACATATCATAGCTGTTGCAGGGACAACTTGAAGACAAGGAGGAAGGCCCTTGGCTACTGTATCCAGCTGCTGGCTGTAATATCCTATTAGTCAGCAGTAGCGGCCATGCTGTTGGGTTAATTCTCCTAGTGCAGCACCCTTGTTTTAGTGGACAAAGAGGCAAATGCGTAAATGATTATTTGGATGCCCTAAGTCTGGGGCCTTTGCCAGGAGGCCCTTTATGGTCTCCACGGCTTTAGAATGTTCTGTTTCCCAGCAAAGAGGTTGAGTTGGGTCTTGTTTAAACAAATCATACAATGGTTGAGCTACTAAAGAAAAATTCAGAATCCAGTTCCTGCAGTAGCCTGCAAGACCTAAAAATCCGCTCAGTTGTCTTTTTGTTCTCTGGGTAGGGAAGGCCAAAATGTCCTTTACTCTGTCTAGATCAACTAAAAGCCTGTCCCTGGATATCATATGTCCTAAATACTTCACATTAGCTTTACAAAATTGTATTTTCTCTCTGGGCCCCGCATGTCCGTTTGAAGTTAACTTCCGAAGCAAGTACAGGGTGTCTTGCTGCTTATTTATTAAGGAATTTGAACACAATAGCAAGTCATCTACATATTGTATCAAGACTGATTTATGAGGAAAAACTAGATCATCTAAATC
Organism: Kogia breviceps; assembly: GCF_026419965.1. Taxonomy (NCBI): domain Eukaryota; kingdom Metazoa; phylum Chordata; class Mammalia; order Artiodactyla; family Physeteridae; genus Kogia; species Kogia breviceps. Next base: position 129,741,777 of record NC_081313.1, on the reverse strand, counting down.
TGCTTTTAATATCTGAGAAGAGTAAGTGGGGCTTTCAGTGTAGCCCTGTGGCATCACAGTCCACGTATATTGCAGTTCATTCCAAGTGAAGGCAAAAAGATACTGATCATCAGGGTGTACAGGGATACTAAAGAATGCACTGCAGAGATCTATCACAGAAAAGAAGTCACTATTTTTAGAGACATGGGACAGTAAGTTATGGGGGATAGGTACCACAGAACGACGAATAATAATAATAGCGTTGATAGATCTCAAACCTTGTATGAATCTCCAATCGTGGCCATTAGGTTTTCTAACTGGCAAAATGCAAGTGTTACAAGGGTTGGTGCAAGGCATGATGAGCCCTTTTTTTTTTTTTTTTTTGCGGTACGCGGGCCTCTCACTGCTGTGGCCTCTCCCGTCGCGGAGCACAGGCTCCGGACACGCAGGCTCAGCAGCCATGGCTCACGGGCCCAGCCGCTCCGCGGCATGTGGGATCTTCCCGGACCGGGGCATGAACCCGTGTCCCCTGCATCGGCAGGCGGGCTCTCAACCACTGCGCCACCAGGGAAGCCCTAGCCCTTTCTTAATGTAGGCTTATAGTGATCTCGGAGAGACAGCAGTGAGCGGTGCTGAAGAGAGATCTTAGTTCCCTGCCCAGGAATTGGACCTGGGTAGCCTGGGTGAAAACCAGGAATCCCAGCCGCTAGACCACGAGGGGCCAGAGGCTAGAAGCAAAGTGGCCCTAGCTCTTTCCCCTGTTTGAAAGCAAGAGTATTTTAAGGCGGCAAAAGCTGTAAAAACAGGTACAAAGTTTACTATTAGAGACACAGCACAATGTATGGGAGAGAACACAGAGAAGCAGTTTGTTTATTTAAGTTAGAAGCTAGGCAGAAATACACACCTCGAGAGGAGTGCAGGCGTCCTGAATGAATGAGAAGCACAGTGAAGAGGTGACTTAAATCACTTATATAGGACAGTCCTTCCAGGTCTTTGTCTACCTTTGGCCAATTATCTTGTTTCTTTTTTCACAACTGGCTGGTCCCAGGACCCTCCCCAAGATGTCTGCATAACTTTTTGCTAAGATGGATCCCACTGTAGAGGCCTGTGCGTGCATGTCCACACTTATTATGGGGTGGGGGTCCCTCCGTTTTTGACCCCCAAGGAGCCATCCTGTGCATGTGCAGACAGGGAGGTTTTCCCTGACCTCAGGAGCGGGCACCTTATCTCTTTTCTTCAACAGAGCTCAGCTTCTGCCACTAGCTTTGTCCTTGGAGCATCTGAGAACAATGCTTCAATTTTACTCCACTTGACAAACACGAGCTGTCCAGCCCAGGGGCCCATCGATCTCCTAGCTCAATAGCAAGGTTTTTGTTCCTTCTATACCTCCTGCCTCAATGGATATTGACTAATATTGGGTGGGGTTTGTTTGGGTGTATGGTAAATTAATGGGCGATGCAGAATGTATTCTCCCTATGTCAGTAGGATCAAGTCCCCATAAGTCTTTAGATACTAGGCCTAGCAATTTTTCTTGTTCTGCATCACCTTTGTCATGGGCCGCAAACATTTTATGATGAAAGAAATCTTTTAGGTCTAAAAACCTTTCTCCCTTAGGAGTAAAAGAAATCTAGGCTTCATAAGTTTTTAACAAATCTCCACCTATCAGGTGAATAAGGGCACTTTCTACTAGGAAAAAGGAGTGCCTTCCTTTAAGTTCTCCTAAGTAAAATTCTAAAAATAATGGTTTAAAAGCCTTAGTAGGTGCATTGTAACCGCCCCCCCCCATTTGTATTAAAGTGTTACTTTAAGGGAGGGAGCCTTTGATTTTGATAGGGTTTAACAATTGAAAAGGTTGTTCCTGTATCTATTAGGGCTTTAATTGTTTCTCCTTGTATATTCATTTCCATTTCCCCAAGGGTGTTAGAAAGGGGAAGGGGGAAGTTTCCCCATGTTCCTTTGGAGCAGGCCTATTCTTGTTTAACTTGAAATTCTGGTCTGAAATTTAGTTTATTCTCAGAAAAAATCTTTTTTCAATCTTTTGTAGTCCCCTTCTAGGTGACCTGGTTTATGACAGAAAAAGCAAACACTAGATTTCTTTGTCAGTCGTGGATCGAACCTGGGTTTGTTAACCACTGACTGACCTTGATTACTTAATTGGTGCGATTGAAGGTTCATATTTTTCATAGAGGTATCTTCTTCTTTCTTTTTAATGGTTTTGAAAAGTTGTTCAGCCAGTGTGACAGAGGGCGTTTGTATGTAATGCAGTCCAACCTAAATCATGTCTTTTAATTAGAGTAGCCGATTCCTCATCCAAACCTTCTAAAAAGGCAGAGTTGAGTAAAGGATCATTTTGGTGGTTAGAGAATGATCCAGGTGTTATACCTGACTATTGTTTAAAAGTTTCCTGGAACCTCTCATAGTAATCTGGAATTGATTCATCTGGTCTTCGTTTACATTTCTGAATCTTTGACCAATCTACTGCTTGTAGGAAAAGCTCTGGAATAAGCTAGAGTATTTATGAGCTAATTCCTTGCAGTTATCTCCACCCTGCTGTAAATCGAAATCTGTTAAATTGTCTTTCCATCCTGCTTTCTCTATTCATTCCTTTGCTTTACTTTCAGAAACTAATAGCTGTATTAATTGATATAGATCTGAAAACCTGGGCTCTTATGTTCGAATGGTTAGCTCAAATTCCTGAGCAAATCCCAGTGGATCTTTATTAAGTTCAGGAAATGCCTTAGCTAGAGCTCTAAGTTCTGTTCGGGTCCAGGGTGTATATGTAAGCACCGAGGATGGTTCACCTTTTCCTGTAATAGGTTTCTCCTTGAAGGGAGCTATGATTACTTCCGATTTTCTGTCTTTACTGGGAGAGGGCAAGCAACAGGAGGGAGATAGCCTCTGGGTTAGGCAGTTCAGACAAAGGAGGATATAAAGGAGGAACAGAGGGAGAGACAGGGTTAATGCAAGAGGCTTTTAAAAATTGTGATATCATCTCAAGCAACCTTTTGTCGGTTTCCTGCAAAGAAGTTACTTTATCATTTCCTCTTTAGAAGCTTCTAAATACCAATGGAAATAAGCATTCCATTCAGTCTGTTTGATCTTCTGGCTGGCTTTTTCTAGCTTGTGTATGCAAAAAAATCGGTTTGGGAATGTCAAAAGAAACTCAATTTGGCCATTTTAGGTTGAGATCTCCTTTGGTATATAATTTCCCCAATCAAGTAGGTATTTGCAAGTATAATCTCCATATGTATTGCATATGAACCTGGCTGGGGTATTAGGTGGAGGCTGGCAATCTGTTGTTCCTTTTTCTTTTGTTTTGAAAGCTTTGTTTCCCATTCTGAGATCAGTTTGTTGAAATAAAATTATTAGTGACGGTGTGGTGGGCCCATGTGCTGCTTGAGAGTTTAACTCCTCTAGGTTTTGCCCCCCTCTTTCGAGTCTTGGGTTGTCCCAGTGGCATGGATTACTACAATGGCCAGTTCTCATGTGTGTCCCTGGTTGAGCAGGTTGTTAATTAAATGAGTGGTTTTCCCCGGAGGGACAGCTGCACAGCATGAGATCTTGCTTCCACCACTGAGAAAGCTGTTGCTGGCCAGGAGGAGAGAGTCCTTTCTTCGGAGCTCAGAAGCTCTCATAACATTTTGGTGTTTTATTTTGACAAATTCTATTAAGGTAGCCAATTCAAGGAGAAACAACAGGCCCGTCTTCTCCCTGATAACTCAGTCCCACCTTACTCAAGTGTTTAACTGAGCAAATTTATCCCAGTCTTTACACTGAGGATAACTCCCTCAGTGCCTAAAATGAGCAAAATCTTCCCAGTCCTTCAACTGAGGATAACCCAAGTACCTCTTCTTGAAACTAAGTTTCAAGGGTAACCTAACCCCCACTGAATAAAACTTAGGATCATCAACAAATAATGGGAGATCCTAGAACCAGGAGAGACTCACCCAAGTTCACCTGGACTCGCCAAGGAGGTGGATGGGTGTGAGAGGCCTCTGCTGGTACCAAGGATCCTCGAGGAATTCAGGCGAAGGAGAGGAATCTGCTCTGATCCCTTTGTGATCGCCAAAACTGTCGACTGAAAAGATACATGTAACCTAAAAGTTTAGAGTTATGTTTTATTTGCGGCAAGTTTTAGGACTTAAGCCCGGGAGGCAGCATCTCATGTAAGCCTGAGGAAATTGCTCTGAGGAGGTGAGGCAGGGGGTGGGGAAGCCATGTCATATAGGAGTTTTGCAGCAAAGGGCAGGTAGTCTGAACATCAAAAGACTATTGTAAATTAAAGAAAACCAGATGTCCCCGTTTAAGGACCTTAGCAATTTTCTATGTATGGGAAGATGCAAGAGTCTGGGCTCACTGAAATCATTCCTTTGATATGCACCTCTGCCATCTGGGGCCTGATGGCTGCTAGATGGCAGGTATTCTTCCCTTCCTGAGTTCCTTCAGGGCTCACCAGCTCACTATCCATGGTGGCTGCATTTGCTGATGACAGTGACATCCTTTGTTTACTGATATGGCAGGAAATACTCTATTTCTCAACTGAAAAATATTGCACAACATAAAGTTGAGAATTACGTTTTAATCATTGGCCTTACTGAGGATGAGAGCCTGGAAACAGCCTCTCATAGAGCTCTGAGGGAGAAACTGTTCCAAAGAGGTAGGGGTGGAGCCAGGATATATAGGAGTTTTTGCTGAAAAAAAAAGTGTGTAGTCATACATCAAAAGATTACTGCTAATCACAAAAAAACTAGACATCTCAAGTTAGTGATTTTAGTGCTTTTCTATTATCCACTGAAAAAAAAAAAAGCACAATGTGAGAATTGCAAGTTAAGTTTTATTTGGGGCAAAATGAGGAGTAGAGCCCAGGAGACAGCATTTCAGAGAGCTCTGAGAAACTGCTCCAAAAGTATTATATATGATTTTGGTGAAGGGGGGTATGTACAGGCAAGCACACATGTTGGCAGAGGATTGCTACTAGTCATGAGGAGCTGATGCCATCATTAATGATTTTAATGCTTTTCTAGATATGAGGAGATGCAAGAATTTGGCTCACAAAATCTTCTCCTGGGAATTCCCTGGTTGGGGAACTAAGATTCCCCAAGCCATGTGGCATGGCCAAAAAAAGACAAAAAAAGGGAAAAAAATATTCTCCTGAAAATATCTAACTATCTAAAAGCCCGAGGCTTCCCTGGTGGTGCAGTGGTTAAGAATCCGCCTGACAATGCAGGGAACACGGGTTCGAGCCCTGGTCTGGTAAGATCCCACATGCCGTGGAGCAGCTAAGCATGTGCGTCACAACTACTGAGATTGCAAATCACACCTACTGAGCCCACGAGCCTAGAGCCCATGCTCCACAACAAGAGAAGCCATTGCAATGAGAAACCTGCACACCACAAAGAAGAGTAGCCCCTGCTCTCCACGACTAGAGAAAGCCTGTGTGCAGAAACGAAGACCCAATGCAGCCAAAAAAATAAAAGCCTGTTCTGCCAGGTTAACCCAGAGCACGGAGTGCCTCACTCGTGATCTCCACCCTGAACTCCTTTCAGGGTGTGTTGAAGGTTAGCGGCTGCAGTGGCTAGTGACTTAATCCTTGTAGAGGCAGATGGCTAGTACCAGTTTTTAGTTGGCACTATGTACTGGAAAGAGATGATGCAAGAGCTTGGACTTATTGAAGTCATTCCTTTGATATGTATCTTAATTATCTAGGACCAGTATCCTGTATTTCTCCATCCTGAATTCCCCTCAGGGTGCAGCTGCAGTGGCTGATGGCTTTAAGGTCCCAACATCCTTTGTTTACTGAAATTGCAGGTGACATTCTTTGTCCGTGCCCTCACGTGAGAAGAAGAGGATATTGATTCAGACCAGGTGTCCTGGGTTCTGTGGCTCCAGCAGATTTAGGAACCCCCTGAGATTGTGTGAAATGTTGAGTGTGTGCTTTTTTGGGTTGGTGGTAGTGGTGGGTGGGGGATGTTGCTTAAAGATTTAATAAAATTCTTTAATAAAGACCATTTGACCAAGGAAAGGTAAGTGACAACTGGCTTAGAAGGCACTCTGCCAAATCCTTTCAAATGAAACAATTCTGCGATTCCACTGCCAAAGGAGAGTGAAAAAAAGGGAGCACAGAAGTGGGAGAAGAAGGCTGGTTAGGACAGAGACAAGGACTGAGCAAAGAGAGAGAGTTATGGGGAAGGCAGATTCCATGATGGGCAAAGGTAAAAACCTGTTTTTAATGTCAAGCCCCCTTGCACCCTGCCTGTGTTTTCAGTGCAAACCCAAGCGGAGACCTCAGTGGGTAAAAACCAGCCCCAGGGCCAGGGTCTGGGCAGGATCATTCAGGACTGGCCCAGTTGGAACCACACGGTCCAAAGAAGGCCAAAGCCAAACTGATCATGCATCATCAGTCTCCTATTAACTTTGCATTAGTGAAGTGTAAACACCTTATCAGTTTTCATGTTGGATTGGTCCTAACAGTTTAGAAAAAAAGAGATTGTAATTCAAGTTTGTTAATTTACTTATTTACGTGAATACTCGTTAGGTCAGCTGGCCAGTTAGTCTGCCAAGTAAGCGAGCATGAAATGAGCCATTACACATTTTGAACCATTACACATTTTAGCTCTGATACGGCAGTCTGACACCTCAACTGTCTTAGAACTTAACTTTTTAAAAAAACATTTATTTATTTAATTTATTTATTATTTTTGGCTGCGTTGGGTCTTTGTTGCTGTGCATGGGCTTTCTCTAGTTGCGGTGAGTGGGGGCTACTCTTCTTCCTTGTGGTGTGCGGGATTCTCACTGCAGTGGCTTCTCTTGTTGTGGACACGGGCTCCAGGCACGCAGGCTTCTGTAGTTGTGGCTCGTGGGCTCTAGAGCACGGGCTCAGTAGTTGAGGTGCACGGGCTTAGTCGCTCCGCGGCATGTGAGATCTTCCCGGACCAGGGCTTGAACCCATGTCCTCTGCATTGGCAGGTGGATTCTTAACCACTGCGCCACCAGGGAAGCCCAGAACTTAACTTCTTCTCCTGACATACACTTTGTTCTGGAGTATTTGTTTTTATCCTTTATGTGAGAAAAACTATCTATAATACTGGAAATGGAATGGGAATGGAGAAGCAGGGGGCAGTTATCCAGACATACAGGGAAGCACAGGGAAGCACGGATTCTCCCCAATCCACCCTCACCCTTCACTCCTTCTGTCATTTCTTCCTTTACCCAAAGCTTGGATCACTTCAATTTGAGAAGGACAACAGCATTGCCAGGAGAAGCCTAGACAGAAAGGCGGGTGGAGGCTCTGGAGACGTGAGGGACAGTGAGCCTGGTCTCCCCGGGTGCTTGCCTGCCCTGTGCTGCAATCCCAGATGCCCCCGTCTTCTCCTTTCTTCAGTTGCCCTTTCTCTCACTCTCCACCCCAGGGTGCAGAGAGGGTTCCACAGGCCGGTGTGTCACCGGGCAGGGATATCTGAGCTCCTTCCCAGGGAAGGCCTTCGCTGATGTTCACTTCTTCTTCTTCTTCTTTTTTAAAGAAGATGTTGGGGGCAGGAGTTTATTAATTAATTAATTAATCTTTGTTGTGTTGGGTCTTCATTTCTGTGCGAGGGCTTTCTCTAGTTGTGGCAAGCGGGGCCCACTCTTCATCGCTGTGTGCGGGCCTCTCCCGTTGCGGAGCACAGGCTCCAGACGTGTAGGCTCAGCAGTTATGGCTCTAGTTGCTTAGTTGCTCCACAGCATGTGGGATCCTCCTAGACCAGGGCTCGAACCCGTGTCCCCTGCATCAGCAGGCAGATTCTCAACCACTGCGCCACCAGGGAAGCCCCTGATGTTCACTTGTGTAAGTGAGTCCAGTGTCTGGAGGATCCTCCTAGGCCACGTGTCAGTGGTCTCTGCATCTTGGGTCAACTCTTCCCTGTCCAGTAGCCATCCAAGCATTGATTTCCTGAGGAAAATTTGGGCAAAGAATGTCACCTGCCATTTCAGTAAACAAAGAATGTTGCAGCTACCACATCATCAGCCTCTGCAGCCAATCCAGATGGTGAACACTGAGAGGAAATAAGGATGGAGATAAACAGGACCCTGGGCCTAGATGACTAAGGTGGATATCAAAGGAATAATTCAATAAGCCCAGACTCTTGCAGCTTCCCATACTTAGAAAAGTGCTAAATTCATTAACTTGAGATGTTTGATTTTCCTTAATTAGCAGTAATCTTTTGATGTTCAGACTACCTGGTTTTTGTTTTTTTTTTTCAAAAACTCCTATATATCCTGGCTTCTCCCTTCCCTCTTCAGAACAGTCCCTCAGAGCTGAGAGGCTGTATCCCAGGCTGGAAACCTCAGTAATGCCCCAAATAAAACATAATTCTCAACTTTAAGTTGTGCGCTTTTTTTTTTTTTTTTTTTGCGGTACGCAGGCCTCTCACTGTCGCGGCCTCTCAGGTTGCGGAGCACAGGCTCCGGACGTGCAAGCTCAGCGGCCATGGCTCACAGGCCCAGCCGCTCCGCGGCATGTGGGATCTTCCCGGACCGGGGCACGAACCCGTGTCCCCTTCATCGGCAGGCGGATTCTCAACCACTGCGCCACCAGGGAAGCCCTGTGTGCTTTTTTTTAATTGACAGAAGTAGCTAAGAGCTCAGCACTTGAAAATGGTTTCTTTTGCACCTTGGTGTGTGTGTGTGTGTGTGTGTGTGTGTGTCTGTGTGTGTGTGTGTCTGTGTGTCTGTGTGCATGTGTATGTGGGTGTGGTCACCTGTGCTGATAAGGAACTGGATCTGGACCAGTGGAAATGGGGTTAAGGTGAGGCAGAGACTGAAGGGGCTCTACCCAGGAGCCCTCTCCCCACTCCCATGAGCTGGAAAATGGGGGGCTTGATTAGGAGAAACCTCTTCCAGAGACAGACTCTGTTTTCTGATTTCTGGACCCTATTAAGCTGGAGCCATACACATCAGGTTAAAGGAAGTGTGGGGAGTCAGAGCTGGCTGCTCAAATATACCTGTGCACTTGCAAAGTGGTAAACATCCAACATCATTCATTACAGCTTCACCGTAGATGGAAATATACCAGAAGTCCATCCATGGGGACTGTTAGTTATGTGATGATACAACCATATATGTAGAATATTATGCAGCATTAAAGAATGAGAATGCTCTCTATGTACTGACATGGAAAGATCTCTACAAAAGATTGTTTAGTGAAAATGAATGTCTGTTATGCTACTTCTTCCAGAGGAAAGTAAGAATTCATATTATTTCCTTGTATATGCATAAGGAATCTAGAGAAAATATTTCTACAAGAAATTAAGCTGTCATGTAAATAGCCAGGAGATGGAAGCAACCTAAGTGTCCATCAACAGATGAATGGATAAAGAAGATGTGGCACATATATACCATGGAATATTACTCAGCCATAAAAAGAGGCTGTGACAAAGTTAGACATGTTTTTTTAGTCATCAATGTTAAGTATAACACTTTAATTGTATTGTACCTAGGTTTACTGAAATCAGATAAGTTCATATTATTTCTATCGCAAATTTGTCAGCAAGAAAAATAACTTGATATGATGAAAAATTAAATGTAAATGAGGTGAGAGTATTGGGGTGAACTCTTTGGGAATAATTATGTTTTAGGAATGTCTACTTAAAAATAGTCTTGCTACCAAATCAAACTTGGGTCCCTCACCCATGCACAGTAAAGTCAATCTACTGACTCTGGGTTGTGGTGAAGAAAAGTGCAACATTTATTTCAGGGCGCCAAGCAAGTGTTCCAGGTAGGTAGTGGTCAAAAGACCCAAACTCCCTGATGGCATTCAGGGAACGGTTTTTAAAGCCAGGGTGAAGGGAGGGGTGTCTGAGGTGCATGATCAGCTCATGGACATTCTACTGATTGGTGGGTGGTGAGGTAATTTGGGGTCAACATCATCAACCTTTTGGTTCCAACCAGTCTGGGGTCTACATACTTGTGAGCATTATACACTTAACTGAAAAACAATAGAGGTCATTACTGATAGTCCCTCATTCTGTGCCCATCTGATGGTTCTTCTGGTCTCCTTTTGAATTTATGTTGTTCTACAAGCCTCTGCAACAAACACATGAGCAGGACATAAGGTCAGAAGAAGTGAAGGGTGAAACAGAGCCAAGGGAAAGCTTGTAACTAGGGTGCTGTGAGAGGAGAGTGTCCTTGGCAGGAAAGTAGCTTGGGAATCTTCCATATAGAACCCTGGAAGCTATTCATCTGCCATAACCCATGGCTTCTGGTGATCAAGGCAGGGAGGAAGCCTATGTTGGACAGAGTCAGCATGACTTGCAGATTCCTAACAGGAGCTCTCCAGTTTCAATATGTTCACGAAACGGAGAGTGCTCTGAACCGCATAATTTGGGGATTTTTATGGAGGCATCATCATGTAGGCATAATCAATTATTAACTCTATTTGCAGCCCCTCTCCCCTGTCTAGAGGATGGGGGGTGGTGCTGAAAATTCCAAGCTTCTAATAATAATGGCTTGGTCTTCCTGGTGACCAGCCCCCACCCAGGAGCCATCCAGGAGCCCACCCAGATTGCCTCAAAGTATTCAGGAGTTTGTGTCCAGGAAGGGGTCAAAGAATATATTAGAACAAGAGTTGTTTCTAGTGTTCTTATCACTTAGGAGATTACAAGGATTTCAGAAGTTCTGTGCCAGGAACTGGGTGCAGAGAACAATATATATTTTTTATTATCTCACAACCCTGGAACCCATCTGAAAGCTAGCTCCAATACTGAGACTCTTTGTGGCCCCTCAGGGCCTGGTGTTCTCTCTGGGGAGGGAGTAATCACAATACAGTCTCGAAAATGTCTTGATACAATTCGATAAGAAAGCACATATAAGTTATTTCATGAATGTATAGTGCACTATATGATATAAGGTCTTCTTCATATCAATCCTTAAGAGGTAATCCACGCCTCTCACAGCCCCTGTCTCCTCCTGTCCTGCTGACTCCCAACACTTGGGGGACCCAGGTCAGTGGGTGATTATGGGGGAAGGAGAACTGACCCTGCCCGAAATTTCTCCTTCTGCGTCCTGGACTACAGTCACCAAGCCAGCCATAGCTGGTCTCCTGTGTCATCCTCCCCTTCCTCTTCCCCTTGGTCCCATGGACCCCATGCTCTCCATATTCCCAACCTCCCAGTTAGCCAGATCACAGACTTTTGCAGGGAGTTCTCATTGCTCCAAAAAGTACACTGATCCCCCAATGGTGCAAAGGCCACATGCAGTTAGTGCCTGGGTGAGGACCAGAGCTGGAGATCCTGTCTCCTTGCCACATTCCTGACCTTTTTGTTCCCTCCACAGGGCCTCCTCCCTCAACACCCACTAGCCCCATGTGTGTAGGACTAACATTTCAGAAGATCCGGTGTTAACCCCGGAGAGTTTCCAGGGAGGAAGCTGTGAGTAAGAGATAAAGGAGAAATCAGAGAGGAAGAGCTGAGGATGTGGGAGATGTGAGAACAGAGGAGCAGTTTATGACCCAAACCCACCCTTGCCTTGGAAGGGGCCTGGGGTAACAGAGTGGGTGGTCAGCAGGAATGTCCCCTCTGAGAATGCTGAAGGAAAGCCCATGTGCCCAGGCTCCTGGTTTCATGTTCGGTTTCATGACAGTTGACAATCCCACGGGCCACCTCACACAGAAGTCCTCCTAGCTCATAGCAGGGGTTTGCATGCAGCCACCACTGGGCTTCACAGCCCCAGAGAAGAATCCTCTCCCTCCTTAACTTTTAAGCTGATTTTTTTTCTTTCTTTTAAAACTGTTACCAAATTATGACATATGGATCCCCCACACAGGCCATAGACTGGCCGAGGCCTCCTGTCTCAGCGGGGAATGTAATCTTTCTGTTTCAGTTCGCATAGCCAAAATGAAACTGAAGCTGAGACTGAAGCAGAGCAAGCTTTATTCAATGGTCAGAGAATAGAGAAGCAGGAACTTGTTTACAACTATCAACTTAGTTTACAACTATCACCTTAATGGTGAGAGGGATTTGCTTTTAATGAGTAAGGACAATGGGTAGGAGGAGTGAGACTAATGATGGGGAGGCATGTGCATTGGTTTTCTGGAAGAGAGGCAGGGCTTTCCTGGAAATGGGATGTCATCCCTTTTCTGTCCTTTTTGGTCCATGGCCGCTGGTAGGTATGTCATTTAGTACCTAATGCACTAAAATCAGGGTAGAATGAAACTCAGGGTCTGTTAGAGGTCAGATTTGTCACCATCTTGGTTTTAGCTAGTTCTATCTGGTTTTTGTTTTTCTCTTCATACACCTTCTTTTGTGAGTGTGTGTGTGTGTGTGTGTGTGTGTGTGTGTGTGTGTGTGTGTGTCCAGACCTTGTGACTTAAAGATATATGTTAGTTCCTGTTCAAGGGAGGTGTTGGTGTGTTTTGAGCAATGGTCTGTGGCAACTCTGGTAATGAAATCAATTAACTTTTTTGGGCCCTCCCGTGCAGAGGGCTGAATTGGCTCTGCTGTCCAGATCATGGCAAAGCACTGTCTTTGTTTTGTGCACAGCACACCTGTTGTTTTTAATATTAGCTCATTAGTCAATCAAATCCCATCCATTCATTCTGCTCCTCTCCCACACAAATGGCACTTGTCTCCTTTGATACAAATTGTTAAATTCATTTTTATCTTTGAAAATTCTGCGTTGTGTTTTTATTTTATTTTTTGTGCCTTAAAATGACACAAATTTATTATCTTATAGTTCTGGAGGTCAGAACTTTGAAACGGGTCTCATGGGGCTAAAATCAAGATGTAAGCAGGGGGCTTCCCTGGTGGCGCAGTGGTTGAGAATCCGCCTGCCGATGCAGGGGACACGGGTTCGTGCCCCGGTCCGGGAAGATCCCACATGCCGCGGAGCAGCTGGGCCCGTGAGCCATGGCCACTGAGCCTGCGCGTCTGGAGCCTGTGCTCCGCAACGGGAAAGGCCACAACAGTGAGAGGCCCGCGTACCGTGAAAAAAAAAAAAAAAAGATGTAAGCAGGGCTGAAGGTTTTGGGGGAGAGTCTGTTTCCTTGCCTCTTCCACCCTCTAGAGGGTGTCCTCATTCCTTGGTTTGGGCCCCCAGCCAGCAATTGTATATCACTCCAACCTCTCTTCCTGTCATCACAACTCCTTTAACTCTTCTGCCTGCCTCTTTCACACTTTAAGGACAGTTGTCATTACACTGAGCTCAACCAGACAATCGAGAATCCCTAACTCAATCATATCTGGCAAAGTCCCTTTTGACATGTGGGGAGACATATTCCAAGGTTCTGGGGACTAGATGTAGACATCTATCAGGACCCACTCTTCTGCCTGCAACAAATCTATTTATTTATTATTGGATTATAATTGCTTTACAATGTTGTGTTAGTTTCTGTGACACAAAGAAATTAATCAACTATATGTATACCTATATCCCCTCCTTCTTAGGCCCCACCCCCCGCTCCCACATCCCACCCATCTATGGTCATCACAGAACACCGAGCTGGGTTTCCTGTGCTTTATAGCATGTTCCCTCTAGCTATTTGACCCATGGTAGTGTATATATGTCAATCCTAATCTCCCAATTCGTCCCACCCTCCCCTTCCCGTGCTGGGTCCACATGTCTTTTCTCTATGTCTACATCTCTATTCCTGCCCTACAAATAGGTTCATCTGTACCATTTTTCTAGATTCCACATATATGCATTAATATATTTGTTTTTCTCTTTCTGGCTTACTTCACTCTATATGACAGACTCTGGGTCCATCCACATCTCTACAAATGACCCAGTTTTGTTCCTTTTTATGTGGAGTAATATTCCATTGTATATATGTACCACACCTTCTTTATTCATTCAGCTGTTGTTGGGCATTTATGTTGTTTCCATGTCCTGGCTATTGTAAATAGTGCTGCAATGAACATTGGGGTGCATGTGTCCTTTTGAATTATGGTTTTTTTCAGGGTATATGCCCAGTAGTGGAATTGCTGGGTCATATTGTAGTTCTATTTTTAGTTTTTGAAGGAACCTCCATACTGTTCTCCATAGTGGCTGTATCAATTTACATTCCCACCAAAAGTGCAATAGGGTTGCCTTTTCTCCACACCCTCTCCAACATTTATTGTTTGTACATTTTTTGATGATGGCCATTCTGACCTGTGTGAGGTGATACCTCACTGTAGTTTTGATTTGCATTTCTCTAATAATTAGTGATGTTGAGCATCTTTTCACGTTCCTCTTGGCCATCTGTATGCCTTCTTTGGTGAAATGTCTATTTAGGTCTTCCACCTATTTTTTAATTGGGCTGTTTGTTTTTTTGACATTGAGCTACATGAGCTGTTTGTATATTTTGGAGATTAATCCTTTGTCCATTGCTTTGTTTGAAGATATTTTCTCCCATTCTGAGGATTGTCTTTTCATCTTGTTTATGCTTTCCTTTGCTGTGCAAAAGCTTTTAAGTTTAATTACATCCAATTTGTTTATTTTTGTTTTTATTTTTATCACTCTAGGAGGTGGGTCCAAAAAGATCTTGCTGTGGTTTATGTCAAAGAGTGTTTTTCCCCTAAGAGTCTTATAGAGTCCAGTCTTACATTTAGGTCTTTAACCCATTTTGAGTTTATTTTTGTGTATGGTGTTAGGGAGTGTTCTAATTTCATTCTTTTACTTGTAGCTGTCCAGTTTTTCCAGCACCACTTATTGAAGAGGCTGTCTTTTCTTCATTATATGTTTTTGTCTCCTTTGTCATAAACTAGGTGACCATATGTGCATGGGTTTATCTCTGGGCTTTCTAACCTGTACCATTGATCTATATTTCTGTTTTTGTGCCAGTACCATACTGTCTTGATTACTGTAGCTTTGTAGTATAGTCTGAAGTCAGGGAGCCTGATTCCTCCAGCTCCATTTTTCTTTCTCAGGATTGCTTTGACTATTCAGGGTCTTTTATGTTTCTATACACATTGTAAAATTTTTGTTCTAATTCTGTGAAGAATGCCGTTGGTAGTTTGATAGGGACTGAATTGAATTTGTAGATTGCCTTGGGTAGTATAGACAGTTTGACAATATTGATTCTTCCAATCCAAGAACATGATATATCTCTCCATCAGTTTGTGTCATCTTTGATTTCTTTCCTCAGTGTTATATAGCTTTCTGAGTACAGGTCTTTTGCCTCCTTAGATAGGTTTATTCCTAGCTATTTTATTCTTTTTGTTGCAATGGTAAATGGGAATGTTCCCTTAATTTATTTTTCTGATTTTTCATTGTTAGTGTATAGGAATGCAAGAGATTTCTGTGCATTAATTTTGTAGCCTGAAACTTTACCAAATTCATTGGTTAGTTCTAGTGGTTTTCTTGTGGCAACTTTAGGATTTTCTATGTACAGTATCATGTCATCTGCAAACAGTGACAGTTTAACGTTTTCTTTTCCAGTTTGGATTCCTTTTATTTCTATTTCTTCTCTGATTGTTTTGGCTAAAGCTTCCAAAACTATGTTGAATAATCGTGGTGAGAGTGGGTTAACCTTATCTTGTTCCTGATCTTAGAGGAAATGGTTTCAGTTTTTCACCATTGAGAACAATGTTGGCTGTGGGGTTGTCATATATGGCTTTTATTATGTTGCATTAGGTTCCCTCTATGCCCACTTTCTGGAGAGTTTTACCATAAATGAGTGTTGAATTTTGTCAAAAGCTTTTTCTGCATTTATTGAGATTATCATGTTTTTTTGTTTGTTTTTTCTTTTTTTTTTTTTTGGTGGTACGCGGGCCTGTCACTGCTGTGGCCTCTCCCATTGTGGAGCACAGGCTCCAGACGCGCAGGCCCAGTGGCCACGGCTCACGGGACCAGCAGCTCCGCGGCATGTGGGATCCTCCTGGACCAAGGCATGAACACGTGTCCCCTGCATCAGCAGTCGGGTTCTCAACCACTGCGCTGCCAGGGAAGCCCTTATCATATGTTTTTTATCCTTCAGTTTGTTGATGTGGTGTATCACAATGATTGATTTGATATTGAAGAATCATTGCATCCTTGGGATAAATTCCACTTCATCATGTTGTATGATCCTTTTAACATGTTGTTAGATTATGTTTGCTAGTATTTTGTTGAGGATTTTTGCATCTATGTTCATCAGTGATATTGACCTGTAGTTTTCTTTTTTGTGATATCTTTGTGTGGTTTTGGTATGAGGGTGATGTGGCCTCGTAGATTGAATCTGGGAGTGTTCCTCCCTCTGCAGTTGTTTGGCAGATTTTGAGAAGGATGGATGTTAGCTCTTCTCTAAATGTTTGATAGAATTTGCCTGTGAAGCCATCTGGTCCGGGACTTTTGTTTGTTGGAAGATTTTTAATCACAGTTTCAATTTCATTACCTGTGATAGGTCTGTTCATATTATCTATTTCTTCCTGCTTCAGTCTCAGAAGCTTGTGCTTTTCTAAGAATTTGTCCATTTCTTCCAGGTTGTCCATTTTATTGGCATATAGTTGCTTATAGTAATCTCCTATGATCCTTTGTATTTCTGCCATGTCAGTTGTTACTTCTCCTTTTTCATTTTTAATTCTGTTGATTTGAGTCTTCTCCCTTTTTTTCTTGATGAGGCCGGCTAATGGTTTATCAATTTTGTTTATCTTCTCAAAGAACAAGCTTTTAGTTTTATTGATCTTTGCTATTGTTTTCTTCATTTCTATTTCATTTATTTCTGCTCTGATATTTATGATTTCTTTCCTTCTACTGACTTTGGGTTTTCTTTGTTCTTCATTCTCTAATTGCTTTAGGTGTAAGGTTAGGTTGTTTATTTGAGATTTTTCTTGAGATGGGATTGAATTGCTTTAAACTTCCTTCTTAGAACTGCTGTTGCTGCATCCCATAGGTTTTGGATCCTTGTGTTTTCATTGTCATTTGTTTCTATGTATTTTTAAAATTTCCTATTTGATCTTTTGGTTATTTAGTAGTGCACTGTTTAGCATCCATGTATTTGTGCTTTTTACAGTTTTTTTTCCTGTAATTGATTTCTAATCTCATAGTGTTGTGGTCAGAATAGATGCTTGATATGATTTCAATTTTCTTAAATTTACCAAAGCTTGATTTGTGACCCAAGATGTGATCTATTCTGGAGAATGTTCTATGTGCACTTGAGAGGAAAGTTTATTCTGCCACTTTTAGGTGGAATGTCCTATAAATATCAATTAAATCTATCTGTTTTATTGTGTTAGTTAAAGCTTGTGTTTCAGTATTTATTTACTGTTTGAATGATCTGTCCATTGGTGTAAGTGAGCTATTAAAGTCCCCTATTATTATTGTTTTACTGTGGATTTCCCTTTTTATGCTTGTTAACATTTGCCTTATGTATCGAGGTGCTAAATTTACACAACTAATACTATTCTCTGGAACAGTGTCTTTCTTACTTTTTCCTCACAGCTTTATGTCCACTTTGCCATGTGTATGGACAACTACATGATAACCCACAGTGGGTTCTTCCTGCATCCTACTCACATCACATCCCTTACCCAACCCCTGGGTTGCCTCCCAGTCTCTGCTACCGGCTCAGCTGCAATGCACATTTGGACCACGTTTCCACCTGTGCCTGTTTGAGAAATTCTGGCACTGATAACTTTGCCTGATATCTCTCCAGAAAGGCTGCAGCACCCACCCAGGGGTCAGCAGAATGACGTTCTTGCTTCCCTCCATCTTCCCCCACGCTTGGCACTCCTCTACTTTCTTATCTTTGATAGGCATGGATGGGTGTCCCTCTTTTGTTTTAATTTCCATTTTTTCCTAATGACAGTTGATTTTGAGCAACCTTTCACATATCTGTTGGCCATTCAGGTTACTCTTCCTGTGAATTGCCTCTTCAGAATCTTTATTTTTCCTTAGGGCTTACTGTCTATTTCTTCTCAGGTTGTAGAATTTCCTGGTATATTCTGGCCACTGACAGTTGTAAATGTATTTTTCCATCTGTTCTCTACCGTTGTGTATGTGGTAACCACCACTGAAGAGAAATCTTCAATTTTGATGTCATCAAGGCCAACAAGTTTCTTCCTAGATTTTTGTTTCAGGGATTTGTTTGATATTATCACCTATTCTTTAACAAAACTTTTAATTTTGAGATCATTGTAGATTTACACACAGTTTTTATTTATTGTGGTAAAATACATGTAATGTAAAAACTTACCATCTTCTAAAACATTGAAGTATAATCGACTGACAGTATTATATTAGTTTCAGGTGTACAACAAAATGATTCAGTACTTTTATACACTACAAAATGTTCACTATGTTAAGTCTAGGTACCTTCTGTCACCATACAAAGTTATTACAACATTATTGACTATAATCTCTATGCTTTACATTACATCCCTGTACCTTATTTATTTGATAAGTCAAAGTTTGTATCTCTTTTTTTTTTTTTTTTGCGGTATGCGGGCCTCTCACTGTTGCGGTCTCTCCTGTTGCAGAGCACAGGCTCCGGACGTGCAGGCTCAGCGGCCATGGCTCATGGGCCCAGCTGCTCCGCAACATGTGGGATCTTCCCGGACTGGGGTATGAACCCGTGTCCCCTGCATCGACAGGCGGACTCTCAACCACTGCACCACCAGGGAAGCCCTAAAGTTTGTATCTCTTAATCTCCCTCACGTATATCACTCATCTCCCAAACCCCTCTCTCTGGCAACCATGAGTCTGTTCTATACATCTAGGAGTCTCTTTTTGTTTTTTAATGTTTGTTCATTTTTCTTATTGATAGATTCCACATATAAGTGAAATCATATGGTATTTCTTTTTCTCAGTCTGACTTACTTCTCTTAGCATAATATCCTCTAGGTCCATCCACGTTGTCATAAATGGCAAGATTTCTTTTTTTTTTTTTTTTTGTGGTACACGGGGCTCTCACTGCTATGGCCTCTCCCGTTGTGGAGCACAGGCTCCAGACGCGCAGGCTCAGTGGCCATGGCTCACAGGCCCAGCTGCTCCACGGCATGTGGGATCTTCCCGGACCGGGGCATGAACCTGTGTCCCCTGCATCGGCAGGTGGACTCTCAACAACTGCACCACCAGGGAAGCCCAGATTTCATTCTTTTTTATGGCTAATATTCCATTTAAAGATATATACCAGGGCTTCCCTGGTGGCGCAGCGGTTGAGAATCCGCCTGCTGATGCAGGAGACACGGGTTCGTGCCCTGGTCCGGGAAGATCCCACATGCCGTGGAGCAACTAAGCCCGTGAGCCATGGCCGCTGGGCCTGCGCGTCCGGAGCCTGTGCTCCGCAATGGGAGAGGCCACAGCAGTGAGAGGCCCGCATACCGCAAAAAAAAAAAAAAAAAGATATATACCACATTTTCTTTATCTGTTCACCTATCAAGGGAGACTTAGGTTGCTTCCATATTTTGGCTTTTGCAAATAGTGCTGCAATGAATATAGGGGTGCATATACCTTTTGAATTAAAGTTTTCATTTTCTTTGGAAAAATTCACAGAAGTAAAATTGCTGGTATTTCTTTTTTAATATTTTGAGGAACTTCCATACTGTTTTTCATAGTGGCTGCACCAAATTACATTTCACCCCACAGTGTACAAGTTTTCCCTTTCCTCCACATCTTTGCCAACACTTTTTATTTGCTGTCTTTTGATAAGAGACATTCTGACTGGTGTGAGGTGATATCTCACTGTGGTTTTGATTGGCATTTCCCTGATGATTACTGATATGGAGCATCTTTTGATGTGTCTGTTGGCCATTTGTATACCTTCTTTGGAAAATGTCTATTTAGGTCCTCTGCCCATTTTTAATTAGATTGGTTGCTTTTTTAAATGTTGAAATGTATATTTTGGATTTAAACTTATACCAGATATCTGGTTTGCAAATATCTTCTCCCATTCAGTAGGCTGCTTTTTTTATTTTATTAGTTTCCTTTACTGTGCAAAAGGTTTTTAGTTTGATGTAGTTCCACTTATTTATTTTTTCTTTTGTTTCTCTTGTGTGATAAGACATATCCCCTCAAAATTGCTAAGACCCATGTCAGAGAGCTACTCCCTGTATTTTCTTTTAGGAGTTTTATGGTTTCAGGTCATACATTTAAGTCTTCAAACCATTTTGAGTTTATTTCTGTATATAATGTGAGAAAGTAGTCTAGTTTGATTCTTTTGCGTATAGTTGTCCAGATTTCCAAACATCATCTATTGAAAAGACTGTCTTTTCCCCATTGTATATTCTTGCCTCCTTTGTGATAGATTAATTGATAATATATGCATGGGTTCATTTCTGGGATCTCTACTTTTTTCCATTGATCTATGTATCTGTTGTGCAAGTATAATACTGTTTTGATTACCGTAGCTTATAGTATAGTTTGAAATCAAAGAATGTGACATTTCCAGCTTTGTTCTTCTTTCTCAAGTATATTTTGTCTATTTTGGGTCTTTGTGTTTCCATATAAATTTAGAATTATTTGTTCTAGTTCTGTGAAAAATGACATTGGTATTTTGATAGGGATTGCTTTGAATCTGTAGACTGCCCTGAGGAGTATGGTTATTTTAACAATATTTATTCTGCCAATCCATGAGCATGTTATAACTTTCCATTTGTTTGTGTCATCTTCAATTTCTTTCATCAATGTCTTAAAGTTTCCCAAGTATAGGTTCTTTTACCTCCTTGGTTTTATTTATTTCTAGGTATTTTATTCTTTTTGATGCAATTGTAAATGGGGTTGTTTTCTTAATTTCTCCTTTGAGTAATTTTTTGTTAGTGTATAGAATAGAACAGATTTATGTATATTAATTTTGTATCCTGCAACTTTACTGAATTCATTTATTAGTTCTAATAGATTTTTGGTGGTGTCTTTAGGATTTTCTACATACAGTATCATGTTATCTGAAAACACTGACAGTTTTACTTCTTCCTTTCCAATTTGGATTCCTTTTATTTCTTTTTGTTGCATTGCTGTGGCTAGGACTTCCAATGCTATGTTGAATAAAAGTGACGATTGTGGGTATCTTTGTCTATTTTCTGATCTTAGAGGAAATGCCTTCAGCTTTTCCTCATTGAGTATGATGTTGGCTATAGTTTTGTCATATGAAGCCTTTATTATATTGACATATATTCCCTCTATATTCTCTTTGTTGAGAATTTTTATTGTAAATGGATGTTGAATTTTGTCAAAAGCTTATTCTGCATTTATTGAGATCATGTAATTTTTACTCTTCAATTTGATGATGTTGATAATGTTTATCACTTGATTGATTTGCAGATATTGAACCATTCTTGCATTTCTGGAATAAGTCCCAATTGATCATTGTGTGTGATTCTTTTAATGTATTGTAGAATTCAGTTTGGTAGAATTTTGTTGAGTATTTTTGCATCTATGTTCATTAGTTATATTGGCCTGTAACTTTCTATTTTTTTGTGCTGTATTTGTCTGATTTTGGTATCAGGGTGACGCTGGCCTTGTAGAATGAGTTCAGAAGCATTCCTTCCTGTTCAGCTTTTTTGGAGTAGTTTGAAAAGGATAGGCATTAACTCTTCTTTAAATGTTTGGTAGAGTTCATGCATGAAGCTGGATAGTTGTGGACTTTTGTTTGTTTGGAGTTTTTTGATTACTGATTTAATTGATTACTAGTAATCCACCTTTTCATATTTTCTGTTTCTTCCTAATGCATTTTTGGGAGATGGTACATTTCTGCGATAGTATCCATTTCATCTAGGTTGTTCATTTTATTGGTGTATAATTGTTCATAGTAATCTCTTATTCTTTGTATTTCTGTGATGTCCCTGTCTTATTGTGTGAGCCTATACTTTTCCAGAAGTTGATTAATAACTTCTCCCTGTCATTTGCTGTCTGTGGCACATCTGTCTGGATGGAGTGATTGGGAACAGCTGTCTGCTGACCCCTGAGGCTTCCTGCATTCTGTGATTACTGGTTTTCCACTGATTATGGACAGGGGGGGAAGAGAAGAAAATTTGAGGAATTCATGTGAAGACTTTATATCATATAGTGCACTATACATTAATGAAGTAACTTATGTGTGCCTTTTTATTGAGTTGTATTAAGGCCCTTTGGAGACTGTATTGTGATTACTCTCTTCCCGGAGAGAACACCAGGCTCCGAGGGGCCGCACAGAATCAGTGTTGGAGCTGGTGTTCAGATGGGTTCCAGGGTGGTGAGATAATTTTTAAAAATATTGTCCTCTGTTCCCAGTTCCTGGCACACAGCTCCTGAAATCCTTGTAATTTGCTAAGTGATAACACTAGGAGCAACTCCTGTTCTAGTATTTGTTTTTGACCCCATCCCTGGCACACAACTCCTAAATTAGAATTTTCTGGATGATAACAGTGTCTTTTCCTCTATTTAGGCAACTCTGGGTGGGCTCCTGGATATCTCCTGGATGGGGGATAGTCACCAGAAAGACAAAACCATGATTAGAATATTGGAATTTTTCAAAACCATCCCCTTTCTGGAAGAAAGGGGAGAGGGTTTGGGAATGGGGTTAGTAATTGATTATGTCTACATGATGAAGCCTCCATAAAAATCCAAAAAATTTATGGTTCGGAGAGCTTTCAGGTTCATGAACACATTCAAACTGGAGAGTTCCTGTTAGGAATCTGCAAGTCATCACAACACCAACCTTCTCCCTGCCTCGGCCACCTGCTGCCATGGGTGATGGCAGCTGAATAACTTCCAGGGTTCTAATATGGAAAACTCCCAGGCTACATTCCTGCCAAGGACACCCTCCTCACGCAGTACCCTAGCTCAAGCTTTCCCTTGGCTTTGTTTCCTCTTACACTTTTCTCTGACCTTATGTCCTGCTCACATCTATGTTGCAGAGGCTTGTAGAATAACATAAATTCAAAAGGAGACCAGAAGAAACATCAGATGAGCACATAATGGGGGACCATCAGCAATGACCTCTATTAACTGGATATGTGCAGACATCAAACACTTATTGAACACCTACTGCACACCAGCCATTGAGCATAGCAACTTGCTACTACGATAACTACAGTGAGATTAGCCCTGGACACAGAGTTGCTGTGTCACCAGAGAGATGGTCTCTCTTCTCAGCATAGAATTCCAAATCCCATTCCTTTTTTTGTCCCTTAAGGAGATTTTAAGTGAGTCTTTAAGACTGATCCCATATTTTGTCAAATGAAAGTCACTGAGGTGGAGGTTGTCCAGGAGTGGGAGCATGGAAGTATCTGGGGGTCCTCGTTTGGGGCAGGGGCACCAGGCCTTCTTAGAATAACTCCACCATCAAGTCAGCTGGTGGTGAAAAGTTTTTCTTTTTTAGGAAAAGCTTTAGTATTATTCACTATAGTATCAAGGAAGTGATTTTGCAAATAGAAGGTCTTTATAAAGTAAAGGCCAATAGCAAGGGCTCCCCCAGTGACTGAGCAGTTTCTCAATGTATTTTAACAGTTTCCCCCCTAAGGACTCATTACCCTTTTCAACAGAAAACAGGGAGACATAATGTTTGCCTTGAATTTCTATGCCGACACATGCAAATCCTTGGCCATGATTTCCAAGGATGTGTCAAGTAGCCCGAGGTAAGACCTATAGAGAGTTAAAGTCTCCGTTAGCTTCTCCACATTATTATCATTGGCCAAGTCACAAAAGGGATAGTGGCTGGGATTCAGCATTTAAGGCCTCCAACCAGACCTTCTGTTTCAGAGAATCCCTCTTTCCATTAATGACAGCTTCAGTAATACTGAGAAGCCATTGCACATCTTCATGATGTGCTGCTTGTGGGCTGCTTGTGGGCTGGGAGCTCCCATGGAAGAGTGGTCTCCAGATTTGGGAAATCAGTCAGACACACAAATGCTGAAGACTAAGAAGACCTGAGGGTCCTTCACACTGGCCACCAGTAGTTTTTCCAGACAGTTGTTTCAAATCTTTTGTAGGAGTCTCTCCTTATCCAAGGTCACAATTTTACACTTTTGTTCACTATCTACATTGGTTCAAATGAAATTATTCTTCATTTTTCCAATTACTATGGCCAGTTCTGTATCATTTTCTTTGAAGTATATAGGAGAGATGATAATATAGTCTTTCTTCCCTCAAACTTGCTGTGTGGTCATGGGTATGCTGTGTTACCTTCCAGGATCTGTTAATAATTAACCTTGTTTTTTCAAAGTTGTCTGATGGTTGTTGCTGAGATGTGTCTTGTAATCATAATAAGAACCCCAAGGGCCAGTCCAGCCACAGAAATATCTCCAACTTGGGAAATTTTCATAGGGGTGACATATATCCTACTATTTTTTACATACTAAAATGCTTCCCTTATTACTTTAGTAGCTATAATTACTTATATATGATACTTTATAAACTTAAAAACTTTAATTTCTAGTGAAAACCAAGAAGTATGTCATTGTGAACTATTTGTCATACCAGCATTTTCTGATTGGCAACTTTATGAACATATTTGATAACCTCTGAAAACATACACTGTCTCATAGCATAATTTCTTTCTTCTATGTGATACATGTGTCTAATAAACCCAAACATCTCTAGTTCTTTTTCTCATAAGAAGACAAATGTAGGTAAATTTAGACTTGTCTAGAAATCAATGTTTCAGTATTTTATCTTATTTAAAAATTTTCTAGACACTCAATGAATTCTCATAATTTAATTTAATTTAGCAAAACTCTCAAGTTTCAAGTATTAAAAATCCGGAGAGACTGTAACTGAGCAGGACCCTATTGGGCCTCCCCAGAACACATCCCCCGCAATGTCCTCTACCTGTCTCTTTTCTGTAGAAAAACTTTAGCCTCCTAGGCCTTCCCTGAGTTCCAAAGAATACATTTCATCAGAGAGGTGAGAAAAGGCAGAGATAAAGGAAAACAGTCAAGCAGACAAAATAATAATAGTTTAGTCATTAAACAAAGTCAAAGACCTTTAGTTCATCCTTGAGGGGTATAGATAATATTCTGAGTGGTGACCTTTGAGCTGTTTTTTAGGTAAGTGTACAATGCCCACAGGCAGTCTGGACCCCAGACTGGTTGGAAGCAGAAGACTGATGATGTTGACTCCAGATTACCTCACTACCAACCAGTCAGGAGAATGTCCACAGAATGATCATGAACCTCACAACCCCCCTCCCATTCCCTGTCTTTAAAACCTTTCCCTGAATGCCATTGGAGAGTTCACATCTTTTAATCCCTAGCTTCCTGGACTCCTTGCTTGGTGCCCTGAGATAAATGCTGCATTTTCCTTCACCACAACCCAGTTTCTGTAGATTGGCTTTATTGAACATGGGTGAGCAGACCCAAGTTTGGTTTGGTAACAAGATTATTTTTAAGAAGACATTCCCCAAACATAATGATTTCCAAAGAGTTCATCCCAGAACTCTTATTTACATTTAATTTTTTATCATATCAAGCTATTTTAAAAAATTTGCCACAGAAATAATATGAACTTATTTGACTTTCAGTAAACCTATTATACTTGACATTGATGACTCTAAAGACATTATTAATTAAACCTACAATCTTCAACTTGTTTTTATTCATTAAAAGTTAGTCCTAGGTCATGTGCTTCTTTAAAAATTTGGGTTAGTTTCTGTTGTATTTAAAAATATTTGATTTGTAAGCACTTACTTTCCTTAAAGCCAGTTAAATAGGGCCCATTTACAAATTAATTTTTACATGAAGTCAGACAGAACCAGAGATCTTGTAGCTTCATTAAAAAAGTTAGTCATGGGGCTTCCCTGGTGGCGCCGTGGTTGAGAGTCCGCCTGCCGATTCAGGGGACACGGGTTCGTGCCCCTGTCCGGGAAGATCCCACGTGCCACGGAGCGGCTGGGCCCGTGAGCCATGGCCGCTGAGCCTGCGCGTCCGGAGCCTGTGCTCCGCAAAAGGAGAGGCCACAGCAGTGAGAGGCCCGCGTACTGCAAAAATAAAAAATAAAAACTACCTTGTTTCCATTGACCCTTAGTTGACAACATTTGTGCAAATATATTCTCCAGGTTTTTGAAGATTTTTTTGTTTTTTACTGTCAGTAAGCATTTCTTTCCATGAACAGAATCTTTTCATTTTAATGTAGTCAAAGTCACCCAGTTTGTTAATCTTTTCTATCCAGTTATCATCTGGGTATCTTGTTTAAGAAAATTTTCGGAACCCTAAGATCAGCTATAGTTTCTTCCAGTTTTCCATTTGAAATTTAGGCCTTTCCTCCTCTAGAGCTGATTATCAAAAGTGATATAGATAGGGAATCAATAACGTTTTTCCATATGGATAACTAGTTTGTCCAACTTCATTTACTAGACAGCGCCTTCATTACCCACTGACATACAATGTACTTCTTCCATTCAACACAATTCTGTAAATCCTGAGTCTAATACAGTGTTCTGTGCTGTGTTCTGTGAGTCAGTTCATACATCCCTGTGCCGGCACTCAAGTACAGCATTAAAGTATACTTTATTTTTACAGTGTATAAAATATACCTGAAAAATACCATATA
This sequence comes from Kogia breviceps, assembly GCF_026419965.1. Lineage (NCBI taxonomy): Eukaryota > Metazoa > Chordata > Mammalia > Artiodactyla > Physeteridae > Kogia > Kogia breviceps. Next base: position 129,715,404 of record NC_081313.1, on the reverse strand, counting down.
TGGTACTGCAAACCCTACCATTTCTTCTTCTTCTAAAGAAAATTTGGTATTTTCTCCTTAATCTTCCATGTAAATTTAGGAATTCAGGCTCCTCCCTCTTCTCTGTGCCCAGCTCCTTGCGGTTTTGCCTTGTGTCTCCAGACCCCCTGCTGGTAGTTTGATTCGCTCATCAGATGTGACCCCATGACCTGCCAGAGTGATCCAGGCCCCGGGTTGACAATGTGGCAGTCAGTTATAGGTCTCCTAACGATGAAAGAACAAAAAGACAGAGAAAAGTTGGAGAAATGCTTCTCCCTCATTCACTGGAAGCTTTGAAAAGTTTCTCACAGCCTTCCTTCTTCCCTGTTGTCTGTGCTTCCCTGGGTGTCTTGGTTAGGTGACCTCCCAGGGGTCCTAAGAGACCTACCTTTCCTGGCCTTTAGTACCTCTCTGCCCTCTCCTTACTCAGTGATCCTCCGGAAGTCACACTCTTGTATTTTCTTTACTGGAAAATGTGGTGCTGTAGAGAAAGACATATACATGATTTCCCTGGTTTCATTTTCATTTCTGGAAATGTTAGTTTCAACTATCAATCTTTTCTTCCTAAGGGAGGAGCTCAAGTCAGAGGCTATTGTACTTCTTATTGCCTCCCATCCAGGGCCTCATTTCCCACATAGGACCGAAGTTTGCCAGTCCTTGCTCTCTACTGTGTCTGCCTTTAACTGAGCGAGGACAGTTCTCTGGATTGTTCCTGTGCTGGGAGCTGCAGGGGGCACTTCACCAGACTCTGCGTTTTCTACTGTTTCAGTGGAAACATTTGGGTCGGAGCTCTGACCAGAAATGTCTTTTCTGTCTTGAACTGGTGAGTGAGCAAGCTTTTTGCACTTGCAGGGATGGGATGTTTGATTTTTGTTTGGAGGCCCGAGGGGCAGGGCTGGCTGTTGGAGACCTGTGGCTTGGTGCAGAAAGCCTGGTCATCCTTCTCAGGTGGTTAAGAGAGTGAGGGAGGGCTGAGAACTGCCCAGGGCTAGGGCAATAGTGGTGAGAATGGGAGGAGTGACTGGATTCTGGATAAATTTGGTCAGGTTGCAGGATTGGGGGTGTGAATTGTGAGAGAAATAAGATTATGTGGACAGCCCCATGTGCAAATGAGGGGTGGCATTGACATCATCTGGCAGGGAGAAGTCTATGGGAGGAGAGGGATGGGGGCTTGAGATAGGTTTGGTCTTGTTCAGTTACTAAAGATCATCCTAGACCTACAAACAGGAGATGTTGTATAAACAATAGGATATTTAGGTCCGGGGTCAGGGCAGATGCCTGGGGTAGAGATATAAATTTGGGAGTTGCCAGCACATAGATGGTGCTGGACAGCATGGGACAGGTTAAGATAACCTAAAGGGAGCATGTATGTGGAACAGGGTCAGGACTGAGCCTGTTGTAGGGGAGGAAATAATTTTCCTCTACCCTTGTAGGTTCTTATGTCTGGTTTCAGAATCAAAATGACATGAGGCAGATTAATAGAAGAAAAAAACAAATTTAACTTTGTATGTGCAGGGGTTCCATAATATGAGGCACACCTGTGTTCAGGCAATTGAGGCTTATATGCTATTCAGATTTCAGGAGAAGGGGTAGGAGTCTGGGACTTCAAAGAGGGAAGTCAATTTACAGGAAGATGGAAAAATAAATGTTTGGTAAACAAATGTTTGCCATGCCATGCAGAAACAACGGGAAACAGAGGGGACTTGGATCAAACAGGCCTTGCTAAGTTTCCCCAAGTCTACCACACTAGCTCATAGTCTTTGTAGACATCTTTGGTGATAGCTCTTCTTCCTGAAACAGGCCCTTTATCTAAGTTCTTTTAGGCAGTTAAGGGGAAGGTAAAAGCTCTTTCTGAGTCTTTGGTTTCTTAAAAATAATCATCCTAAAATAATCCTATGCCAAAGAGATACATTTGGGGACAGCAAATTTTGCTCCCCTATGCTATGGGCACCCCAATTTCAGATCACGCTGTGTGGGGGGACGTACACACAAAGCAAGGAGTGGTCGGCCACACCCACTTCCTGCTTTAGTTTAACAAAATGGTGCTGGGGAGGAGGAATTTTTCCTCTACCCTTCTAGGTTTTTGTGGCTGGTCTAAGAATTAAATTGACATGAGACAGATTAACAGGAGGAAAAACAAATTTAATTACCATATCTATGAAAGAGGGCTCCAGAAGAATATGGGGCGCAGAGGCAGTCAGGCAATCAAGGCTATGTATTCATTCTGAGCAAAGGAGATGGGGCTAAGGGTGTAGGGCTTCAAAGGTGAGGAAGATAAGGCACAGGGTAATGGGAAGAGGAAATGTTTGGTAAACAAGTATTTGCCTTGCCATGTAGAGACAATGGGACACAGAGAGGAATGGGAACAAATAGGTCTTGGTAAATTTCCCAGTCTACATGTCTCGCTGATATTTTTTTAGTTATCTCTGGTGACAGCTCCCTTCTTGGAACAAGCCCCCCCCCCCATCTAAATGCTTTTTTAAGCAGTTAAGGGGAAGGTAAAAAGGAAAACTTCCTGAGTCTTCTGTTTCTTACAAATAACCAACCTAAAATTATCCTCATACTAGAGAAGCATTTTGTGGTGGCAATTTTATCCCCTACACTGGTCATTCATCTGATTTTTCTTTCACCTTTGAAACAAAATGTCTTCTCGTTGCTCTAGTACCCTTTGTTTTTATGACTTAAAGGTCACATTTCAAATACATTCAAAATACCCTCTCTCCAGGCTGAGGTCCCTGAGGCTAAGTGTAACAGAACATCAGAATGGGACTCATTCTTTCTTTCTCCCTATGGGCTGATACATGGCAATAATTGCTGCTCCAAGTCAAGGTGAACCACCACATAGATATTTCAAATTAGGTGGCCACAAACTAGTTAGACCACTGTCAAAGCTCTCACCTGAATAGCAGGTACAAAAGGGTTGGGGTGAGGGAACATGTGAAGGGATATTTTGAGGGAGATGTTAGGGGAAGGGAGCCCCAGGGCAAAGATGGAGGGGTGATGCCTGCCCCTCAGAATGAGGGTTGTAGCAAGAGCTTAGGGAGAACAGCTAGAGGACAGGAAATTGGGTCTTTCCCAAGCCTGAGAAATCTAAAGTGAACGTCAGGTTAGCAAGATGAGGCAGGCAAGCCCAAGAAGGAGCTGGGCAGAGAGTATGTTGGGGCGAAGGGGGTGATGTGTGGTCCATACGTCTGATCCAGGCCACGCACAGGAGAAAGCTGGTATGGGGTCACCTCAGGGCATCTCTCAGAGGGCTGTCCGCAGGAGGGACCAGTCTGGAGTGTGGAGTTGATGAGAGAAGTGTGCGACGTGCATGCAAACCTAGGAGTCATCAGTGAGTATGGGGTCTTGTCTCGCTGGGGCTGGAGGCGATGTGGGGGAACTGAGTAGATGGAACAAAGAGGTTCCCTAAGGCTGCGCATCTCACCTCTCTTTAGGGTTCCCAAGGGGAGACAGTGTTTGTAAAGGGCTTCAGCCCTGGATTGGGTGGTTTCACTTCTAGGGAAATGACAGGACTGCCCGTTTTCAAATTATCTTGCCTTTTGTGACTCTAAAGCCCACCTTAAAAATCTCTCTCCTCTTTCCCCTAGTTCATTTCTCTTCCCATCACAGACTACCGCAGTCTTTTCCATTTAATATGTGTCAGGATATTCATCTTGAACATATTTATTAATGTATATATGTATCCATGAAAGCTATATAGTAATGCTTTATGTTTGTCCCTTTAATTGTCCACAAAATGTATTGAGCTTAAATTCTGTTTTATAATAAAAATACCTATTTGGTCTTTGTCCACAATTCCTGGAAGGAGCTCCTAAAAATGTTGAAATTTCCTCAGTGATAGGAATGTCTTTTGCAAGATAATGAGATTATTGGGGCAGGGAGCCTACAGAGAGCATCAGGATGGGGGCTGGTGGCCAGAAAGATCAAGCCAGAATTAAAGGGTTGGCAGTTTCAGTTCCTTCCTACCCTTCCTCCCTCCAAACTTCAGGGAGGGGAGGTGGGCTGGAGATTGAGTTCAATCATCAGAGGTCAATGACTTATTCAACCGTGCCTATGTAACGAAACATTAAAACCCCTAACAAGGTCAGTTTCTTACTTCCTAAGCTCAATGTTTTTTTTTTTTTTTTTTTTTTTTGTTTTTGTTTTTTTGTTTTTGTTTTTTTTTTTTTTTTGCAGTATGCGGGCCTCTTACTGTTGTGGCCTCTCCCGTTGCGGAGCACAGGCTCCGGACTTGCAGGCTCAGCGGCCATGGCTCACGGGCCCGGCCGCTCCGCGGCATGTGGGATCCTCCCGGACCGGGGCACGAACCCGCGTCCCCCGCATCGGCAGGCGGACTCTCAACCATTGCGCCACCAGGGAAGCCCCTAAGCTCAATTTTATTTGGGGCATCTCTCTATGTTGATGTGCATAGGTCTACTTTATATTTTCTGACACAGCAGTCAGTCAAATGTACATCCCATTATTTATTCATTATGAAAAGAACACAGCATTACGTAGGGTACAGGCCACGCTGTTGTAAAAGAGGGACTCAAACACGGAGACAGAGCACCAGGGAAGGCTTTCCCTCCCTCTGAGGGCAGAGCAGAGGTTAGCAGGCTGCACAGCCGTGTGCTGGTTTCGTCTTGGTCTGGTAGAGCTCAGGCCCTTCCCATCTTCACAATCCACCATCTTCGTGCCCTTGTCCCCATCTGTGTGTTTGTTTCTAGGGGAGCAATCTAATCTTCTCTGATTATCACATCAAGCTTGGCCCACATTTCCCTTGGTTCTCTCACTCCTCTGTCTCTCCCCTGGAAAGCAATCTCTATGAAATCAATGATTTCCATTCCTGAAGCTCCATTCCTGAAGGACAGTGGCTGGCACAGAGCAGACACTCAATAAGAATTTGATTAGAGAATAAAGGAAAGAATAAAGAATGATTGTGCTTAGAGAATAAAGGGAGGATTTGCTTCTAGAATAAAGAAATAAAGGAAGGAATTAGTTGACAGTTCACACGCTGCTTTCGTTCCCCCTGTGATTGCTTTGGGCTTATTGAGACCCCTTTTGTAAGCAAGTGATAGTTTCTGAAGATATGATCTCAATATTACTGGTACTATATTTTCACAGGTCCCAAAGCCTTCACATCAGAGGGGAGGCTAGGCTAGGTTTTAGGCAGTGGAATAAGATGGGATACAATTATCCTTACGCACAGTTACTCTCTGCTTAAACAACTAAGTTGAGGCCACACGGAGTCTCAAGTTAACACCTGTGATTTGCAGTCAGTTTGAATGTTAGCCATGGATACAGGACTTTTCAGTAAGCTCAGAGCCATTCACAGCACTAATGTCACCTTTGCCACCACTTAAGGGCTAAGCATCCATTCAATTTCTCTTGAAATAGTAGGAATGGTCACCATCTAAGAGTTTGGTTATGAAATAGCATGGGGATACATCAATTTAAAGTAAATTTTACAACAAGCAGACAGAAAGTGACATGTGGAGAAATCCCTAATTTCACAGGACTGCTCCATGATTGCTTCTAGGTGAAGGTTTGGGCAATTGTCCACTCTTTCCCCACTGCTCCTAATGCTGGCTTTACATTCTCCCTCGGCCACCAGTCTTATGAATGAGTCCAGGAGTAAAAGATGCATTTTACATAGGAACCAAGTATACTCAACACACATGCACAGACACAGTCACATACCTGAAAAAGAGATTTTACCACAGAATTTGCCATCTCTTCACTATTCAGTTCCAGTGGGTAACTTAAAAAGAAAAACAAACGCTTGTTATAACCCACAAAATAGATTTCACAGCTTCAGACAAGCAGAATGAAAACCACTTAGTAGTGGATTTCCCATGCTGGTTTTTATATAACTCCCAACATGCCCAATTATCCCAAGTCCCAACCAAAGGGACCCATGGAGAAGTGTGGCCCACCTTGCACCAGATGTGGAATCCGAGGCATCAAGGACTTCTGTGAGCCCAGGATCCAATGTACATCAAGCCCCAAGTTTGCTCCCCATTTGGTCATTATCATGAAAGGCTGATGGAAAATCAACATGCTCGTTTATTCCAGGAAATTATGATAAGCCTCAACATCATCAAAGGGTCTGGGACTGAACAGGACACATCTGGGAAGATGGTGTTTGAAAAGCTCCCACCTCACTAACATCACCTGTAAAGGGAAGAGTTGGTGTCCTGCAATAGAAATAGTTTCTCCAATGCTAATACACAATTAAACTGAGGGCGACTGAAAAGTCCCATTAGACATCTCATCCTTGAAAGCCCACCTAAGGTCCCTATTCCATGGGAGGTCCACGCTGGGGAACTAGTGGACTCACAATTCCAGATGCCCCAGAAATGGCCAGGGGCTCCTTCTCCAGCTTAGACTCTAAGAGTGGCACATCTTGCCCTCCTTCTACACATGTGGTCTCCATCAGAAGACCCCGAATGCCAGGAACATGGAGATGAGAGGCACACTGCCTCCACACTGGAGGGCTGGATGGGTTTGGAGCAGCAAAGTATTTGTGTGCTGAAGAATGTCAGAGAGGGGTCCTGCTATGAAAACTCACTGAAATGAGTAAGCCAGATGCCAAGTTCTCCTGTCCTGGTGTGGGCTCCACCTTTCATGTCCTTACAGTAGCACAGTTATCGAACAAGTTCCATCTTAGGAGCTCTCTCACTTACAAACTCAATGGAAGCAGAGGGTGACGGTGATCAGATAGATGTCAGTGGCCCTCCTGGCATGTCATCCCTCCCAGGGGAACAGTCGTCTCCTCAAATAGAGGCAATTCCTTCTGGGACCATCCAATCTCAGGTTGCTCCAGAAGGAAGAAATGGAATTGTGGAGGGTTGGGGTCATCCTAGGGAGAGCTGAGGGAAAGGAAGGAAGAGGAGCTGGGAAGGACAGTTGGTTGTCCTGCAGTTTTCTCCTTCTGCGGCCCCTCGGGGACACTGGAGCTCTCCGCTGGGTTATTTCTAGATCTGAATGCTGGCAGGGCCCCAGCTCCAGGGGGACTCAGGCAGCGGAAGTTTCAGTTCTATTCCTGGAAATGACTCTAGTTGTCCAGGAAAGGGAGTGCCAGTTTCCTTTCTGCATTCCGTAGTGGAGGGGGCACTGGCCTGAGCCAGACTCTAAGGCGTCTGTGTCAAGTCAGAGCACAGAGGCCAAGCACAGAGTTGGGGAGTCCTGGGTCCAGCCCTGCTGCTTCCCTCCAGAGCCATGTCCTCGGATGTTGGTCCTCACCTCAGTCCTATGTCCACATTCAGCTTCACCGTCACCCAAACCCTGCCCCTTCCTGAGGCTCAAGACACTGTCTGCAGAGATGCTCGCTGGTGTTGCCCAGCTCACTCAGCACTTGGGTTCACTTGCCATCACCAGCTTTGCTCCGAGTGCATATTCTCCATCCACCACGGACCTCCCTGCCGACTCCAAGCTCTGACCCCTACCTGCTGTCAATGCACCCGCTGGGGGCCTGAGACCCAGCAATGCTCACCACTGGCCAGGTGACCCTGGGCATCTGCTTCACATCCTAGTGATTATCATGTGCTCACTCGCGATCAGAAGGGATCAGAAGGAAAAGCTCCCCAAGTCTTCTGTGGTCAGCAGAGAGGCCCCAGACAGAGGACTGCGTGCGTGTAACGGAGTTAGAAATTTTTCAAGGATTACAATGCTTTCAAGGTTTGGGCAGATTGCAAACGTCAATAATAGGATAGGAAATTCGTATGCACCTAAGAGATTGTGAATTCAGTTTAGCCACCATTGATTCCTTCCCTGGGTCAGAAAAAGACAGTTGACAGGTTGGGGAAAGGGGAAGGCAGAGATCACTTTAGTGAACTTGTTGCAAGGGGTGTGGCCAACAGTGAGGGCTGGATGTTCTTTTCTGGGTAAGTTGATATCAGAGATAAGAGGCTGGGGCTACCCACCTTGCCCAACTCTAAGGAGGAGGTAGCAGGCCTGCAGGTCTGGGCTATGCCTGTCCCTGAGATCCCAATGAGGATGTCAGTGTGAGCCACCCATGGCCCCACCTACGTGAGGGACAGTCACCACACCAGTGGCTTCAGCAGGATTGCACCTATCCCACCTGAGTGTGTCTTTCCTACCCTTTATTGTTCCCATCCTTGTAAGAGGGTCAGTACGAGGAAGAAAGAGGGAGAAGCTGACTCGTTTCCTGTCCCTGCTGGATAGGCAGGGATAAGCAGCTATCTCACTTGGTGGAGGGACTGAGCCAGGGCAGGGGAGATTTCAACTCTGTAAGAGTCTGCAGATTGTTTATGAGACCAATTGGACTTCTGCTTACCTGAGTGGGACCAGGAGACAGGATATTTCCTGAGACATTCCTCCCCCCTCCTCCAACCAGGAAATGTGTGCTTTGCCTCTGTGCATTTCAGAGACCTTATTGATGTCCAGGAATAACTTCCCTGTCCTGAAGGTGTGATGCCCTAAGGAGACTGAGATATTAGAGGCCTAGTCTTTTCAGTCACCCACAGAACGGGGCCCAACTGCAACTGAAAAGCTCAGTAAATATTTGCAAGGTAACACACCCACTTTCAACTTTAGCAACAATCTTATAGTTAAGCCACTTGCAGAGGATTTTTCTGGAGGAACTCAGCCTGAACCCTGCTGGCCCACACCCCAGCCTGAGGGCTTTAGGCAAGGCATTTAAGGCCTGTCCTTCCCTTTTCTCCTGTTCCTTGCTTTGCTTTGCTAGTATTCCCAGGCCTAGTCTGGTCTCAGATACAGGCCTGACACAGCCTCTTGTTCAGCTCTCCAGCCTTCCCAGTTCCTGGTGGTGAAGTGATGACCATTCAAACATCACATGGGTTGAGGACCTGCCAGAAGATGGAGAAACATGAGAAGAGGTGGCTCAACCGAAAAAGAGGCTGAATTTGGCTGCCTGCCTGGACCTTGTGAATTCCTCTGAGCCCAGGTTCAAATGATTTCAGGCATCTAATATAGACAGATTAGCCTGAAAGCAGAACCCAAACCTAGAAAAGGTTTTCAAAGTGTGGACCTACAGTGCAATCAGCAACCTTTGTATGTCTCTTGTGGACTCTGCCCAGATCCTACTTTGGGTTCCTACTCCGTGCAGGGAGAAGGCACCTTGCCAGAGACTCACAGACCTCTGATGGGACCTATTAGGAGTTTCTCCTGCAAAGGCAGAAGCCATGCTTGAGTCCAAGAAACAATTCCATTTGGTAGGTGCACAGTAGTGACAATGACATGCTGTGTCACCTCTTGTCCTGAGGAAGGTTCATGTGGTTTCAGTGGACTTAGGGCTAGAAAGTCTGACTATGGGCCATGAGGTGTGCATTGAGGGACATCACTGAGCAATGGCCGCTCCAGGCCAGAGCCTGTGAAATGGGGCACCAGACTCAGAGTGACTCTCACCATGAGGACCAGACCAGCCCGGGGGGAACTCTGAGTGGTGTTTTTAATTAATACTGAAGTCTCTTATTTATTTTATTTTATTTTATTTATTTTTTGGCTATGTCAGGTCTTAGTTGTGGCACGCGGTATCTTTGCTGAGGCATGCGAGATCTTTAACTGTGGTGCACAGTCTCTTCGTTGTGGCGCACAAACTTTTATCTAGCCATGGCGCGCAGGTTTTCTCTTTTCTATTTTTGGCGCGCAGGCTCCAGGGTGTGTGGGCTCTGTAGTTGTGGCATGGGGGTTCCAGAGCACATGGGTTCTGTAATTTGTGGCATGCAGGCTCTCTAGTTGAGGTGCTCGAGCTCAGTAGTTGTGGCACGCAGGCTTAATTGCCCCACGGCACGTGGTATCTTAGTTCCCTGACCAGGGATCGAACCTGTGTCCCCTGCACTGGAAGGTGGATTCTTTACCATTGGACCACCGGGGAAGTCCCCAAACTGAAGTTTTTAATTGGATGTCTGTATGTGTTCATCTGTATCTACAGCTAGCTGTCAAATTCATTTGTGATCTTTCATCTTTGCCTTGCAGTTCTTTCTGCCTGGAATGACAATCTCTCTGTCCCCACCTCCTTCCTCAATGATTTCTCTGTCTTTCTTCCATCATGGCATTGATTGTCTCTATGTGTCAGACAGAGTATTTCTCTGATGTCCCCAAACTATGGAAGTAGGGAGAGATTCATGACAGACTACAGAGAAAAGAATATATGCAGCGCCAATTTGAAAGAACTGAGATATTTTTCTTTTTAAAATCCTTTGTTTACTTATATAATATGATGATCACCTACACACTGAACAACCATCCCAAGAAATAGAACATCTTCAATAACTATACTTACCTATGTGTTCCTATTTACTCCATACTCTGTCACCAGCCCTTGTTTAGCAACTTCATGAAGTATGTATTTATGATTCCTTTCTGTCATTCGTTGTGTTATCACTTACATATGCATGCCTAAGCAATATTTTGTTGTGTTTTCTTGAAGATTTATTTAAAGAGTATTCTTTTTTCCTACTATTTTTTCCTACCATTTCTACTAAATTCTATTTATTTTAAACTCAGTGTTGTGTTACTAAGATTTATTTACCTATGTATAACAATGGATCAGTGTTGTAGAGCTCAATTTATTTATCCATTCTCTGTCAGTGGCTATCCTCTCCTTTCTCACAATAATGAAGACTGCTGTTAGAAAAACATTTTACATGTCCCCTGTACATTTTTTTTTTTTTTTTTTTTTGCGGTACGCGGGCCTCTCACTGTTGTGGCCTCTCCCGCTGCGGAGCTCCGGACACGCAGGCTCAGCGGCCATGGCTCACGGGCCCAGCCGCTCCACGGCACGTGGGATCTTCCCAGACCGGGGCACGAACCTGTGTCCCCTGAATCGGCAGGCGGACTCTCAACCACTGCGCCACCAGGGAAGCCCCGCCTGTACATTTTTGCACAGTGACTCCTAGGTACCATGTTAGGAGTGGAAATGCTGGGTCGTAAGGTGCATGAATGTACAATTTAATAAAATTAACCCATATTTTTTTCATAGTGATTGTATTGATTTTACATTCCCAGCAGCTATATTTCAGAGATTCTACTGATTCACATTCTCCCTAGTACTCGATATTGTCCAACTTAAAAATTTTTCCAATTGAATTGACATACAATGTCATCTCACTGTGCACAGTTTTGTATTTGCCTCATTACTAAGGAGGATGCTAAACTTTCTGTGTGTTTATTGGCCACGCTTGTTTTTGTTTTTTGTTTTTTTCCTGAGAAAGATCTGTTCATTCCCCCCCATGCCCTGCACTTCCATACTGGATTGTTTTGCTTCTTAGTGATCTCTAGCATTTAAAAAATACCTTCTTAGTATTGATTTTTAGTTTACAACATTTGTGCCAATATCTTCTCCACGTCTGGAGAATTTTTTACTGCCCTAAAGCATTTCTTTTCATGAACAGAAATTTTTCATTTTAATGTACTCTAAGGCACCCCATTTGTCAATCTTATTTATACAGTTATCTTCTGGGTATCTTGTTTAAAATTTTTTCTGTACCCTAAGATCTGCCATATTTTCTAATAGAGTTTTCTATTTGAAGTTTAGATCTTCACTCTTCCTCTAGAGTTGATTATCAAAAGTGATATAGGTAGGGAATCAGTAACATTCTCCAAATGGAAAACCAGTTTTTCCAGCTCCATTTACTTGATAGTGCCTTCTTTACTCACTGACATTCCATGTACTGGGTTGGCCAAAAAGTGCCTTCAGTTTTTAAGTAAAAATAAAAGACACATTTTTCATTTTCACCAAGAACTTTATTGAACAACATCGTCACCCTTTTGTTCCACTACCTTCTGTCATTTTTCAGACAACTTCATAATTCCATCTGCCCAAAAGTTTGTCATCTTTTTGAGCAAAGAACTGCTCCAGGTGTCTTTTACAGTCTTCCAGGGAATTGAAATTTTTCCCATTAAAAGAATTTTGTAAAGACCTAAATAATGGAAACCTGAAGGTGCAATGTCTGGTGAATACGGCAGATGAATCAGAACTCTCCAGCTGAGCTGTAACAGTTTCTGCCTGGTCATCAAAGAAACAGGCTGTCTTGCATTATCCTGATGGAAGATTATGCATTTTCTGTTGACTAATTCTGGACGCTTTCGTTGAGTGCTGCTTTCAGTTGGTCTAATTGGGAGCAGTACTTGTTGGAATTAATCGTTTGGTTTTCCAAAAGGAGCTCATAATAGAGGACTCCCTTCCAATCCTACCATATACACAACGTCACCTTCTTTGAATGAAGACCAGCCTTTGGTGAGGTTGGTGGTGGTTCATTTCGCTTGCCCCACGATCTCTTCCGTCCCACATTACTGTACAGTATCCACTTTTCATCGCCCATCACAATATTTATTTATTTTTTGCAGTACGCGGGCCTCTCCCCGCTGTGGCCTCTCCTGTTGTGGAGCACGCGCAGGCGCAGCGGCCACGGCTCACGGGCCCAGCCGCTTTGCGGCATGTGGGATCTTCCCGGACCGGGGCACGAACCCGTGTCCCCTGCATCGGCAGGCGGACTCCCAACCACTGCGCCACCAGGGAAGCCCTGATGTCATTTTTTAAATGCACACTGATATAACAGCTGTCACATACACTCTAGCAAAATTTTTTCAAATGAAGTTAAAGACAACTAAGTGCTACTAGAGCCATTTTATGGAAAAAACCCAAACGAACGTTCTGGCCAACCCATATGTCTCCCTTTCAACATAATTCCACACATGCCTGAGTCCAAGACAGGGATTGATATTATGTTCTGTGGGTCAGTTGGTTTATCCCTATGCCAGCACCCAAGTACAGCATTAAATACACTTTGTTTATTTTTGTAACGTATACAATATACATGAAAATATACCATACAAGGTATGGCAAGTCCTCCCATTTCCTCCTTGAAATGTGGGTTCTCAAGTATCAATCAGATTTTCCAGAGGGAGAGGCTCAGATTAGAAGGTATTTTACTTCCTGACGCCTCCATCTTCTGGGCCTCATTACTCAGGCAGCAGAGGCTTGCTAACCTTTGTTGTCTTCAGTGAGCACAGGAACACACCGTGTCTGCATTTCCTGGTGAGAACAGTTCTGGGGAGTGTCCCTGAGCAGTCTCAGCATTTTTTGCTGTTTTAGTGGAAACATTTGGATCTGATCTCTGTCATAGGAAGTCTGTTTTCTCTCTGGAAAACATGAGCTATACCTGCAGTGGCCAAGGCCAGCTTTGTGCTTGGAGGGCTGAGGACAGGGCTGGCTGGTGGAGAGCTGCAATTCCATCCAGCAGTTCATGCCAACCTCTTTGAAAAACACACAACCCCTGTGTCTGAAGATGCCTTTTCTTTCTTTCTTTCTTTCTTTCTTTCTTTCTTTCTTTGAGAACGTTGTAAGAAAATTCGGGGCAACAGAATGTTTACTCGTTTCTCCAGTAGTAAACTATGTAATGTTTAATGCACACTCAGGGTTTTCTGATTCTAGCCTTGCATTACCATAAAGATATTTAAATCTCTTTGAGTTTTGGTAATTAATAGCAATGCAAAATAATTAGTTTCTTTGCCATTTCCTTACTCTGTGCAGGCTATAACCAAATACCAGACATTAGGTGCCTTACGAAGAAAAATCTATTTCTCATACTTCTGGAGGATGAAAGATCAAGGCACATGTAGATTAGGTGTTCGATGAGAACACACTTCCTAGATGAATGTCTTTTCTGTTTAAGCTCACATGTCAGAAGGGTTAAGCTAGCTCTTTGGGGTCTCTTTTATGAGGGCACTAATCCGTTCATGATGGCTCTGCCCGCATGACCTAGGCACATTCGAAGGGTCCACTTACTAATAAAATCACTTTGAGCATTACATTTTATCTATGAATTTATGGGGACACATTTAGTTCATAGCCCATATAGAAATACAATCTGTCTGTTGAGGTTCAATAGTCTTCCCACCCTCTTCTTAGAAGACCTCACTCTTGTCTCACTTTGACATTCATTTCAATATTCCTGAGCTATAAATGTGTCTCTTCTTTGGTATTCTCTTTTCAACTAGCATTAACATCTGCTTACTTCCTTCATTAGTGAGCAGTTAAATAAAATCCTTAACATGTATTCATTTAATATTTTTTGATAGTCATGATTTTACTTTTTAAAAAAAATTGTTGGGCTTCCCTGGTGGCACAGTGGTTGAGAGTCCGACTGCCGATGCAGGGGACATGGGTTCGTGCCCCGGCCTGGGAAGATCCCACATGCCGTGGAGAGGCTGGGCCCGTGAGCCATGGCCGCTGAGTCTGAGCGTCTGGAGCCTGTGCTCCGCAACGGGAAAAAAAAAAAAATTGTCTCTGCACAATATGTAGGATGAGGGTGGAGGGCATTCAGCACACCCCTACTGGACAGAGCCCACAGGTAATACGTGAAATAATTTTATGGTATAAATATTTTTAAAATCACAGTTTCTTGGTATAACTTTCCTCACTCATAGTGAATGATAGGAGGTCCCATCAATATCATATTAATAATTTCCTTAAATTGCCTTGGTTTAATCAGATGCCCATGTTTCAAAACTGAATTGGATAGGGAAAAATTAGAGTTCTTATTTACTTCCTCTGCAACTTCATGTCACATGTTTTAAGTTCCACCCAAACTGGTCCATAAAGTGAGGTAAATAGACATTAAGCTGCCATGGGGTAACTATTACCACAATGACTATGTTCTTGGTTGTCTGCTTTATGGAACATACATCCTGGCAGGCAGGCCACCTGGTGGGCTTGTCTCTGTCTCCTGCCTCTCCCACAAGGCAAGTCCTGTCCTGATTTGCTGCAGGGTATTGGAAGTGAGGGTCTTTCTGGAAGTCATCTGTGCTCACTAACGTGTTGGCCTAAGTGATTCTTCCTGCAGAATGGAAAGGTGCTGGGCTCTGTATTCAGGTTTCAGGAAAATACAGAGAGTCTATAGTAGTTTCCCATTGCTCTGTAACAAATTACCACAAACTTAGTGGCTTAAGACAATATACGTTCATTCTTTTATAGTTTTGGAGGTGAGCAGTCAGCAGTCAAAATGAATCTTAAGGGGCTACAATTAAAGTGTCAGTAGGACCGGTTCCTTCTGGAGGCTCCAGGAGGTAATCCATTCTCTTGTCTTTTCCAGGCTCGAGACGCTGCCTGACGTTCCTTGGCTCATCGCCCTCCCTCCATCTTCACTACAACCTTTGTTCCTATTATCCCATCTTCTTTTCTGCACTTGGCCATGCCTCACTCTTATAGGGATGCCTGTGATTATATTTAACCCATGTGGACAAACCAAGATAATCTTTCCATCTGAAGATCATTAACTTAATCACATCTGCAAAGTGTTTTTCGCTATGTAAGGTAACATATTCACAGGTTCTGGGGTTCAGGATGTGGACATCTTAGGGGCCATTATTCTGTCTGTACATTGTTCTGACTCCTGGGACATATAAATCATCAGCTTAGAAAACAGGTAGTCTTTTCTGTAGCGATACAAACAAAAGTCATCAGGAAAAATAAATTAACCGTAGTAAAGTGAGTAAGCGTGAGAGGTAGGACTGACCTGTTGAGACCACGGTGTTTCCTCAGCTGAACCTGCCTGTTCTGCTGCTTCATTCACCTTACCTCCTTATTCTCTTTCCTTTTCCACAGATCATCCAGAGTTAACTGGCATGGATTGGTTCACCTCATATTTTCTGTCAGGAAAGAATTTTGAGCAATTGGCCCCCAAATTTGTCCCTCACTACCCCACATTGATCAGCAAGGCAGCAGGGATCCTCTCTCAGGAAAGCGTTGAAAGTATTCAAAGAGTCTTTCAGGAGGGGAAGCTAAAAGAGGTGGTTGAAGAGATTCAGGAAGCACTTCAGAAATCTGAGAATGCTCCCTTGGATGTGGCTGTGGTTGGGCAATCTGGTTCTGGGAAGTCCAGTTTCATCAATGCCCTGCTAGGTCTTGGTCATGAAGAGGAGGGGTCTGCTCATGTTGGAGTTGTGCCAACCACCATGAAGAAAACCCCCTATCAACATCCAAAATATCCCGGTGTGACCTTCTGGGACCTGCCTGGAACTGGGACTCCCAATTCCCTTCCATATCCTTATCTAGAAACTGTGGGAGATGAAGACTATGACTTTTTCATCATTATTTCGTCCTCACGGTTCAGCTCAAATGATGCTCTCCTCGCCCAGAAAATCAAGGAGAAGGGGAAGAATTTCTACTTTGTTAGAACAATGGTGGATGTTGAATTACATAGTGAAGAGAAAAGCAAACCCATATCCTTCAAAAAGGAGAGAGTCCTTCAGCAGATCCGAGATGACCACCTGTCTATTCTCAGCAACATCAGAGTATCTAATCCGTGTGTCTTCCTGGTCTCCAACTTTCACCCGGATAAGTTTGATTTCCCAAGACTGCAGGAGACACTGCTGCAGGATCTCCCCGCTCATAAGCGCTGCACCTTTGTGCTCCAGTTGTCCAATTTGTCTGATGCTTTCATTGAGGTGAAGAGAGTTATCCTCAAAGAGAAGATCTGGCTGAATGCCCTGAAATCAGCCATTTTGGCCATCATCCCTTTCATGGCCTTCTTCAGTGGCTTCGATTTGCCTAAACAGGAGAAGTGCTTGAACCTTTATCGAAGCTATTTTGGTTTGGATGAGCAGTCAGTCAAAGAGATTGCCCAGAAGCTGGGCACATCTGTGCAAGAGATCAAGAGCTCCACAAAGTCCTTGGATTTCTGGTTATTTGTGAAGAATGACAGTATAGCAGCAAAGGCCATGAAATGTGCTGAATCCTTTTGCTCAGTGAACGGAGGACTCCGATCTTTTATCTTTCAGTTTTTGAAAGTATATTTTTTACGTTTGAAATTCATCAATACGGTGGCTGATGATGTTAAAATGCTGTTGCATAAGACTTTAGAGAGCTGACGTCTAAGAGAATGAGGCAGAGATGGGTAGAGTTGCCTAACGACGAACAAAAGGGCCTCAGGTCTTGTGTTCTCTGGATGGGAGCAGGATCCTCTTCTACCTACCACCAAGGCCAACACTACCCTAAAGTAAAAAGATTGTCTCACTGTTGGAAAAAGACCATTGCTCCACATTGACGCTACACTGCTAAGTAAAGGGGATTTGACCATAACCTCTTTTCTGTACTCTCTAAGCTATTTTGCTCTAATCATGACAGATACACACCATATAACTTTCATTAATCTCCCGGTGTTATAAGGTATTTTTCATTTGCAAGTTTTACTCTGATAATAAACATTTGGTAATAATCAAGATAACTGTTATCTATTGGCTTTTTTTTTGTGTGTGTGTGTGGTACGTGGGCCTCTCACTGTTGTGTCCTCTCCTGTTGCGGAGCACAGGTTCCGGACGCGCAGGCTCAGCGGCCATGGCTCACGGGCCCAGCTGCTCCGCGGCATGTGGGATCTTCCCGGACCGGGGCATGAACCCGTGTCCCCTGCATCGGCAGGCGGACTCTCAACCACTGCGCCACCAGGGAAGCCCTATCTATTGGCTTTTTATGAATTATTATCCCCAGTCATCCTTTCAATACCATCTTCACCAAAATAAGGGAAAATACACAACTATGGGAATATGGCCAAGTGAATAGTTGATGATGTGTATGGGGAACCACAGCAGGTAGAAGAAGAGAGGATTAGAGAAATGGTTTAGAATGTAATATTTCTAGATACTGTTAGAGATTAAAGGGAGGGAAACCAAGTCAGTGTTTATATCTCTAGGACTTTTTCAACACTGGATGGATTAAGAGACCAGTGAACAGGGCACGATGAGGGACAGGAGATTTGAGAGAGTGAAGTTGAATTAGGAAGGAAAGAAAAGATTAACTGAACTGGGATAAATGAGAGAATAGAGTGTTTTTTTTCTCTCACCCAAAATTTTACATCAAACTTCTGAAACAGAAGCACACAACAACAGTACCTGTCTCGAGTCTTGGGGATTCTCACTCCTGCTGTAACGGTAATTGTACATGCGACTTTCTTCTCTTCTTCCCTAGATCACTGGTATAGGGTGGATGCTGTACAGTCTAAGAGATGTTCATGGCTGAGGCCTTCCCTTAGATCCCCACACTCTGGAGGCTCTCTTAGTGGTGGAGGGCACTGAGATGTGAAGTAGGGCGTGAGGGGCCCACAATCACCCTGCTCCTCCCTGTTCCCCCACTGCTCAGCAGAGGACTCCTGTAGGGCAGAAGCAGTCAGTGGAGGATGAAGTAGATCACTATGTGTGCTGCCTCATATTCAACACATATGCGAAATGATAAAAGGGAAAGAGCTCTTGACTTTCTGTTATGGACAGATTGCATTCAAAAATTTTTGTTCGTCAGATGTGACCAACATGGGGACTCACATGACCTTCCCCTTCTCCAGAAATTATGACTTTACACCTTCCCCAGGCTTTTCCACTTCATTTCATTGGCCTTCCATCAAGACAGCAAAGGACAAATCAAATGGGTCTTGTGTGGGTCCCAGTGGAAACACCCTTGCTACAGAACAAGAGTTATCAAATATTTACATCTGTGGTTTTGTTTTCAAAGTTCCCTTATTCCCAAATAAGACAGGCAGGATTAATGAGTCTTTCTCTCTAGGAAGAAAGAACTCAGAGGAGGAAAATAGAGAATCTGTTCTGGTGCCTTGTTTTCATCATCCAGAGTGAACAGGAGGGTTCATGTACCTAGGAGGACATTCGGGAAGAGCCTGAATGATTCCCCTCGCAGGGAAAAAAGTGGGGAAATGGGAGGAGGCTGTGAAGAAGAAGAGAGGTCTCAGGGTCTGGTAGGACGGGACAGAACTGTGCGGTGTCTCTAAACTGAGACCTTTGAGTCTAGAACATCAATATGTGTGAGCATCAGGCTCTTTTTTTTTTTTTTTTTTTTTTTTTTTTTTTTCAGGCTCTTAATAAGGGCAGTTTCTGAAGTCCAGACAGACTCTGTCAGCAGAAGCTTCAGAAGTTCCTGTGGGTGGTGCTGTAATGGTTGACCGCCACGTTAGGCATTGGGTGAGCCTCTCTCATTCAGCAGCCTGCAGCCCATAGCCTGAAACACCACCTCATTGTGCCATCCACTTCCTTGGTCCCCGTGTGTCTTACCTTGTGAGCACAAAACTCCTTTTCATGACCACTAGAGGGTTGGTGTTACTGAGAAAGGGAAGCCCCTCTTTTCTCCTCATCCCTGCCTCTCAGGGCTACTGGTTGAAGGCATCTTCCTGTCTTCTTACTGCTGGATTAGTGGTAAAACAGTTCTTATCCTGTCTTCTCTCCCAAATCAGTGTCTAGTAGATACAAATTGGTTCTCTGCACTGGGACACTTTTGAAAAGCATGTTGTGAATGGTACAGTTTCCTGGATACCTGACACTTGAGCAGAGACAAAAAATGTACATATAAGTTGGAAGAGTGCCCCCAGCACTCTTACAGCAAATGTAAGGTTGTGAAAATGGGAGGAACTTGCCATGTCCACTGAGTAGGTAGTAAGCCCCAGTGGTGGATTAGTGACCAATGGGAGAGTGGTAGGATATGAAGGCTTAGGAGTAATCAGGAAACAGGAAGGTAGGACAATGGTGGGCATGGTTTTTCTTCAGAATTTATTCTAAATATGACGGAAACACTGAAGGTGTTAGGCATGAGTTAAATTTAGGCTTGGCAAATAGATTACAGTGGAGGCTGAAAGGATAGGTCCAAAGCACCTAAAGGTGATCATTCATTCCTTCTTGTTAGCGATGATGGTGGCTTGGACAACAGTGAGAGAGACAGACAGTGTGAGAAGAAACTGGCTTCAGGATGTATTTTGAAGATAGACCTGCCAGGTTTGCTGACTAACTAGAAGAGGATGTTAGAGGGAGACTATAAGAATCACCTGATGATTCCTTCTGAGCAACTAAGTAAGTGGGGTACCATTCAAAGAGATGGGGAAGTCTCTGGGAGAGTAGACCTGGGGATAGGGGTGGGGTTGGGGAATTAAGAGTCAATATCTAAGAAAAGGACTGTTAGACTTGAGGTGTCTTTGGAACTCTGAGTGGAGGTGCCATGTGGACAGGTGGAGGTTTGAGTCTGAGGGTCAGCAGAGATCATGTTTGTGCTGCTTTCTATCTGTCTGACCTTTGGCAAATTACTGAGAAGCACTTTCCTTTACCTTCAAAATGGAGATCAACTTACCCACTCAAGGACCTTTTAGGGAATACAAGTCCTGGGATGATTTAATATTTACATGAAAGGAGTATGGTGCAGTGAAAGTGCTCCATGGAGTGACAGAATTTATTAGGAGGTAAGCCACAGGTAAATTAACTTGGGAGAGAAAAATTTATCATTATAAACCTGTCTCCAGGGAACAAATGAGGAGGGGAATGCAGGCAAACTGGTAAGGTAATCACCATACTTCCCTCCGAATCTGGGGCTCCATTAGGTTCCCTCAATTTCTCCCTTTTATTGACTACTTTTTTCCTGTCAATGAGTTAATTTGTTCATCTTTTCCCATATTGATATTCACTTGTTGCAGCAACATTTGTTGAAAAGGCATTCGTTTTTCCATTGAGTGTTGTCTTAGCAACTTGTTAAAAAATTATGTGATTATTTTTGGGTTAATTTCTGTCCTCACTATTCTATTCCATTGTTCTGTAGGTCTATCCTTCAATGCCTCAGTGTCCTGATTATGGAAATTTTCTAGCAAGTTTGGAATAGGATAAGTTTACAGTGTGAGCCTTCAAACTTTATTCTTCTTTTTCAAATTGTTTAGTCTATTCTGTTCCTCTTGTCTTTCCTGTATAAATGTAGAATTAGCTTGTCAATATCTATGAAAAAAGCTTGCTGGGATTTTGATTGGAATTTTTTTCAATTTATAGATCAAACTGAGGAAAACTGACATCACACTATTGAGGCTGTCAATCCATGAACACAATATGTCTCTACGTGTATTTGAATCTTCTTTTATTTCTTTCATCTGTGTTGTGTAGTTTTCAGTGTATATCTCCTGCATGTATTTTGTTGTTCATATCTAAGTATTTATTTAGTGCTATTATAAATGATACTTTTTTAAAAAAACAAATTTCAATTGTTCTTTGCTGGAATATAGGAGTAGTTTTGTATACTGATCTTGTATTTTGCGACCTTTCCACTCACTTATTAGTTCTAGGAGATTTTTGTGCATTTGTTGGGATTTTTTAATGCAGAATATTACACCCTGTGAACAGAGACATTCCTATTTTTTCCTTTTCAACAAGTATATCTTTCTTTTTCTTGTCTTATTGCACTAGCTAGGACTTCAATATTATGTATCAGAGTGGTGAGAGAGGATATTTTTGTCTTGTACCTTACCTTAGGGAATAGCATTCAGTCTTTCATTATTAAGAATGATGCTAGCTGTGGCGGGGTGTGTGTGTGTTTTTTAATATAAATGGTTTTTATTAGGCTAAGAAAATTCTCTTCTTAGTTTCTGTAAGCTGTTATCATGAATAAATGATAAATACTATTGAAAGATTTTTATGCATCTATTGAGATGATCATATGGTTTTCTTATTTATTATGCTAATCTAGTGAAATTATGATTGATTTTTCCATTGTTCAAACAGGTTTGCTTTCCTGAAGTGAATCTCACTTGGTTGTGATGTATTATTCTTTCCATATATTGCTGTAATTGTGTATGTAACCTTGTATTCATTATTTTTGCAGATATATGCATATATATATATATATAGATAAATTACTTCTTTATGGTTTTCTGTTGTAATTGTGTTTACTTTTCTTTGTCAGGCTTTGGTATTGGAGTGCACTGCCCTCATGAAATAAATTGGAAAGTCTGACTTACTTTTCTGGAAGAGCTTTGTAAAATTAGAATGATTTCTTCCTTACATGTTTGGTAGCATTCACCAGTGATGCAATCTGGGCCTGGCATTTTGTTTCTATTCTATGGTGAATTTTAATAATTTCAATTTCTTTAATAGATGCAGAATTCTTACATCCTGTATTTTTCTTGTGAGGTTTGGTAGTTTATGTCTCTCAAGGAATTAGTCCATTTCACCTAAGTTGTTGAATTTATGAAGGTGCAGCTCTTAGTATTCTCTTATTACCCTTTTAATGTCCATGGGATCAGTATTGATGTCCCTTGTTTCATTCATTATTGGTAACTTTTGTCTTCTATCTTTGTTTTTGGCCAGTGTGAATAGAGGTTTATCAATTTTATTCATCTTTCTGGAAGAAACAAATAAAAGAGTTGAAAATGGTTGTGCCTGGGTGTTGGAATCTATTGTGAGGCAGGGAATATTCTATCTGGTCATAAGTCTTTTAGAACCATTTGACTTTTAAAGTTACTCTTCTCTCTCTTATTCTGACATCCTTAAATGTACAATGTATTGATTTGATACATTTATTTTGCAATGTGATTGCCATAGTAGTGTTAATTAACACCTCATCACATAACACAATTATAATTTCTTCTAGTAGTAGAAAAATTAAGATCTAATCTCTCAGCAGTGTAATGTTTATAATACAGCTTTGTGTTTATAATCACTATACTGTGTATTATATCTCCAACTTATTTATTTACTAGTTGTAAATATTATATACCTTTAAACATAATCTCTTCCATTCCTCCACTCCTCAACCCCTGGTAACCACAATTTCACTTTCTGTTGTTTTGAGTTTGGTGTTTTTAGAATTAAGATACATGATATATCATACAGTATTTGTCTTTCTCTGTCTCTTTTTCACTTACACTCGTGTCCTCAAGGTTCACCCATGTTGTTGCAAATAGTGGAATTTCCTTTTTCCTCATGGCTGAAGTGGATTCCACTGTACCTACATACCACATCTTCCTCATTCATCTGTTAATGAACACGTCTTCAGCTGTTTCAGTATGTTGGCTATTGTGAATAGTGAAGCAATAAACACAGGAGTGCATATATCTCTTCAATAACCTGTTTTCATTTCTTTTAAATATATACCTGGAAGTATGATTGCCAGATTATATGGAAGTTCTGCTTTTAATATTTTCAGGAACCTCTGTTGTTTTCTATAGTTGGCTACACCAATTTACATTCCCACTAATGATGCACGAGTGTTCCCTTTTCTCCACATCCTTGCCAACACTTTTTATTTGTTGTCTCTTTGATAATAGCTATTCTGAAAGATGTAAGGTGATATCTCATTGTACTTTTGGCTTGCATTTCCTGATGATTAGTGATGCGGAGCATCTTTTTTGGTGTCTGTTGGCCATTTTTATGTCTTCTTTGGAAAAATGTTTATTTAGGTCCTCTGCTCATTTTAAAATTCAGGTTTTTTAAATGTTGAGTTTTACGAGTTCTTTGTATATTTTTGATATTAACCCCTTATCATATATATAATTTGCAAATAACTTCTCCTATTCAGTAGACTGCCTTTTTTGTTGGTATTTCCTTACTGTACAAAGCTTTTTAGTTTGATGCTGTCCTAAATGTTTATTCTACTTTTTTCCCCTTGCCTGAGGAGAGAGATGGAAAAAGAATATTGCTAAAAGTGATGTCAGCCAGCTTACTATTTATGCTTTCTTCTAGGAGTTTTATGACTGCAGTTCTTATATTTATGTAATTAATTCTTTTTAAGTTTATTTTTGTATATGCTGTAAGAAAATGATCTAGTTTCATTCTTTTGCATGTAGCTCTCAAGTTTTCCCAATACTATTTTTGAAGAGGTTCTCTTATCCGTATTGTATATTCTTGCCTTCTCTGTCATAGATTAATTGACTGTAGGAGCATGGGTTTATTTCTGGGGCTCTGTATTCTGTTCCATTGATGTATGTGCCTGTTTCTGAGCCACTACCAGACTGCTTTGATTACTATTGCTTTGTAGTCTAGTTTGAAATTAAGGTGTGCACTACCTGCAGCTTGGTTCTTCTTTCTCAAGATTGCTTTGGGTATTCAGGGTCTTTTTTGTTTCCATACAAATTTTAGAATATTTTTTCTAGTTCTGTGAAAAATGTCATTGAGTATTTGATAGGGATGTCATTGAATCTGTAGGTTGCTTTAGGTAGTATGGATATTTTAACCATATTTATTCTTCCAATCCCTGATCATAACTTTCCATTTATTTGTGTTGTCTTCAACTTTTTTCATCCAAGTCTTCTAGCTTTTAGAGGACATGTCTTTCACCTCCTTGGTTAGATTTATTCCTAGATACTTCATTTTTTAAATGAACATATAAATGAGTTTTCTTCATTTCTCTTTCTGATAGATTGTTTTTATTGTACAGAAATGCAACATTTTTCTGTATGTTAATTTTGTATTCTTTAACTTTACTGAATTCATTTTTTAGTTCTAATAGTTTGTAGAGTCTTTAGGGTTTATATATATATATATATATATAATCATGTTATCTACCAATAGTGATAGTTTTGTTTCTTCCTTTTCTATTTGAATTCCTTCTGTTTGCTTTTACTCTCTGATTGCTATGGCTGTGACATAGAATACTATTTTGAATAAAAGTGGTGAGAGTGGGCATTCTTGTCTTATTCCTGATTATAGAGGGAAAGCTTTCCTCTTTTCATCATTGAGTATTATGTTGGCTATGGGTTTGGCACATATGGCCTTTATTATGTTGAGGCTCCCTCTGTATTCACTTTGTGGCAAGTTTTTATTATAAATACATATTGAATTTTCTCAAATGCTTTTTCTTCATCTATTGAGATTATTGTGATGATTTTTATTTTTATTTTTATTTTTTAAAACATCTTTATTGGAGTATAACTGTTTTACAATAGTGTGTTAGTTTTTCCTTTACAACAAAGTGAATCAGTTATACATATACATATGTTCCCATATCTCTTCCCTCTTGCGTCACCCTCTCTCCCACCCTCCCTATCCCACCCCTCTAGGTGGTCACAAAGCACAGAGGTGATCTTCCTGTGCTATGCGGCAGCTTCCCACTAGCTATCTAATTTACTTTTGGTGGTGTATATATGTCCCTGCCACGCTCTCACTTCGTCACAGCTTACCCTTCCCCCTCCCCATATCCTCAAGTCCATGCTCTAGTAAGTCTGTGTTTTATTCCCATCCTACCCCTAATCTCTTCATGACTTTTTTTTCTTAGAGTCCATATATATGTGTCAGCATACGGTATTTGTTTTTCTCCTTCTGACTTACTTCACTCTGTATGACAGACTCCAGGTCTATCCACCTCATTACAAATAACTCAGTTTCATTTCTTTTTATGGCTGAGTAATATTCCATTGTATATATGTGCCATATCTTCTTTATCCATTCATCTGTTGATGGACACTTAGGTTGCTTCCATGTCCTGGCTATCATAAATAGAGCTGCAATGAACATTTTGGTACATGACTCTTTTTGAATTATGGTTTTCTCAGGGTATATGCCCAGTAGTGGGATTGCTGGGTCGTATGGTAGTTCTATTTGTAGTTTTTTAAGGAACCTCCATACTGTTCTCCATAGTGGCTGTATCAATTTACATTCCCACCAGCAGTGCAAGAGGGTTCCCTTTTCTCCACACCCTCTCCAGCATTTATTGTTTCTAGAGTTTTTGATGATGGCCAATCTGACCGGTGTGAGATGATAACTCATTGTAGTTTTGATTTGCATTTCTCTAATGATTAATGATGTTGAGCATTCTTTCATGTGTTTGTTAGCAATCTGTATATCTTCTTTGGAGAAATGTCTATTTAGTTCTTCTGCCCATTTTTGGATTGGGTTGTTTGTTTTTTTTTTGTTATTGAGCTGCATGAGTTGCTTATAAATTAGCTCTTCTCTAAATGTTTGATGTAATTCGCCTGTGAAGCCGTCTGATCTTGAGCTTTTGTTTGTTGGAAGGTTTTTAAACACAGTTTCAATTTCAGGGCTTGTGATTGGTCTGTTCATATTTTCTATTTCTTCCTAGTTCACTCTCGGAAGGTTGTGCATTTCTAAGAATTTATCCATTCCTCCAGGTTGTCCGTTTTATTAACATATAGTTGCTTGTAGTAATCTCTCATGAGCCTTTGTATTTTTGCAGTGTCAGTTGTTACTTCTCCTTTTTCATTTCTAAATTTATTGATTTGAGTCTTCTCCCTTTTTTTCTTGATGAGTCTGGCTAATCGTTTATCAATTTCGTTTACCTTCTCAAAGAACCAGCTTCTAGTTTTATTGATCTTTACTATCATTTCCTTCATTTCTTTTACATTTATTTCTGATCTGATCTTTATGATTTCTTTCCTTCTGCTAACTTTGGGGATTTTTTGTTCTTCTTTCTCTAATTGCTTTAGGTGTAAGGTTAGGTTGTTTATTTGAGATGTTTTTTGTTTCTTAAGGTAGGATTGTCCTGTTATAAGCTTCCCTCTTAGAAGTGCTTTTGCTGCATCCCATAGGTTTTGCATCATCGTGTTTTCATTGTCATTTGCTTCTAGGTATTTTTTGATTTCCTCTTTGATTTCTTCAGTGATCTCTTGGCTATTTAGTAGTGTATTGATTAGCCTCCATCTGTTTGTGTGTTTTTTTTA
Organism: Kogia breviceps; assembly: GCF_026419965.1. NCBI lineage: Eukaryota > Metazoa > Chordata > Mammalia > Artiodactyla > Physeteridae > Kogia > Kogia breviceps. Next base: position 129,689,002 of record NC_081313.1, on the reverse strand, counting down.
CAGATTTTTTCCTGTAATTCATATCTAGTCTCATAGCATTGCAGTCAGAAAAGATACTTGATACAATTTCAATTTTTTACAATTTACCAAGGCTTGATTTGTGACCCAAGATATGATCTATCCTGGAGAATGTTCCTTGAGCACTTGAGAAGAAAGTGTATTCTCTTGCTTTTGGATGGAAAGTCCTATAAATATCAATTAAGTCCATCTTGTTTAATGTATCATTTAAAGCTTGTGTTTCCTTATTCATTTTCATTTTCGATGATCTGTCCATTGGTGAAAGTGGGGTGTTAAGTTCCCTACTATGATTGTGTTACTGTTGATTTCCCCGTTTATGGCTGTTAACATTTGCCTTATGTATTGAGGTGCTCCTATGTTGGGTGCATAAATATTTACAATTGTTATATCTTCTTCTTGGATTGATCCCTTGATCATTATGTAGTGTCCTTCTTTGTCTCTTGTAATAGTCTTTGTTTTAAAGTCTATTTTGTCTGATATGAGAATTGCTACTCCAGCTTTCTTTTGATTTCCATTTGCATGGAATATCTTTTTCCATCCCCTCAATTTCAGACTGTATGTGTCCCTAGGTCTGAAGTGGGTCTCTTGTAGACAGCATATATATGGGTCTTGTTTTTGTATCCCTCAGCTAGTCTATGTCTTCTGGTTGGAGCATTTAATCAATTTACATTAAAGTAATCAATATATATGTTCCTATTACCATTTTCTTAACTTTTTTGTGTTTGTTATGGTAGGTATTTTCCTTCTCTTGTGTTTCCTGCCTAGAGAAGCTCCTTTAACATTTGTTGTAAAGTTGGTTTGGTGGTGCTGAATTCTCTTAGCTTTTGCTTGTCTGTAAAGGTTTTAATTTCTCTGTCAAATCTGAATAAGATCCTTGCTGGGTAGAGTAATCTTAGTTGTAGGTTTTCCCCTTCATCACTTTAAATATGTCCAGCTTGCAGGATCTTAGTTCCCCAGCCATGGAGCAAACCCAGGCCCCAGCAGTGAAAGCACTGAGTCCTAACCACTGGAACACTAGGGAATAACCTTTTATATGTTTTCTGCATACAAGTTCTTTGTCAGCTATATGTTTTGAAAATATATTTTTTCCCAGTTTATGGCTTGTAATTTTCTTAATCATGAATTTTTAAAAACATGTTTACAGACATATAATTCAAATATTGTAAATTCACCTATGTAAAATATATATAATTAAATTGTTTTTAGTAATTTAGAGTTGTACAACTATCATCACAATCTAATGTTAGAGCATTTCATCATTGCAAAAAGAAACACTCTACTGAGTAATAGTCAATCTTCATCCTCCCTTTCCCCAGCCATAAGCCCTCACTAATCTACTTTGTTTCCATACATTTGCCTCATCTGAAAAATTCGTAGAAATTAAACCATATAATGTGTGGTTTTTTTGTAGTTTGCTTTTTTCACTTAGCACAATGTTTTCAGTGTTTATGTATGTTATAGCACAAATCAGTACTTCATTCCTTTTTAATGCTAAATAATAATCGATTTTATTGATATAACACAGTTTGTTATACATTCATCAGATTACATGTGTTTGGTTTTCATTTTTGTCTATTATAAATAATTTGTTATGAAAAAGTTTGTGCTCAAGTTTTTGTGTGGACATATAATTCTATTTATCTCAGGTATATAATTAAAAGTAAAATTGCTTGATCGAATGGTAACTATGCTAAACAGTTTGAGAAAGTGATACACAGTTTTTAAAAGTGACAACACCATTTTACACTCCTACCAGCAATGTATGAGGGTTATAATTACTCCACATCTTTGCATACACTTATTGTCTGTTTTTTCTGTCTTAGACACCCTAACAGGTATGAAGTGATATTTTGTTGTGGTTTTGATTTGCATTTCCATAATGTCTACTGATGTCAACCATCATTTCAGTGCTTGTGTAACCTTTGTATATCTTCTTTAGAGAAATGTCTGTTCAAATCCTTTGCACATTTCAATGGGGTTTTTCAACTTTTTATTATTATTTTCCAGGTTTAATGAGGAATAATTGACAAATATAATCATATATATTTAAAGTACACAATGTGATGATTTGATTAACATATAGATTATGAAAATATTATCAAGATCAAGATAATTAACATGCCCATCACCTCACATAGTTAAATCCTGTGTGTGTGTATTTTGTGTGTATGTGCATACATGTGTGTGGTGAGAATGCTTAATATCTACTCTCAGCAATTTTCAAGTATTCAGTTCCATATTATTAACTATAATCACCATGCTGTACACTGTCCTCAAAACGAGTCATCTCAAACTCTTCCCAAAAAATTGCAAAGGAAGAAACACTCCCAAACTCATTCTATGAGGCCACCATCACCCTGATACTAAAACCAGACAAAGATATCACAAAAAAAGAAAATTACAGACCAATATCACTGATGAATATAGACACAAAAATCCTCAACAGAATACTAGCACACAGAATTCAACAACAAATTAAAAGGATCATACACCATAATCAAGAGGGATTTATCCCAGGTATGCAAGGATTCTTCGATATATGCAAATCATTCAATGGGATACACCATATTAACAAACTGAAGAATAAAAAACAAATGATCATCTCAATTGATGCAGAAAAAGCTTTCTAGAAAATTCAACACCAATTTATGATAAAAAGTCTCCAGAAAGTGGGTAGAGAGGGAACCTACCTCAACATAATAAAGGCCATAAACGACAAACTCACAGCAAACATCATTCTCAATGGTGGAAAACTGAAAGCATTTCCTCTAAGATCAGGAAGAAGACAAGGATGTCCACTCTCACCACTATTATTCAACATAGTTTTGGAAGCCCTGGCCACAGCAATCAGAGAAGAAATAAAAATAAAGGGAATCAAAATTGGAAAAGAAGAAGTAGAGCTGTCACTGTTTGCAGATGACTTGATACTATACATATAAAATCCTAAAGATGTCACCAGAAAACTACTAGAGCTAATCAATGAATCTGGTAAAGTTGCAGTATAAAAAATTAATGCACAGAAATCTCTTGCATTCCTATACACTAACAATGAAAGATTAGAAAGAGAAATTAAGGAAACAATCCCATTTACCACTGCAACAAAAAGAATGAAATAGCTAAGAATAAACCTACTTAAGGAGGCCAAAGACCTGTACTCAGAAAACTATAAGACACTGATGAAAGAAATCAAAGATGACACAAACAGATGAAGAGATATACCATGTTCTTGTATTGGAAGAATTAATATTGTGAAAATGACTATACTATCCAAAGCAATCTACAGATTCAATGAAGTCCCTATCAAATTACCAATGACATTTTTCACAGAACTAGAACAAAAAATTTCACAATTTGTATGGAAACCCAAAAGATCCCGAATAGCCAAAGCAATATTGAGAAAGAAAAAAAGAGCTGAGGAATCTGGCTCCCTGACTTCAGACTATACTACAAAGGTACAGTAATCAAGAAACTATGGTACTGGCACAAAAACAGAAATATAGATCAATGGAACAGGATAGAAAGCCCAGAGAAATATTCATGCACCCACACACCTATGGTCAACTAATCTATGAAAAAGTAGGCAAGAATATACAATGAAGAAAAGGCGGTTTCTTTAATAAGTCGTGCTGGAAAAACTGGACAGCTACATGTAAAAGAATGATATTAGAACACTTCCTAATTCCATACACAAAAATAAACTCAAAATGGATGAAAGACCTAAATGTAAGACTGGACACTATAAAACTGTTAGAGGAAAACATAGGAAGAACACTCTGACATAAATCACTAGATCTTTTTTGACCCACCTCCTAGAGTAATGGAAATAAAAACAAAAATAAACAAATGGGACATAATGAATCTTAAAGGATTTTGCACAACAAAGGAAACCATAAATAAGATGAAAAGACAACTCTCAAAATGGAAGAGAATATTTGTCAACAAAGCAACTGACAAAGGATTAATCTCCAAAATATACAAAGAGCTCAGGCAGCTCAATATAAAAAAACCAAACAACCCAATAAAAAATGGGCAGAAGACCTAAATACGCATTTCTCCAAAGAAGATATACAGATGGCCAACAAACATGTGAAAAGATGCTCAATAACACTAATTATTAGAGAATTGCAAATCAAAACTACAATGAGGTATCACCTCACACCAGTCAGAATGGCCATCATCAAAAATTCTACAAACAATAAATGCTGGACAGGGTGTGAAGAAAAGGGAACCCTCTTGCACTGTTGGTGGGAATATAAATTGATACAGCCACTATGGAGAACATATGGAGGTTCCTTAAAAAACTAAAAATAGAACTACCATATGACCCTTCAATTCCACTAATGAGCACATATCCAGAGAAAACCATAATTCAAAGACACATGCACACCAATGTTCATTGCAGCACTATTTACAGTAGCCAGGTCATGGAAGCAACCTAAATGCTCATTGAAAGACGAATGGATGAAGAACATGTGGTACATATATACAATGGAATATTACTCAGCCATAAAAAGGAACGAAATTAGTTCATTTGTAGAGACGTGGAAGGACCTAGAGACTGTCATACAGAGTGAAGTAAGTCAGAAAGAGAAAAACAAATATCATATATTAACACATATGTGTGGAATGTAGAAAAAAGGTACAGATGAACTTGTCTGCAAGGCAGAAATAGAGACACAGACTTAGAGAACAAACATATGGACACCAAGGCAGGAAAGAGAGGCTGGGTTGAATTGGGAGATTGGGGTTGACATATATACACTAATATGTATAAAATAGGTAACTAATGAAAACCTGCTGTATAGCACAGGGAACTCCACTTCACTATACTGTAGAAATTAACACAACATTGTAAACAACTATACCTCCCCCCTCCCCAAAGAACTAGTTTATCTTATAACTGAAAGTTTGTGTGCTTTGACCTACATCTCCCCATTTTCCCTACCCCCAGCCCCTCACTATTATACACCCTCTTTTCATAAAATCAGCTTTTAAAATTACTTTTAAGTAACATCAAATAGTATTTGTCATTCTCTTTCTGGTTTATTTCACTTAGCATAATGCCCTCCAGATTCATCAACGTTGTCACAAATGACAAAATTTTCTTCTTTTTTGAATAATATTTCTCTGTGTATGTTTGTATGTATCATCACATTTTCTTTATCCATTCATGTGTTAAGAGCACTTCACCTTTGAACACTTTAAACCACTTTTTTAACCCATTTCAATTTTTTTCCATATCTTAGCTATGTGAAAAATGCCACAATGAACATGGGAATACAGATATTTCTTCAAGATACTGATTTTGTTTCCTTTGGACAATACCAGGAGTGGGATTGCTTGATCATATGATAGTTCTAATTTTAATTTTTTAAGGAAAATATGTATCAATATATTGCCATAATGGTTTTACTGACACATTCCCACCAAGAGTCCACAAATATTCTCTTTTCTTCACATTCTCTCCAACATTTTTTATCTCTTGTCAATTTGACAAGAGACATCCTAACATGTGTGAGTTGATACCTCATTGAGGTTTTAATTTGCAGTTCCCTGATAGTTAGTAAAACTGAGCATTTTTTCAAGTACCCATTGGATATTTGGATTTCTATTTTAGAAAAATGTCTGTTCAAGTCCTTTGCTCATTTTTAATTGGATTATGTTGGTGGTTGCTATTGGGTTATATATGTTCTTTATATTTTTTTGATATTAACGTCTTATCAGATATATGGTTTGAAAATATTTTCATCCATTCTGTAGGTTACCTTTTCAATTTGTTGTTTTCTTTGCTGTACAGAAGCTTTTTAGTTTGATGTATTCCCACTTATTTATTTTAGCTATTGTTGTCTGTGCTTAGGGCATCCTATCAAAAAAGATTTATTGCCAAGACCAATGTCAAAGAGATTTTTCCCTATGTTTTCTTCTAGGAGTTTTACAATTTCTGGTCTTATATTTAAGTCTTTAATCTATTTTGAGTTAATTTTTCTGAGTTATGTAAGATAGGGGTCTAGTTTTATTCATTTGCATGTGGATATCCAATTTTTCAACATCACTTATTAAAGGGGATATCATTTTGCCATTGAGTGTTTTTGAACCATTGTCAAAGATTAGCTGAACATGTATGTGTAGGTTTACTGCTGGGCTCTTAATCTGTTCCATAGGTCTAAGTGCCTGCTTTAATTCCAGTACCGTACTGTTTTGATTACTATAGCTTTCTAATACAGTTTGAAGAAGGGAATTGTGATGTCTCCAGTTTTGTTCTTCTTGCTTAAGATGCTTTACCTATTTGTATTATTTTGTGTTTTCATACACATTTTAAGATAGTTTTTTTTCTATTTCTGTTTAAAATGCCATTGGGATTTTGATAGGAATTGTACTGAATCTGTGGATTGCTTCAGGCAGTATGAACATTTTAGCAATATTAATTCTTCCAACCCAAGAACATGGGATTTTTTTTTCCATTTACCTTTGTCCCCTTCAACTCCTTTTGTAAAAGTCTTATAGTTTTGGTATACAGATCTTTCAACTCCTTGGTTAAATTCATTTCTACGTATCTTAATGTTTTGATGCAATTGTAAATGGTATTGACTTTTAAATTTGTCTTTCAGATAGTTCAGTTAGTTTACAGAAATGCAACTGCTTTTTGTATATTGATTTTTTTTCTGCCACTTTACTGAATTCATTTATTAGTCCTAAGATTTTTTTTGTGAAGTCTTTAGTGCTTTCTAGATACAAGATCATGTCATCTACAGAGACAATTTTACTTCTTCCTCTTGAGTGTGAATGTCTTTTATTTCTTTTTCTTGGCTGATTATTCTGGCTAGGACATTGAGTACTATGCTGAATAGAAGTGGTAAGAGCGAGCATTCTTATTTCTGACCTAAGAGAAAGAGTTTATAATCCTTCATCATTGAGTATGATATTAGCTGTCAATTTGTCATATATGACCTTTATTATGTTTAGCTATGTTTCTTCTAAACTCAATTTATTGAGAGTTTTGTAATAAAAAGGTGTTAAATATTGTCAAATACTTTTTCTGCACCTACTGAGATGATCATATGAATTTATCCTTTATTCTGTTAATGACGTATATCACATCTTGATTTTTGTGTATTGAAGCATCACTGCATTTGAAGCATAAATCTCACTTGATCATGGTGTATAATGCATTTAATATGCTCTTGAATTAGGTTTTCTAGTATTTTGTTGAAGATTTTAGCATCCATTGTCATCAGGGAATAAATATTGGCCTATAATTTTATTTCTTATGTGTCCTTATTTGGTTTTGCATCTGGATAATATTGACCTTATAAAATAAGTTTGGAACTGCCTCCACCTTCAAGTTTGTGGAAAAGTTTCAGAAGGAATACATTTTCCATCCCTTCACTTTCAGCAGATATGAGTCCTTAAATCTTATGTGAATGTCTTGTAGACAATAGATAATTGAATCTTTTTTTCCCTATTCAACATTGTATGTCTCTTGAGAAATTTAAACTATTTTCATTTAGAATAATTATTGATAAGTAAGGGTTTACAATTACCATTTTTAATTTTTTTTTTCTGATTATTCTGTAGTTGGCTTTGTCATTTTTACTCACTCTTGCTGATCTTCCAATGAAGATCTCTTTTGGTTGAGTCTGTTTGGGGATCTTTGAGCTTCATGTACATGGATATCCATATATCACTGAAGATTTTGGAAGTTTTCCACATTAGTTCTTTAAATAAGCTTTCTGCCTCTTCTCCCTCTCTCCCTTCTCCTTCCAGGACTCCCATAATGCAAATATTATTTCACTTACTGATGTCCCATAATTCACATAGACTGTTTCCACTTTTTTCATTCTTATTTCCTTTTTCTCTTCTGACTAGATAATTTCAAAAGATCTGTATTCAAGTTCACAGATTCTGCATGAGTAAGCCTGTTGTTGAATCTCCTTACTGTATTTTTCACTTCAATCATTGTATTCTTTAGCTTCAGATTTTCTGTTTGGTTCTTTTTTATGATTTCTATCTCTTTATTGATCTTCTAATATTGTTCATATATTGCTTTCCTGAGTTATTGAGTTGTCTGTGTTTTCTTGAATCTCATTGCACCTCCTTAATATAATCATTTGGAATTCATTTTTTTTTAGGTAACTCACAGATCTAAATTTCTTTGGGGTTGTTTACTGAAAAATTATTCTGTTCCTTTGGTGATGTCATGTTTCCTTGCTTTTTCATGTTTCTAATGCCTTTGCATTGATATCTGTGCATTTGAGTGAACAGTCACCTCTTCCAGTCTTTATGGACTGACTTCAGTTTGGAAAGACCTTCAGTTGAAGGTGGCTGTGAGGGCACCTGTGAGGTGGGGTGTAACATCCCTGGTTCCAGGGAGGGTGCAGTGTTATGGTCTCCTTGAATCTCCATCAGCTGAGGTCAACTTTGGGAAAGACTCTAGGGTTCCATGGTGACCAAGACTAAGGGAATACTGCAGGTGTGTGTGGTGACAGTGAAGGCTAAATCTATTGAGGTTGTCAGTGCAAAAAGCTGCTGGGGTCTTCTTGTTCTCCTTTTTGCCCATTGGGAAAGTTCTAGCTGAGTAAATTCCTCTTAGTGCCAGGTCTGGGACACAGGTACTCAGAGCATCAGCAGATTCATGTCTTGGACTCAAGGTTTTGCAGAACTATAGTGACACCTGGGGCGTGTGGCACAGGAGTACTTGCTGTGACAGTGGTGGTGGTGTGTGAAATGTAGACATGAAAGTCACTATGGAATGAGAGTCTGAGTTACTGGAGCTCATAGTAGTGACTCGGTCCTTGGGGGGAAGCAGGATGAAGCAGCATGGGGCCAGGGATTAAAAGGCATAGCAATGGCCTGGACCCAGCTGTGGGGTGCAATGGAAGCATGCCCTGGGGATGGCAGGTCAGAGTCCTGACTCAGGTCCCAGGGTGTAGGACACAGAGCAACAACATCATAGCTCAGTGATGGTGGCTTAAAGACCTAACTCAGGACCCTGGGGGCAGGGCATAGAGAAGCAATAGTATGGCTTCTGTGATAGTGGGTCAAAGTTGTAACTTAGAACACTGGGGGCAATGTGCAGCACGGTGGCAAGGCATTTTGGCATCCAAATAACTAAGAGAGAGGTGCATCAGGAACTTGGATACCTGGAGCCATATCCAGCCCCAGAGAAGAGACAGGGCAGAGGCAGTGTCATGATAAGCAGGGTTTCCACACAAGAAGGACATTCTCAGGAGGTACACGCAGTACCCTTGGAAACAAAGAGTTAACATGTAAGGGCACCTCAAAAAGGCATGTATTAGTCAATCAGATTAACAAGGCTCCCAGTGTGGTCTCCTATCCTAGGGAGTTCTACCCTGGGGTGGCCAGTGCAGCCTGAATAAATTAGTTTAGTCCTTAGTTTCTCAGGGCCTGATCAAGGCAGTTAGATTCAAATGATATTGTTTGTCTATGACATCATTTTATCTTTCTCGTGAGTGTGGGTGATATCCAGAGATGTTTTGGGTAGAAAGTGCAGGAGCTCAAGCCTTCCTGTGCTGTCTCATAGTCAATGATGTCTGGTATGTCTCAGTAATTAAAACTTTACATTTTCTAAGACATTGTTTATTATTTTCGTTTTTGTTTTTTTATTTTTTGCGGTACATGGGCCCTTCACTCTTGTGGCCTCTCCTGTTTCAGAGCACAGCATCCGGACACGCAGGCTCAGCGGCCATGGCTCACGGGCCCAGCCGCTCCGCGGCATGTGGGATCTTCCCGGACTGAGGCACGAACCCGTGTCCCCTGCATCGGCAGGCGGACTCTCAACCACTGCGCCACTAGGGAAGCCACATTGTTTATTTTTATTCAGATCTTTTATCCAAAAATGTTGTATGCAAGGAAAAAATTTTTTATTTAACCTAACCAGAAACACACATTGTGTTTAAGAATTGGTTAGCATAAAACCTTGAATTTTAAAAAGACTTTTAAATGAATTTACATAATCTCCCACCCATTGATAATTAATAGCCATCTTAACTTTTCGTCTTTTCAAGCCTTTGGAAAAGAGGTTGATGGTGATGGAAGGCCTTTTCAGGGTACCCCATGGAGACAGAAGTATCAATGAATATAAGAATGTACAGTTGAAGGAAATGAAGATAAACTTGCTTATCTTACAATGCCCTGTTCAGCAAAATTATTTTTATAAAGAGGATACTGGTACATGACACGTTTGGACAATGGTGACTAATATTATCAGGGAATATCACACACTGTAGGCAAATTGAATTTCTAAAATGTTTGCCTATCTTACAAAGTTGCTTCTTAGTTCTGTTAAAATGAGCACTGTTCTTATATGCAACACATTTCTCTGTTTCCCAAACAGAAGAAGGTAAAGAAGCATGTGACTTGTTTTGACCAATCAAAGACCTCATTGTTTTCTCAACAGTGGCCAAATCAATAATGTGCTCCTGACCAGAATAGGGCAGACCTTGATGACCACATGAGTCTTTTTGCTAAAATTATTAGGATGGATTCTTTGCTGATGGCATTCCCTAACCAACTGTAGGGTGAGTGTCTTAGGTGTGTGACACATAATGTTCCCCTAAAAAGTCAGTTCAGCTAAGCTGGTTTCTATTATAACTGGAAAAAAACATCTCAAAGCACAAGCTTGGCTGATATAGTTCTTTAGAAGATAAGTTCTTTGAAAACATTATATCTGTGACTTTAGCGTTAATGGTTAGAAGAGTGGCAAGAGAGAGACTGTTTCAGGAGGATACAAGACAAGGCAATGCCTGGATTCAATCAGCCTTAGATCTGGGGCCCTGGACTAATATCCAGAACTATCTAAAAAGCACGTCACCAGTTCCACTCAGAAACAGCCCTAGTGTAGAAGTGATGGCACCAAGATGATAAAGTAGGAAACCTCAACCTCTATCTCTCCACAAAAGTCAGCAATTAGACAGTTATCCATAAACAAAATAGCTCTGGGAGAGCTCAGGACTCCACTTAAGAAAGTTCAGCAACACAGTGAAACAAAAAAAATCCTGGGAATAGCTGTATAAAAATAGAAAGAAGAACAGTTTTGTTTTGCCTGCATCATCCCAACCCCAGACTGACACTGCTCATTGCCAAGAGAAAACTCCCCATCTGGAAAGAGTTTCTTTCACTGACAAGGGAAGAGTGGAGGAAGCAACGAGCTTCCCAAGCTGGCACCACATTAGATCTCACTTAGGTTACATCCCACCCAAAGAATGACAAAGTTGAGATGTATAAGGATGTCTAGAAACAAGAATGAATACCAGGGGATACCAATAACAGCCATGAAACAAGAGTAACCACAATTCCTAGGGACCTACTCTGCAGAAAAACCCATCAACTTTTGCCACTGAAGAAACCAATGGCCAGCAGAGCTGCTGTGGCCCACCTTCAGATTTAACTGGCTTTCACCCCACAAATACCAGTCACTGAGTCTCTTCCCACTCCTTCTCCCACACCCACACCCACACCCAACAGCTGCTTGTAGGTGTAGATCTGGCTCTGTCTCCTGTCACTGGCCTGCACCACTGGACTCACCTGCATCTAGCATCTTCAGCTGTATATCTGCATGATCAGGTTCAACTTCAGTCACTGACACACACTGCCAGGCACACATGGCAAGAACTTGCAGTCACAGGAATGCATGCTGACAGCTAGGGCCCCCACAGCTGCCAGTGTGCCCACAGTTGGACCAGGCCCACTGTCCACAACTATGTGTACATTAGAAGTTGGCCACTGCTACTCACAGGCACTTAGAGCTGGCAACCACAAATGAGTATGTACACACCACTATTCTGACAACCACTGCCTACCCTGGTCCTAGCCACTAGACTGGGAGCAAAGTTGAGGATCACAAACACCCTTTCAGCCACTGCAGAGCCCTGGCAGTGCTTGCCAAGGACCACAGAGTTGTTGATGCTGTGGATCACAGCAGCCTGACCCAACAAAATATTACACACGTCCCAGACTCAGAGCCACAACACACCAAACTACACTTGGTGATGTGCACCACTAAACCTCGGGTCACCAGATGCTCCAGCATGTTCCAACATGTAGGTAAAGGTTTTTCATCACAGAAATCAGGCCATAAAGTCAGAGGTGACTGCTTTGTCAAATACATAGGTAACTATACAAGGTGATAAGAAGGTTAAAAGTAAGAGAAAATGACACCATGAAAGGAACACAGTAAACTTACAATAACTGACCCAAAGAAATGGAGATACATAAATAGCCCAACAAAGTATTCAAAATAATTTTTCTAAAGATGTTCAGAAAGCTACAAGAAAACACAGATGCACAAGTTAACAAAGTCAGGAAAACAATACAAAAACAAACGAGAAGCTCAATAATGAGATAGAAAACATTAAAAAGCACTAAAAAGAAATTTTGGAGCTGAAGAATGCAATGACTGGCTTGGAGAATTTAATAGAGTGATTCAATGTCAGAAAGGACAAAACAGAAGGAAGAATAAGTCAGCTGATGCTTTTGAGATTATCCAGTCAGAGAAGCAAAAAGAAAAATGAAAACAAATGAAAAAAGTCTATAGGACTCATGAGTCCTATAGACACCATTAGTACAACTAATCTAGGTATCCGTGGAATCCCAGAAGGAGCAGAGAGGGAGATTAATAATTAAAAGAAATAATGGTGGAAAACTTCATAAACCTAGGGAGAGATTTGAACATCAAAGTTTGTAAGCTAATAAGTGACCCCCAAAATACAATCCCAAACAATATTCTCAGGTGACTTCAGCATCATGTTGGTGTGTGTCATTCCTCTTTTCTCTCCTCTTTGATTAACAATTAAATGAAGATCCATAACCAAACATAAATGTCTCTACACATTACACCAGGGCATTGGAAGATTTCTATCCCCCTGTGCAACCTAAAGTGGGAGGATAGAACCATGGTGGGAGCTGCAGAACCAAGGGAGTTGGTGAGCCTGCCCCACTCCCACTTTCTGCAAGCAGAAAAAAGGGAAGCTAGAGAGTACAAAATTGGGTGAATACCTACAGGCAATAGAGAATTTGTGGAGGTCCAGCCTGCCTGAGAGGAGAATTTGGCATACCATCAGAGCAGAACAGAGATAAGTTTGGAGGCAGAGGAGAGGATGGACACTTGCCAAGTGTCACCCAGGGTGACACTGCAAGGGGCTGAGCCTTTAGCAGCAACTTTTCCAGCAGAGGTGGTGGGAAGCAGCAGCCTCTCCTACAGAGCAAGAAAGCAAAATTGGTGAGCTGCAACAGTTGTGTGAGTTGCAGGTAGAAGGACATATTTTTCTCCAGCAGCATCCATATTTCTGAGGAAAAAATTCCGTGGCTGAGGGGAGTGAGAGAAAAAGAAGGAAAGCAGATAAAAATAGCAAAGTATATTGAAGGAACACACTTCCTTCAGATGCATTTCCTCCTGTTTGCTTTAGGACTTCAGCAGGAGGTTTGCCCATGCACTTCTAGATGTGCCTCACTCAACAATCACCCCACCAGTCCATGTGCACCCACAAAACTTCAGGTTCTAAGCCCACACCTCCCCACACTCTGCTGCTGGCTCTGTGTGTGCGCTCAAGGGCATCCACAAGAGCCAGCTCTGGAAAAGGGAACAACAAACTTGCACATATAGCACCACCATCTGGAATAGAAAAGAAAAGTTTCTAATAGCCAATCTGTTGAATTGTAAGAACAAAAGAAGATATTAAAAAATCTTAAGGAGTTGTCTACTACTTCACTTGTGAAAGCAGAAGGACATACCTTCAAAAAGAATTTTAAAGATCAAGGAAACATTGTATCACAAAGGAAAATGATCATTCTCCAGCAACCAACTCAAGGCATGAAATATTTTGATCTAACTGATAAAGAATTCAAAATGGCCATTATGAAGAAATTCAATGAGCTACAAGAAAACTCAGAAAGACATTTTAGTAAACTCAGGAATAAAATTAATGAAGGAGAGTTTTACTAAAGGTATTGAAACTATTAAGAAGAAAAAAAAAAGAACCAAACAGAAATTCTGAAGCTGAAGAATTCAATGATGAGATAAAGATTGAAATAGAGAATATTGCTAACAGGGCAGACAAGATCAAACAAAGAATAAGTGAGTTGGAGGATAAGAATATAGAAATAATTCAATTGTAAGAGGAGAGAAAACTCAGATTTTTAAAAAGTAAAGAAATTCTGTGAGAGCTATTAGATTTAATCAGAAGAGCATATATAAGAATTGGTGTACCAGAAGAGAATTAGAAAGAGACAGAAAGTTTATTTAAAGAAATAATAGCTGAGAACTTCCCAAACATGGGGAAGGACTTGGATATCCAAGCCCATGAAGTTAATAGAACACCTTATTATCTCAATGCAAAAAGACCTTCTCCAAGGCATATTATAATAAAACTGTCAAAAATCAATGATTAAGAAAGGATCTTTACCCAGAAATTCTAGTTCTGGGTATTTATCCAAACAAAACAAAAACACTAGCTCAAAAAGATATATGCACCCCCATGTTCATTGCAGCATCATTTACAATAGTCAAACCATGAAAACCTAAATTTCCATTTGACAGATGAATGGATAAGGAAAATGTGATACACAGATATATAGATATAAATATAGATATTATTCAGTCATTTAAAAAGATGAAATCTCGTCGTTTGTGGCAACATGGATAGACCTCAAGGACATTATGCTAAGTGAAATAAGTCAAACAGAGAAAGACAAAACCATATGATTTCTCTTATATGTAGAGTCTTAAAAAAAAAAAAACAACTCATAGATACAGAAAACAGATAGGTAATTGCCATAAGCTAGAGTAGGGGAGTAGGATGGGGGAGGGAATTGATGAAAGGGACCAAAAGGTTAAAAAAAAAGAAAAAGAATCTTAAAGGCAGTGAAAGAAAAAAAAGAAAGTAACTGACAAAGGAATTCTCATTAGGCTATCAGTGGATTTCTCAGCAGAAATCCTACAAGCCAGGAGAGAATGAAATGACATATTCAGAGTGTTAAAAGATAAAACTTTCCTGGCAAGAATATTTTATCCAGCAAAGTTATCCTTCAGATATGAAAAAGAAATAAAGGCTTCCCATATAAACAAAAGTTGAGGGAGTTCACCACCACTAGATCTGCCTTGAAAGAAATGTTAAAAGGAGCTCTTTAAGCTGAAGTGAAAAGACATCAATCAGCAACATAAAGACATATGAGAGTACACGACACTCTGGTAATGGTGAAAATAGACAGTCATAATTAGAAAACTATAACTCTCTATTAGAATGACATGTCAACCACTTACTTATAGTATAAATGTTAAAGGATAAGATCATTATAAATAACTATGAATACTATAATTTGTTAATGAATACACAGTATAAAAAGAGGTAAATTTTTACATCAAAAATATATAAAGGGGGCTTCCCTGGTGGCGCAGTGGTTGAGAGTCCACCTGCCGATGCAGGGGACACGGCTTCATGTCCCAGTCCAAAAAGATCCCACATGCCATGGAGCGGCTGGGCCTGTGAGCCATGGCCGCTGAGCCTGCGCGTCCGGAGCCTGTGCTCCGCAACGGGAGGGGCCATAACAGTGACAGGCCCGCGTACCAATAAATAAATAAATAAATAAATAAATAAATAAATATATGGGGAGCAGTAAAGGGTGGAACCTTTATTAGATAAACAAATATATGTTGCTATCAGCATAAAATGGGCTGTTTTATGTATGAGATGTTTTATGTAAGCCTTATGGTAACCACAAAGCAAAATTCTAGAGTAGATTCACTAGACATAAAAAAGAGGAGATAGAGTGTACCACCATAGAGAACCACCAATTTACAAAGGTAGGCAGAGACACAGGGGGAAAAATAAACCACTGGAGATACAAAGCAAAGGAGAAGGCAAACAATAAGATGGCAGTGGTAGGTCCTTACATATCAATAATTACTCTAAATGAAAATGGATTTAATTCAATCCAAGGGCACAGAGTGTCTGGATGGATAAGAAAAACAAGACCCAAGTATGTATTGCCTACAGGAGACCTATTTCAACTGGGAAAATGGGTTGATAATATTTCCCAAAAAGGGATGCAAGGTAATATTCCAAATAAGTGCCAACCCAAAATGGTGACAAGAGACAAAGAAGGTCATTATATAATGATAAATGGGTCAAAACATCAAAAAGATACAAGAGTTATGAATATATACACACCCTATCTGAAGGGAGAAATGGACAACAATACTGTAATAGTAGGGGGCTTCAATAACTCACTATCAACAATGGATAGATCATGAGACAGAAAATCAACAAGGAAACATTGGAATTCAACCCTCCTTTAGACCAAATAGGATCAACAGACATATATAGAATATTCCATCCAACAGCAACAGAATATACATTCTTATCAAGTCCACATGGAATATTCTCCAGGATAGATCGTATGATAGAACATAAAACAAGACTCAGCAAGTTTAAGAAAATTGAACTCATACCAACAATCTTTTCTGACCACAATAGTATGAAGCTAGAAATCAAAAACAAGAGGAAAGATGGAAAAACCTACAAATATATGGAAATTAAACAACACAATACTGAACAGCGTATGAGTCAAAGAATTCAAATGGAAAAATTTAAAATATCTTGGAAAAACACAAAAGAAGAACAATATACCAAAATATATGGGATGCAGCAAAAGCAATTCTAAGAGGAAAGTTCATAGTGATAAAGATCTTCCTTAAGAAAAAAGAAAGATCTCAAATAACCTAACTTTACACTTCAAGGAACTAGAAAAACAAGAAAAAGTAAGACCAAAATTAGCTTAAGGAAAGAGATAACAAAGATCAAAGCAGAAATAAATGAAAAGAGGAGAGAAAGCAATAGAAAATATCAATCTAATTATGAGTTGGGTTTTTTGGAAAACAAAGTATCAGAACTTTAGCTAGACTTAAGAGAGAGAGAAGACTCAAATGAAATCAGAAATGAGAGAGGAGACATTCCAACTGATACCAAAGAAATACAAAGGATCACAAGAAACTACTATAAACAATTATACACCAACAACAGGACAACCTAGAAGAAATGGATAAATTCCTAGAATCATACAACCTACCAAGACGTAAGCATGATTATTAAAGTTGGGTATTCATAAACAGACACAGCATAGTTAATAGGAACACCAATGTTTAGGGAAAAAATGAATTTAGTCAAAACAGAGGAAAGCAAGCTACCTAAAAAAATATCGTGAGTTTCAGTACAATTTACAAAATCTCTAATGGAAGTCAAGAGAAAATATTATCTTAAAACTGTAAGAAAATTTAAACATAAAACTATATATGGCAAACCACTTTAACTGTGTATTCATATTTGTAATTTTACTTATTAAAATTTATTTATAACCCCCAAAACAATATTCACAGTATTTCCATAATGATTCAGAAATGTGCATAGAAAAGCAAAAAACTTGAGCCATCTGATATGCACATTCCCCACAAAAGTCAACAAGGCAATGCTCCGTCTTCTTGTTTCAGCTTTTATACAGTAAACAAGATCATTTTTGTGAAATATTTACAGCCATAATTTTGCATTTTGGTGATTTTCCTGTTTAAGATCGCCCCCAATTGTAGTTCTGATGTGCTGTCTAGTGTGACTAAGCATGGAATTCTGTAATGTGCCTTACCAAAAACATTATATGTTATAATCACCTTGAGTTACAGTGAGTTACAGTGCTGTTGGCCATGAGTTCAATGTTAATTAATAATAAATAATAAATAAAAATAAATACAAAAAATAAACATATTAAAGACAATAAATTGTCTTTAAACAGAAATACACATAAAACAAGGTTATGTATTAATCAATTGATAAAAATGTTGTGACCCCAGGGACACACTAACCTAACCTTGCATTTCTTCTAGGAACAATGAAACAGTATCTGTTAATTCAGTGTTTTAAGTAACATTGCAGAACATAACTCCCACAAATAATGAAAATCAACTATACTTTTTGACTTTAAGAAATCAAGAAAAGGGACTTACCTGGAGGTCCTGTGTTTAAGACTCTGCACTTTCACTGCAGGGGGCATGTGCTCGACCCCTGGTCGGGGAAATAAGATCCTGCATGTTGCAGTTCCCCATGCTACGTGGCATGGCCAAAAAAAAAAAAAAAAAAGAAAGAAAAAAACAAGAAAAGTTAGACATTTTAGATCAAGGGAGAGCATTTATCTATAATCAAAGTTTAATAAAATACTTTCTAATAACTTAATTGAAGAAAAAGACAAAGGTTCCAGAAGTCTAGTCTGAGATGCAAAAATGAATGGAAAGCAAAAAATTAAAAGCCTATAGATATAATTGGTGTGTACAAATCACTCAATTGTATTTGTCAATGACATTACAAAGGTTAATATAACAAATATAACAGAGAATTTGTAATAACTCTCAATGAATTTATTCAGAAAAATAACCTGTAAAGTTATTTGGGGACTGTCAAATTATATTAGTTGTAAATTTCCATTAATTTAAAAAAAATTTTATTACTTCTTCCTCCAAAGAGTTTGCACAATCTTTTTTTGGGGGGGGCCAGAAACATGTATTTTATTTTATTTTTTATTTTATTTTATTTTATTTTTTAAACATCTTTATTGGAGTATAACTGTTTTACAATAGTGTGTTAGTTTTTCCTTTACAACAAAGTGAATCAGTTATACATATACATATCTTCCCATATCTCTTCCCTCTTGCATCACCTTCCCTCCCACCCTCCCTATCCCACCCCTCTAGGTGGTCACAAAGCACAGAGGTGATCTCCCTGTGCTATGCGGCAGCTTCCCACTAGCTATCTAATTTACATTTGATAGTGTATATATGTCCATGCCACTCTCTCACTTCGTCACAGCTTACCCTTCCCCCTCCCCCTATCCTCAAGTCCATGCTCTAGTAAGTCTGTGTTTTATTCCTGTCCTACCACTAATCTCTTCATGACAATTTTTTTTTCCTTAGAGTCCATATATATGTGTCAGCATATGGTATTTGTTTTTCTCCTTCTGACTTACTTCACTCTGTATGACAGACTCCAGGTCCATCCACTTCATTACAAATAACTCAGTTTCATTTCTTTTTATGGCTGAGTAATATTCCATTGTATATATGTGCCACATCTTCTTTATCCATTCATCTGTTGATGGGCACTTAGGTTGCTTCCATGTCCTGGCTATCATAAATAGAGCTGCAATGAACATTTTGGTACATGACTCTTTGAATTATGGTTTTCTCAGGGTATATGCCCAGTAGTGGGATTGCTGGGTCGTATGGTAGTTCTATTTTTAGTTTTTTAAGGAACCTCCATACTGTTCTCCATAGTGGCTGTATCAATTTACATTCCCATAAGCAGTGCAAGAGGGTTCCCTTTTCTCCACACCCTCTCCAGCTTTTCTTGTTTCTAGAGTTTTCGATGATGGCCAATCTGACCAGTGTGAGATGATATCTCATTGTAGTTTCAATTTGCATTTCTCTAATGATTAATGATGTTGAGCATTCTTTCATGTGTTTGTTGGCAATCTGTATGTCTTCATTGGAGAAATGTCTATTTAGTTCTTCTGCCCATTTTTGGATTGGGTTGTTTGTTTTTTTTGTTATTGAGCAGCATGAGTTACTTATAAATTTTGGAGATTAATCCTTCGTCAGTTGCTTCATTTGCAAATATATTCTCCCATTCTGAGGGTTGTCTTTTGGTCTTGTTTATGGTATCCTTTGCTGTGCAAAAGCTTTTAAGTTTCATTAGGTCCCATTTGTTTATTTTTGTTTTTATTTCCATTTCTCTAGGAGATGGGTCAAAAAGGATCTTGCTGTGATTTATGTCATAGAGTGTTGTGCCTATGTTTTCCTCTAACAGTTTGATAGTGTCTGGCCTTACATTTAGCTCTTTAACCCATTTTGAGTTTATTTTTGTGGTGTTAGGGAGTGTTCTAATTTCATACTTTTACATGTAGCTGTCCAGTTTTTCCAGCACCACTTATTGAAGAGGCTGTCTTTTCTCCACTGTATATCCTTCCCTCCTTTATCAAAGATAAGGTGACCATATGTGTGTGGGTTTATTTCTGGGCTTTCTATCCTCTTCCATTGATCTATATTTCTGTTTTTGTGCCAGTACCATACTGTCTTGATTACTGTAGCCTTGTAATATAGTCTGAAGTCAGGGAGCCTGATTCCTCTAGCTCCATTTTTCCTTCTCAAGATTGCTTTGGCTATTCGGGGTCTTTTGTGCTTCCATACAAATTGTGAAATTTTTTGTTCTAGTTCTGTAAAAAATGCCAGTGGTAATTTGATAGGGATCGCATTGAATCTGTAGATTGCTTTGGGTAGTAGAGTCATTTTCACAATGTTGATTCTTCCAATCCAAGAACATGGTATATTTCTCCACCTATTTGTATCATCTTTAATTTCTTTCATCAGAGTCTTATAGTTTTCTGCATACAAGTCTTTTGTCTCCTTAGGTAGGTTTATTCCTAGATATTTTATTCTTTTTGTTGCAATGGTAAATGGGAGTGTTTTCTTAATTTCACTCTCAGATTTTTCATCATTAGTGTATAAGAATGCCAGAGATTTCTGTGCATTAATTTTGTATCCTGCAACTTTACCAAATTCATTGATTAGCTCTAGTAGTTTTCTGGTAGCATCCTTAGGATTCTCTATGTATAGTATCATGTCATCTGCAAACAGTGACAGCTTTACTTCTTCTTTTCCTGTTTGGATTCCTTTTATTTCTTTTTCTTCCCTGATTGCTGTGGCTAGAACTTCCAAAACTATGTTGAATAAGAGTGGTGAGAGTGGGCAACCTTGTCTTGTTCCTGATCTTAGTGGAAATGGTTTCAGTTTTTCACCATTGAGAACGATGCTAGCTGTGGGTTTGTCATATATGGCCTTTATTATGTTGAGGAAAGTTCCCTCTATGCTTACTTTCTGCAGGGTTTTTATCATAAATGGGTGTTGAATTTTGTCAAAAGCTTTCTCTGCATCTATTGAGATGATCATATGGTTTTTCGCCTTCAGTTTGTTGATATGGTGTATCACGTTGATTGATTTGCGTATATTGAAGAATCCTTGCATTCCTGGAATAAACCCCACTTGATCATGGTGTATGATCCTTTTAATGTGCTCTTGGATTCTGTTTGCTAATATTTTGTTGAGGATTTTTGCATCTATGTTCATCAGTGATATTGGCCTGTAGTTTTCTTTCTTTGTGACGTCTTTGTCTGGTTTTGGTATCAGGCTGATGGTGGCCTCATAGAATGAGTTTGGGAGTGTTCCTCCCTCTGCTATCTTTTGGAAGAGTTTGAGAAGGATAGGTGTTAGCTCTTCTCTAAATGTTTGATAGAATTCGCCTGTGAAGCCATCTGGTCCTGGGCTTTTGTTTGTTGGAAGATTTTTCATCACAGTTTCAATTTCAGTGCTTGTGATTGGTCTGTTCACATTTTCTATTTCTTCCTGGTTCAGTCTCGGCAGGTTGTGCATTTCTAAGAATTTGTCCATTTCCTCCAGGTTGTCCATTTTATTGGCATACAGTTGCTTGTAGTAATCTCTAATAATCTTTTGTATTTCTGCAGAGTCAGTTGTTACATCTCCTTTTTCATTTCTAATTCTATTGATTTGAGTCTTCTCCCTTTTATTCTTGATGAGTCTGGCTAATGGTTTATCAATTTTATTTATCTTCTCAAAGAACCAGCTTTTACTTTTATTGATCTTTGCTATTGTTTCTTTCATTTCTTTTTCATTTATTCCTGATCTGATCTTTATGATTTCTTTCCTTCTGCTAAATTTGGGTTTTTTTGGTTCTTCTTTCTCTAATTGCTTTAAGTGCAAAGTTAGGTTGTTTATTTGAGATGTTTCCTGTGTCTTAAGGTATGATTGTATTGCTATAAACTTGCCTCTTAGAACTGCTTTTGCTGTATCCCATAGGTTTTGGGTCGTCGTGTCTCCATTGTCATTTGTTTCTAAGTATTTTTTGATTTCCTCTTTGATTTCTTCAGTGATCACTTCCTTATTAAGTAGTGTAATGTTTAGCCTCCATGTGTTTGTATTTTTTACAGATCTTTTCCTGTAATTGATATCTAGTCTCATAGCGTTGTGGTCGGAAAAGATACTTGATACGATTTTAATTTTCTTAAATTTGCCAAGGCTAGATTTGTGACCCAATATATGATCGATCCTGGAGAATGTTCCATGAGCACTTGAAAAAAATGTATATTCTGTTGTTTTTGGATGGAATGTCCTATAAATATCTAGTACGTCCATCTTGTGTAATGTATCATTTAAAGCTTGTGTTTCCTCATTTATTTTCATTTTGGATGATCTGTCCATTGGTGAAAGTGGGGTGTTAAAGTCCCCTCTATAATTGTGTTACTGTCGATTTCCCCTTTTAAGGCTGTTAGTATTTGCCTTATGTATTGAGGTGCTCCTATGTTGGGTGCATAAATATTTACAATGGTTATATCTTCTTCATGGATCGATCCCTTGATCATTATGTATTGTCCTTTGTCTCTTGTAATAGTTTTTATTTTAAAGTCTATTTTGTCTGATATGAGAATTGCTACTCCAGCTTTCTTCTGATTTCCATTTGCATGGAATATCTTTTTCCATCCCCTTACTTTCAGTCTGTATGTGTCCCTAGGCTTGAAGTGGGTCTCTTGTAGACAGCATATATTTGGGTCTTGTTTTTATATCCATTCAGCCAGTCTGTGTCTTTTGCTGGGAGCATTTAATCCATTTACATTTAAGGTAATTATCGATATGTATGTTCCTATTACCATTTACTTAATAGTTTCGGGTTGTTCTTGTAGGTCTTTTCCTTCTCTTGTGTTTCTTGCCTAGAGAATTTCCTTTAGGATTTGTTGTAGAGCTGGTTTGGTGGTGCTGAATCCTCTTAAGTTTTTGCTTGTCTGTAAAGCCTTTATATCTCCATCGAATCTGAATGAGATCCTTGCTGGGTAGAGTAATCTTGGTTGTAGGTTCGTCCCTTTCTTCATTTAAAATATATCCTGACACTCCCTTCTAGCCTGCAGAGTTTCTGCTGAATAATCAGCTGATTACCTTATGGGAGTTCCCTTGTATGTTATTTGTCATTTTTCCCTTGTTGCTTTTAATATTTTTTCTTTGTCTTTAATTTTTGTGAATTTGATTACTATGTGTTTCAGTGTGTTCCTTTTTGGCTTTATCATGCCTGGGACTCTCTGGGTGACGGTTTCTTTTCCCATATTAGGGAAGTCTTCAGCTATTATTTCTTCAAATATTTTCTCAGGTCCTTTCTCTCTGTCTTCTCCATCTTGGACCCCTCTAATATGAATGTTGGTGGATTTAATGTTGTCCCAGAAGTCTCTTAGACTGTCTTCATTTCTTTTCATTTTTTTGTCTTTATTCTGTTCAACAGCAGTGTTTTCCACCATTCTGTCTTCGAGATCACTTATCCATTCTTCTGCCTCCGTTATTCTGCTATTGATTCCTTCTAGTGTATTTTTCATTTCATTTATTGTACTGTTCATCTCTGTTTGCTCTTTAGTCCTTCTAGGTCTTTGTTAAACATTTTTTGCATCTTCTCAATCCTTGCCTCCATTCTTTTTCTGAGATCCTGGATCATCTTCATTATCATTATTCTGAATTCTTTTTCCAGAAAGTTGCCTATCTTCACTTCACTTAGTTGCTTTTCTGGGGTTTTATCTTGTTCCTTCATCTGGGACATAACCCTCTGCTGTTTCATTTTGTCTAACTTTCTGTGATTGTGGTTTTCTTTCCACAGACTGCAGTTCTTACTTCTGGTGTCCATTCTTTGGTGGATGTGGCTATCTCAGAAGCTTGTGCAAGCTTCCTGATGGGAGGGAGTAGTGGTGAATAGAGCTGGGTCTTGTCCCTCTGCTGGGCAAGGCCACGCTCAGTAAAGCATTAATCTACTTCTCTGATGATGGATGGGGCTGTGTTCACTCCCTGTTGGTTGTTTGACCTAAGGCTACATAGCTCTGGAGCCTACAGGCTGTTTTTCAAGGCTAATGGCAGTCTCCAGGAAGGCTCACACCAATGAGTACTTCCCAGAACTGCTGTTCCCAGTGTCTTTGTCCCTGCAGTGAGCCACAGCCCCCTGCCCCCCACACCCTGCCTCTGCAGGAGACACTCCAATACTAGCAGGTAGGTCTGGCCAGTCACTTTTGGGGTCACTGCTTTTTTTTCCCCTGGGTCCTAGTGCTCACAAGACTTTGTGTGTGCCCCCCAAGAGTTGAGTTTTTGTCTCCCCCAGTCCTATGGAAGTCCTGTAAATGAATCCCACTGGCCTTCAAAGCCAGGTTCTCTGGGGATTCCTCATCCCATTGCCAGACCCCCAGGCTGGGAAGCCTGACATGGGGCTCAGAACTTCCACTCTAGTGGGAGAATTTCTGTTGTATAATTGTTTTCTAGTCTGTGTGTCACCCACTTGGCAGGTATGTGATTATGTCATGATTGTGCCCCTCCTACTGCCTCAGGTGGCTTCTCCTTTGTCTTTGGATGTAAGGTGTCTTTTTTGGTAGGTTCCAGTGGTTGTTTTTTTTTTTTTTTTTTTTGATGGTTGTTCAGCCATTAGTTGTGATTCTGCTGTTTTCATAAGAGGGGGTGAGCACATGTCGTTCTACTCCACCATCTTTAGCTAACCCTTAAATATTTTCTTTCTTGTATCAGAGTTAATCATAATTCTTGCCAGACAACTTTAACAGCTCTGTGGCTTTTGCCTTTATAAGCCACTGACTCTTTCTTTCCCAGAAAACTCTTTGGGTTTTACCTGAGTCTGTCTCCTGAATTGCAATTTCCAAGACTCCAAATAAACTCTTTTCTAATTTGCAGCCTTCTGCATTTTTCTTGGTTGCTGATATGGACTGAGACTTTTAAATATAGATGTTTCCTAGGACTCTCCATCCAGGGTCTCTTGCCCTTATGTGCTTTCTCCCATGGCCATCTCATTTACTCTCACACCTCAAATTACAGTGACAAGTGTTTCCCCTGCAGCCTGAAGTTCTCCCTGATTTCCAGATGTGCATATCCTGCTGGCTCTCCCTGTGGCTACCCTGAGACTCAGCAAGTCTCACACCGAACTCATGTGGAAATATTCCTTCCTTCTCAAAATATCACCCTTCTGTTCAAGTCAGAAACTGGCAATCTGTATATCTTCTTTGGAGAAATGTCTATTTAGGTCTCCTGCCCATTTTTGGATTAGGTTGTTTGTTTTTTTGTTATTGAGCTGCTTGTAAATTTTGGAGATTAATCCTTTGTCAGTTGCTTCAATTGCAAATATTTTCTCCCATTCTGAGGGTTGTCTTTTGGTCTTGTTTATGGTATCCTTTGCTGTGCAAAAGCTTTTAAGTTTCATTAGGTCCCATTTGTTTATTTTTGTTTTTATTTCCATTTCTCTAGGAGGTGGGTCAAAAAGGATCTTGCTGTGATTTATGTCATAGAGTGTTGTGCCTATGTTTTCCTCTAAGAGTTTGATAGTGTCTGGCACTACATTTAGGTCTTTAACCCATTTTGAGTTTATTTTTGTGTGTGGTGTTAGGGAGTGTTCTAATTTCATACTTTTACATGTAGCTGTCCAGTTTTCCCAGCACCACTTATTGAAGAGGCTGTCTTTTCTCCAGTATATATTCTTGCCTCCCTTATCAAAGATAAGGTGACCTTATGTGTGTGGGTTTATCTCTGGGCTTTCTCTCCTGTTCCATTTATCTATGTTTCTGTTTTTGTGCCAGTACCACACTGTCTTGATTACTGTAGCTTTGTAGTATAGTCTAAAGTCAGGGAGCCTGATATCTCCAGCTTCATTTTTCATTCTCAAGATTGCTTTGGCTATTCGGGGTCTTTTGTGTTTCCATACAAATTGTGGAATTTTTTGTTCTAGTTCTGTAAAAAAATGAAAGAATGCTCAACATCATTAATAATTAGAGAAATACAAATTGAAACTACAATGAGATATCTCGTACCAGTCAGAATGGCCATCATCAAAAAATCTCCAAACAATAAATGCTGGAGAGAGTGTGGTGAAAAGGGAACCCTCTTGCACTGTTGGTGGGAATGTAAATTGATACAACCACTATGGAGAACAGTATGGAGGTTCCTTAAAAAGCTACAAATAGAATTAACATACGACCCAGCAATCCCAGTACTGGGCATATACCCTGAGAAAACCATAATTCAAAAAGAGTCATGTACCAAATTGTTCATTGCAGTTCTATTTACAATAGCCAGGACATGGAAGCAACCTAAGTGTCCATCAACAGATGAATGGATAAAGAAGATGTGGCACATATATACAATGGAATATTACTCAGCCATAAAAAGAAACGAAATTGAGTTATTTGTAGTGAGGTGGATGGACCTGGAGTCTGTCATACAGAGTGAAGTAAGTCAGAAGGAGAAAAACAAATACCATACGCTAACACATATATATGGAATCTAAGAAAAACAAATGTCATGAAGAGATTCGTGGTAGGACGGGAATGAAACACAGACCTATTAGAGCATGTTCTTGAGGATATGGGGAGGCGGAAGGGTAAGCTGTGACGAAGTGAGAGAGTGGCATGGACATATATACACTACCAAACATAGGATGGATAGCTAGTGGGAAGCAGCCGATGGCACAGGGAGATCAGCTAGGTGGTTTGTGACCACCTAGAGGGGTGGGATAGGGAGGGTGGGAGGGAGGGAGACACAAGAGGGAAGAGATATGGGAACATATGTATATATATAACTGATTCACTTTGTTATAAAGCAGTAACTAACACACCATTGTAAAGCAATTATACTCCAAAAAAGAGGTTAAAAAAAAAAAAAGAAACTGGGAAGTTCTCCTCTGCTTACTTCCCACATATTTCTCAGATCTCTCTACTTCTCTGCACCTCTGTTGCTGTTAACAGCTCCTGATTGGTATCTCAGTTGTCCTAGCTCAACAGCTTTGAAACTCACCTCCCCCAAATCCCCAGCACTGCCTGCTTCCCCTGACTTCACTGTCCCTACCCTAAAACTCACTGCCCCTACAATGTACCCCACTGCCCCTCCTCTGCACCCCATTGCCCCCACTGTTTCTCTCCTAAAACTCACTGTCACTCCTCTGCACCCCTAAAACTCACTGCCCTTCCTGTGTACTGTACTGCCTTACACTGAACTGCACTGCCCCTCCCCTATACCTCACTATCTCCCCTGTACCTGCTGCCCCTCTCCAGTATCCCCAGTACTCCTTCCCCTTCACCCCACTGCAGCAGAAACATCTTAGAAAACACAAAATTAGATATGTCACACCCTTGTCCAAATGGACTCTCAAGGTAAAGTACAAGGTCTGGTGCTACTCTGGCCTATTCTCTGTCCTACCAGTTGTGGTAATTCCTGTCCCCTCCCTTTTTCCTGCTACTTTTTATTCATCTGCCCCATCTCACTTTCAAAGTTACTTCTCATGGAAGCCTTCCCTGACCTCATAGACTAAGGAATACCTCCCTGTATCTTCTCTCTGCATTTCTTGTCTGTAGCCTTCATCACAGCAGCAATTTAAAAATCATTTGTGGAGTTTATTGCTTAATGCCTTAGTGAGCAGTAACTCAGCACACTATGAAAAGCCCAGACTACCTATACAGGTTGCCTGAATTGGAATCTTGGGTCAGCTGTGTGTCCCTAATCAAATTCCTTAACCACTCCATGCCTTATCCATAAAATGAGGGTAATAATTGCGCCTATTTTGCTAAATAATTGTGAAGATTAAATGAGTTAACAATGGACAAAGCTCTTCCAGTTGCCATAAGAGGTAAATACACAAGTTTCTTCCAGTAATAGGGAAATTCCTGAGCCTTTTTTCCTGCTTCTTGGGTTACCATCTACCAAAAGGAGGGGCATATCGAGGTTCACATAAAATCTTGCACAACTTATGTGTGTACCTTTCCCTTTCTAGCTCAGATGACGCAGGGCTGAGCTCAGGTTACAAGCTTGGCAAGCACAGTTGTGCCTCTGCCCATGCAGGCCAAGGGGACTGTCACTGAGCAAACTCCTGAGGCTCAGAGCATTTAAAAGACTCCCAGGAAAATGCTCAGGGCTATGCAGGATGGTGAGACCAGAATCCAGTCAGATCTCCTCCCTAGGTCTCTCTGTTGCACTCACATGCCTTTTTTGTTTGTTTGTTTGCTTGGTTTTTTTTTGTCGTACGCGGGCCTCTCACTGTTCTGGCCTCTCCCGTTGTGGAGCACAGACTCCGGATGCACAGGCTCAGCGGCCATGGCTCACGGGCCCAGCCACTCCACGGCATGTGGGATCCTCCCGGACCGGGGCACGAACCCGTGTCCCCAGCATCGGCAGGCGGATTCCCAACCACTGCACCACCAGGGAAGCCGTCACATGCCTTTTTGGAAAACAGACAGACAAGACGGAAAAGACAGACGGAGGTTAGGGAGGGGCAGGAGATTATAGTTGGGAGAGCTGAGTACCTCCAAGATATCAGTATTTCCATGACTGTTGGTGGTTTGATCTGATTATCAAGACAAAAGTGCACGAGGATACACAACACCCAGAAATGGACCACCCCTGCCTTCTACCCCACCCCACCATGGAGTTTCTGTTGTAGCCTTGTTGGAATAAAGCAGTCCCCAAAGTAATACTTTGGGGTCCCAAAGAGAGTTGCCCCTCTGAGGAATAGATAGGTGGCACCCAAGTGTTAATGTCATCTATTGCCCACAGCTGCCAAGCCAAAGGCATCTGGACTTTATAAGTCCCTCACAGCCACCAAGGGAGCAAAGGAGAGGGATGAGCAGTGAAGGCAACTCCTAGGTGTTTCCAGGTAAAACAAGTCCTCTTCTCATGAAGTCTCTTCCCCATGTTCTAGGAAAAATGGGACACAAGAAAATGGTCATGTCCCAGGTCTCTAGTGAGTCCCTGGGGCGGGTCACCAAGTGAGAGTCCTTGGCTTCACGCAGGAAAGAATTCAGGAGGTAGCCAGAGTAAAGTTAAAGCAGGTTTATTCAAAGAGATACACACTCCATAGACAGAGTATGGGCCATCTCAGGAGGCAAGAGAGGTGACCCCAGGGCATGAGGTCAGGGTCTTGGAAAGTGAGAGTGGCGCCGAGGTGTGGGAGTGGTTAGCTTTTATGAGTTGGGTAATTTCATAGGCTAACGAGTGGGAGGATTATTCCAACTATTTTGGGGAAAGGGCAGAGATTGCCAGGAACTGGGCCACCACCCACGTTTCGGCCTTTTATGGTCGGCCTCGGAACTGTCATGGCACCTGTGGGTGTGTCATTTAGATGCTAATGTATTACAATGAGTGTATAATGAGGCTCAAGGTCTACTGGAAGTTGAATCTTCCGCCATCTTGGACCTAGTAAGTTCTAACCAGTTTTTGTGGTATCCTGTGCTTCTTAATGGTTGTGTGGTTCTTTTTAATGGTTGTGCCCTGCCCCCTTCCTTTATGTGTCACCCTTAACCTATTTCAAAGCTGACCAGGGCCTTTTCATTAAAAATGATTTTTTTTTTCCTCCCTGGATTTATCATGACTTTGTTACTGAAGAAAGTTTGTGTGCCTGATGCACACTGATGCCAAATAAACTGAAACATCAGAGTTTGGAGCAGAGAAATGTTTATTGCAGGGTCAAGCAAAGAGAATGGGTAGCCTATGCTCAAAAACCCTGAGCTCCTCAATGGTGTAGGAGGAAAAGTTGTTTTGTCTTTTTTTGTTTTCTGTTTTTTTTTCGGGGGGGGGTGTTTTCATAGGCAAAATTTAGGGTGAGGGCTGCAGGGTGTGTGACTTTCTTCTGATTGGTTGGTGCTGAGGAAACTGGGCAGTATTCCAGGAATCTTGTGCGCAGCATGAACTTACCATCCTTCACCTGGGTTGGGGCCTTAGTTCCAGCAGAAGAACTCAAAGATATTGTTATGCATATTCCTTGAGGAGGAACTAGGACCCTGCCCCAACACTGCACTATTGTTTATTGACAGCTCCTTCCTTGTTTCGGCATTCTTCTCCCTGCCCTGATTAGCAACTGTTTGGATCCACCCTTTTGACTCAGGGAAGGTCAAGGAGGCTGAATGAAGTCTATTTCCTACAAACAAGAAATGGGGGACACAGAAAGGCCTTTGTGCCCAGGAGGGCCCCACAGGGTCCTGCTCAGTTTCAACTTCACCTTTGCTGTCCAGAGCCTGAAACTCAGCCAGGGCTGTGGTTCTGTCTTCTTCAGCCAAATCTTGTGACCCAAACATGGGTTGGGGAGGGGGTGTGAAGCACATGGGCTAGAGCACTGATATCCCCTGGAGGGCCCTTTCTCAAGGCCGAAGGAGATCAGCTCAGGTTTAGGGAGAAAGAGGCTGTGTGGCTTCAGACAATCTTTTGTCTCAGACTTCTTTCCCAAGTGAACATGAAAAGTTGCAAAAAAGGAATTTGCTTCCCTCTGCCCCTTAAAATCCAGCTCAGAAAAATCTCACCTTCACCCAGAAGAGTAACAAAACCAAAAATCATGTGTTCCATATTCTCAGAGTGTCCGTCCTAGTGGGAGAGTGACTGCATTTATTACTGCTAATCACAAAAACAGACACCTCAAGTGAATGATTTTAGCACTTTTCTCTGTAAGGGAAGATGCAAGAATCTGGGCTCAGTGAGTTTATTCCTTAGATAAGCATCTTAACTATATAGGGTCAGTATCCAAAGCACATAATGCTTCCTGTTTTTCTCTATCCTTGGCATGTGGGATTCTAGCTTCCCAACCAGGGATCAAACCCACACCCCCTGTGTTGGAAGTGCGGAGTCTTAACCACTGGACTGCCAGGGAAGTCCCTGTTTTTCTCTATCCTGTATTCCCCTCAGGGCGCACAGTCAGGGAGGGAGGGGCAGGGTTGCCGTGGCCGATGGCTTGATCCCTGTTTACTGGAATGGCAGGCAACATTCCCTGTCCACAGTGGACACCCAGTTGGTGTCAGAGCATCTGCGTTATGATAGCAGCAGGCTCTTCTCAGCACTTGGAAAAGCTGGTTTCCAAGCTCCTGCTCCAATAGGAGTCCAGTCTCTCTTGGGAGGGAAGAATTGACAAGGTGCACCCTTTTACCGCCCATTATCAATATCCCATTTTGATTCAGATACTGAGCTGACAATGTAAACAGGTAAACACAATGAGCTCTCAGTTCTTGGTGGGTGATTAGCAGTGGAGAAAACATTGA
Source organism: Kogia breviceps (assembly GCF_026419965.1). Taxonomy (NCBI): domain Eukaryota; kingdom Metazoa; phylum Chordata; class Mammalia; order Artiodactyla; family Physeteridae; genus Kogia; species Kogia breviceps. The sequence continues at coordinate 129,657,829 of NC_081313.1, read as the reverse complement.
GAGAATATACCAGGTATCTGTCCACCCTCTCCTTCCCAACTACAATGTGGGTCTATGCCTACCCGCTCTGAACCCCAAGACTGCCCACCTGCCTAGCACCTTCTCAAAACACAGAGAGTGTGCCTGAGCCAAAGTTCTCTGCTGTCACCAAAGGCAGCTACATGAAAATCTCCACAGGTACAGGAGACAGCCTTAAGGATGCTGAGGCCCCTGGATCTCTCATCTCAGTGGCCATCTTTGCTGGTGCACCTGGTTCTCCTTCCATAAATTTGGTGAGTGCACATCTGTTAGACTTTTGGCTTCTTGAGCAGATGGTTAAAGAAAGTTGCTAGTGAAATTTTTAGATCACGACCACAGAATATCACCTGGACATCAGCCAAGCCATTCTAGAAAAATATGAGTTGCAAAAAAGGAGACCAAGAGAAATTTGGTCCAGCCACTCTTAGCAACCCCACCCCCTACCTGCAACTTGACGACTCATTGTTTGCTGAAGATGCTGTGTTGATATGATTTCAATATGAGCTTATACTCTTTTCCACTCCAAATCTTCTTTTCCAAAATATTTACTCAGAGAAATACTTAAAAATATCTAGGACTTCCCTGGTGGCGCAGTGGTTAAGAATCCACCTGTCGGTGCAGGGGACATGGGTTCGAGCACTGGTCCGGGAAGATCCCACATGCCACGGAGCAACTAAGCCCGTGTGCCACAACTACTGAGCCTGTGCTCTAGAGCCCACGAGCCACAACTACTGAGGCCCACGCACCTACAGCCCGTGCTCTGCAACAAGAGAAGCCACCACAATGAGAAGCCCGTGCACCGCAACAAAGAGTGGCCCCCCCACTCACTGAAACTAGAGAAAGCCTGCGTGCAGCAACGAAGACCCAACACAGCGAAAAATAAATAAATAATAAATATATATATTTTTAAATCTAGAAATCACTCTGAATTTACCTTCAGTGGGTTAGAAGCAGGCCCCCATCTCTTTTCAGAGCACACAAGACACTTTCAAAGGTGATCCAGCTTGATTTGGGTGGGATTGATTTACCCCAACTATTAAGTCTGCACCTTGTCTGACTTGCAACGTTTTCAGGGCAGGTATCCTGGCCCCTTTACATTTTGACAAGATGTAGCAAGACCTGTACATAATAGGCTAGTACAGACACGACTTGCACCAAACCGTTTTTTAGCGGGTGATGGGAAAAGGGCAATCCCCTGCCATTTATTTGTGTGCTGAGGAGACAGCCCTTTGTCTTGAGGGGGTTACCAATCTGCTTGTGATCTCCTTGGCTATAGCCAAGATACGCGAGTGAAGACTGGCCCTTCCCATTAATGTGTGAATCTGCTCTTCCATTTCTTAAGAGAGTTCTGCATCTTATGGGGAATTAATAATACTGCAGTGTACTTTGGTGATTATATGCACATTAATCATGGTGCTCTGGTTGTTGGCTATGGCTTAGAGGGAGGATAAAACTCCTAATCTGTATGGGATGGTCAAAAGGTATGGATGGAACCCCAGGGCTTTGCCCTTGATGAACTTATGATCCCAAATAACCAGCCTGCAGATGCTGGGTGCCTTAGCTGTGCGGCAGGGCTGCAGGAGAGCCTGGTCATCCAGTCTTCCTCCCAATGATCCTTTGCCGGCTAAGCTGCCTTCTTATGCATGTTACCTAATCTGTAGACTCGTTTGCATTGGACCACTGGTAGGCATTGACCATTCCTCATAAAACAAAAAAGTATCAACTTTTGTTCCTAATAGGAAATGCACCTGGGTTTAGTTGATGGAATTGGGAAGGTGACAAAAATGTCATCAAATTCCCTCCATTATGCTGCAAGCTTAAGTGTTTGTGCCTGACCAAAACTCTGTTTTTGGTAGAGAAGGGAAACTATCTCATAGGAAAAAAGCAACCAGGATCAATCTCCAAGTCCAAGGTAGGCACAGACTTGTGCCTTCTCTTCCACTTGTGCCATGAGTTGACTTAAGAATAGCAAGGGACCTTCCTTCCCACCACTGGCTTTGTCTTTGTTTTTCCCAGCTGTGGCAAGAGGTCAGGAGACAGATGCTACATGAAAATGGCAGAGGTTGGGTGAAACAGCTATGGTGTTACCAGGAGTTCATCCCATCCCTGGTGTAAAGAAGCAGTTACTTCCTGTCTCCTCTAGAGAAGTCAGATCAGGTGACCAGAACTATCTATCTGAGGCCCGGAAGTTTCACAAGGTGATGCCTGACGTGCAGACGGCCATCTTCAGCATCCTTCCGCCTCAACTTCTCTTTGTCAGGCCAACTGACCATCCCTCTCAGCTGTGCTACTTGTTACTTTTTAAACTAAAATGAAAAGTCAAACGCAAATATTAATTCAGTGAGTCGAATTTTATTACGCACCTGTGAATTTATGGGGACAATGCCAAGGCATCAGATGAACAGGGAGGACAGATGTTCTTCAGATGTGGGGTCTCTGAACACCCATGGCAAGGTAGAAACATAGCTCACCTGTCTGCCCAGCTACCCAGGGAGGGTGGGAAGGGACTAAGTCGGTCAGTTCTCCTATCTTCTGGAAGAGCTTTCTCCAGAGCAGGTAACTGCATTGGTTCTTCTGCATGGAAAGAACCTGGGATTTGAGTTGCATCACCCAGTAGGGTGGTTTCTGAATCCAGGGGGAAGGTAACCTTCTGATTAGCTAAGTACCTTGGTCAGGTTTGCGTAAGTGAATGGGGGACCCCCTCACAATATTTGGTGGGTACTGGACAGATGCACAGCGTCCCCAAAGGTTTCAATTCTCTCACATTCCCTTTCTTTCTTACTTACGATTTTCAGATAAAATACACTAAGTAGAGTAGTGTTCCTCTTGGGATCATAACCTCCCCTCTGAATAGAATCCTTGGGCAAGAGTGCACAGGTGGGTGGGGTAAATGTACACGGAATCTGGGTTCAGTTTGGAATTTTCCCCTCCCTTGGCCTTCAAGATTCATATTTTCCCCTTTTCCTGGAAGATCAATCCAAGAGGCAAACTATGTAGAAAACAAAGAGCCTCAATAGTTTATTTCTTGTTCAGGGTACGACCAAATTATTTTATTGCATTTACTGTTCCTGGGTATGTAGATGAATCTACACAGGCACAGTAATCATAACTATAAAACCTTGTAACTCTTTCACTGAGTTGTGGCAGCAGTGTCTCTCAACGTGACAATGAAGGGGCTGACAAGGAACAAAGGGCCTTGCGTTCACTTGCCCAGCCTTACTGCCTGCTAATGGGACCTGACATACAAGTACATAACGCATGCCTGGTGGCTGGCTTTCTGATTTAGTCGCCGATACTCTATAGCCTCTGTGCTTTATCATTGAGCTGAGCCAACCTGGCCAGTCTGCCAGGAACAAGACCATGGTTTTCATTGCTTGCGGTTTCACTACCAGCGGTCACTCCCAGTCCAGAACCCCAGGCAATGAAATTTAAAGGCTATATGCGAAGGACATCCACCCTGGGAGGTGAAGCTTGGATCTGAATCCTGCTTCCAATGGAACTGAGAGCAAGCTAACCCAAGTTTGTACTGACTCACCTGTGAATCAGCAATGACAGCAGAACCTCAGGATTATCTAGTTTTATGGGTTAAATTGTGTCTCCCCATCCCCCCCAAATTCACGTCGAGGTCCTAACCCCAGTACCTCAGAATGTGACCTTATTTGGAAATAGGGTCACTGCAGATACAATGGGTTAAGATGGGAACATACTGGAAACAGTAGGGTAGGCCCTAATCCAATATGACTAGTGTCTTTATAAAAAGGGAAAATTTGGAGACAGACACATACACAGGAACACCATGTAAAGATGAAAGTAGAGATGGGGTGATGCTTCAACAAGACAAAGAATATCAACAATTGTCAGTAACCATTGAAGCTAAAGGAGAGGGCATGGAGCAGATCCTTCCGTTACAAGAAACCAACCCTGCTGACACTCTGATCTTGGGACTTCTGGCCTCCAGAACCGAGAGGATGAATTTCTGTAGTTCTAAGCCACCCAGTTTTTGGTACTTTGTTACAGCAGCCCTAATGAACTAATACAACTGGCACACTAAGTTACTATATATGTAGAGAGTGACTTCACCAAAGGCTCTGTTGTTTCCCCTGCTCAGTTCACCCAGCCAAAGAACCTCTCCTTCACTGGAGCTGAGCTCCCCTTTCCTAGACACGACCCAACGGGAAAGGAAACTTAAGTGCCTTTCAAATGATGATGACTTCACTTCTAACCCACAAGCATATACCAAGGACCTTCAGGGTATAAAGAAAGGACACTTTGGGGAGTGTGTGCCAACATACAATTTAAAATGTGGGCTTTGCCTTAAATGAGCTCACAATCCCTAATAACCAGCCACCATCACAAATAAAAGGTTTCCATTTGGCGAGAAGCTATAAAGCCCCCCACCAAGGCTTCTGAGCCTGAAGGGGCCTTCTCATAATTTTGAGGTGTTCCTGAGGACCAGATGGTGACAAGGACTCAGACTTCTGATGACATGACATGGTTTGGTGTGCTTGGCCCTACCGCCCTTGTGCCCACGGGTCCCACCCCGCCTTCCTGGCTTCCTCCTAACCCATCACCTCATCTGCAGCTTCTTGCTGTCAGGTAGAAAGTACAGTTACCTCCAGACCTCAGGATGGGGTGGGCATTCAGACAGCACAGGATGGGAGTATATTAAAAGTTAGTCGGTAAGGGACAGACCCCCCCCACACCAGGGGTCACTGCAGTAGGGGGCGCCCCAGGCCCTCCACCGCTGGGGAAGCACTGGACAGGGTTCTCCTAGAGCCGGAAACACTGGGCAAGTCAAAGCTGGTGGTGACACGCCCTCCCGGCTTCCGGCACAGCAGAGACAGAACAAACGCTCAGCTGGCCACGATCTCATTGCTACCTGAGAGTAAAGGTCAGGAGGGTGTGGTCTCTGTCCCGGGGAGGAGTCTGGAACCAGTCAGTAGCGAGCATGAGCGGGATGTGCTCTCCCCAGGCTGGAGCTGCACCCAACAACGTGTGCGCCCTTGACTCAGTAGGAGTTCAGCGCCTGCTTGGACCGGCGCTTCATGTGCAGGCGCTGGTGGCGGAGGAGGTCAGAGTTCTGGGAAAAGCTTTTGACGCAGTACCGGCACTGAAAGGGCCGGGACTTGTCCATCATGTGCGCGTTACTGCGGTGCCGGGCCAGGTGGTCGGGACGCTGGAACACCTTCCCGCAGTCACAGCACTGGAAGCGCAGCTTGGCCTTGCCCTTTGCCAGGAGGGCGTCGGAATCCCCGCCCATGGTCCCCGATGCCTCCTGCTCTCTCTTTTTCAGTAGCTCGAGTCTGTCTGGCTGCAAGTGTATCCGCCTGTGGGAGAGCAGGTGGGAGTTGAGGCGGAAGCTCTTCCCACAGGCCCCGCACCTAAAAGGTTTCTGGACCTCGTGGGTCTCCAGGTGCCCGTCTAGGTCCTCGCTGTCACTGAACAGCTCCCCGCACACCGAGCACTCGTGTGGCTTCTCCTGCTCCCTGCGACTCCGCAGGTGCCGGATGAAGTTGACCCTCCAGCGGAAGATTTTGCCACAGTTCGGGCACACATAGGACTTTTTGGAGGAGGTCTGCACCTCACCCCCTGACTCGGGGCCGCTCCGGTGGGAGGTAGGGAGGCTGTGCTGCTTCTCCGTGGGGCTCTGCAGCTCGTCTGTGCAGTACGGGCCGAGCTGGGAGTCCTCGTCCCCAGAGCTGGATAGAACAATCTCGATGGTCACCTCCTCATCCAGGCCGTTGTCGGGAAATGGTGCATCACCTCCGGCTACCAGAAAGCAACATGGAGGTCAGTGGTGCTGCCCAGGCCACACTCTAGCCCCTACGAACCCTGCCCAGAAAGGTTCAGCGTGGGTCCAGGAACCCACATTTTTGCAAGGGATCTTCCGGTTGCAGATACCTCTGGTGCATCTAGTGGCGAGGAAACCCTTAGCCACACTCTGCCAACATATCCTGGGTGCTTCTTTCTCCTCTCTCCCCCTTCCCTACCTTTTTCTCCTAAGCCCCCAGACCCAATCTTTTTTTTTTTTTTCCTAGCCACTGAGACCCCTCCAAGCTCTAAGAGTTTGTATCTATCCGTGTTAAGACTTGAGCATTTACATATCACTTAACCTTGACTTCCTTAAACAGGCATGGGGAAAAAAATCTGTCAGGGTACATTAAAAGCCTTGAGAGGAAGACCCTATAATCTACAAACAGACTGCCAGGAAGCTGCCAGCTACCATACTCTGAGCACTTAAATGCCCCAGGGGTTGTGCAAGACTTCTGACATGCCCAGTCCCATTTGCTCCTGGATACACCGAGTGATACCTTATTTGCCACATTATAAACATAGGCAAACTCGGGTGGTGTGCCCAAGGTCTCAGGGCTGAAGGGGAATTGAGCCCTGCTGTGATGTCAGAGCTGTTCAATGGTCCCAGACTGCCCAAGATCCTCTCTCCCTCTCAGTGTCGTATCAGAGGCCCACCAACAGCCACTAGTGGTGATGCACAGAGATGTCCTGGACTTTATAAACTGACTAGAAGAAGCTCGTTCGATGGATCCCAAGCCTGTGATGTTGGAAAGCTAGTACCGTGGGGAGGAAGTGGGTGGGCACTGGGGAACCCGGTATGAAGTCCTGGCCTGCAGCCCAGAGCCCACCGCGCAGCTCTCCTCAGGACTGTTTCCTCACTTTTGTGAAACGTGGGGCTCAGGTCTAAAACAGGGGTGGGGGGCAGTGGTGCCAGGCCCTTCAAGATATTAGTAGGAATATGGTTATTCTGGACTTAATTGCTGGAGAGAGGAGAGTTCTGGCAGCTTAGGGAAAGTGAGAGCAGGTGAAACCGGACAGAGCATAGCAGGAAGACCCAAAGCCACAGAGAGCAGGAGAGACAATGGGAGGGGCAGAGTCCATGGGGGTATCTGTCCATCCATCACAAGTGTGAGGGGGACTGGGCAGAACGTGAGACTGGGAAGTGGTTAGGGAAGTCTTGAAGATTTAGAAAATTTTCAGTCTACCTATACTGCAAAAAATGAAAAAGTATATTCTGGGGAGAACACCAAGGGTGTGGCGGGACAACCTTGGATCCAATCAACCTTCTCGGAAGCCGGGAATGGAGAGGAGATAATCCTAGGAATGGTCTGTAGAGGACCCTCTTGTCTGACGGTCTGAACTACTGTAAATCGCATGGGAGGCCTACAGTGTTTCTAAGAACATTGTATGAGCCGAAACACTGCCATCTTGGAATAAAAAGGAAGGAGACAGGATGAACTGAAAGAAGGCTCTCAGACTTCTAGAACAAACTGATAGAGCTACCTGGCTGCAAACATGCATCAGCCTTGAAGGAAAAGGAAGACCAGCCCCAACGGCAGTTCAGAGGTCGACAGGACTGCCACTGCGTCCACAGGCCCAGAGTGTGGACACAGCACTGAGCCAAAGATGAATCTCAGGCCCTAAAATCTAACGGAATTTGCCCTGCCAGCATTCAGACTTGCTTGGGAGCCATCAGCCTTTCTTCTTTTCAATCTCTCCCTTTTGGAATGAGAGTGTCTACTCTCTGCCTGTCTTACCATTGCATTTTGGAAGCACATAACTTGATGTCTGGATTCACAGGTTCACAGCTGGAAGTGAGTACACCTTGAATTTCACCCAAACCTGATTTACAATAAATCTTGATGATGCTGGAACAGGTTAAGGAATGTTGGGATAGGGTGAACGTATTTTGCATATGAGAAGCATGAATCATGGGGGAACAGAGGGTGAAGTGTTACAGGCTGAACTGCATCCTCTTCCTCTTAAAAATACGCATGTTGAAGTCTTAACTCCTAGCACCTCAGAATGTGACTATATTTGGAGATAAGGTCTTTCAAGAGGTAATTAAGTGGGGGCTTCCCTGGTGGCACAGTGGTTAAGAATCTGCCTGACAATGCAGGGGACACGGGATCTAGCCCTGGTCCGAGAAGATCCCACATGCCACGGAGCAACTAAGCCCGTGTGTCACAACTACCGAGCCTGCACTCTAGAGCCTGTATGCCACAACTACTGGGCCCGCGTGCTGCAACAAAGAGTAGCCCCCGCTCTCAGCAACTAGAGAAAACCCGCGTGCGGCAGCGAAGACCCAATGCAGCCAGATATTAAATAAATGAATAAATAATTTTTTTAAAAAGAGGTAATTAAGTTAAAATGAAGTCAACAGGGCAGGACCTAATCCAACAGGTATCCTTGTAAGAAGAGGAGGTTAGGACACAGACATGCAGAGAGATGAGCATGTGAAAACACAGGGAGAAGACAGCTATCTACAAGCCAAGAAGAGAGGCCCCAGGAGAAAACTACTCTACTGAAACCTTGGTCTCAATCTTCTAAGCTGCCAGAATGTTGAGAAAATCAATTTCCGTTGTTCGAGCCTCCCAGTCTGTGGTACTTTATTACAGCTGTCCTAGGAGACTAATAAATACAGTGCATATAGGATGACATCCCCTTAAATCAGATGAAGTGACCAAAAATAGATGCAGTTTCTAAAAAGGGGGAAATAAATCAACAATAGTGCTGTGTGCCACTGACACAACAGTGTAAAGAATTCCTACCAGATGAGACGCAACTCATAGATGTGTTGCCCAAAACACCACAGAGAAAGAGTAACACCAGGGCTGTGTCAGCTCAGCACTGATGAGTGCAAGGGGTGCGGGGGGTGAAGAGAACAGGAGAGGGAGGCTGAATTGGCTGTTCCGGTGGCCTGGGAATAAATCATGCCCTGTCAGCCGAGGGTGCTAAGGAGAGAAGCAGGGAGGACAGGAAGCTAGATTTTAAAAAATAAATAAATAAACGCATTATAACTAATAGATTCTTATAATGTTAGGATGGGGAGGCTTTCTTAAGCAAAACACAAAATCAAAGAAGAGATGAATAACTGCATTTACACATTAGAAACGTTTTTAGGAAACCATTTATGTCCTAAAAGACACATAAACAAAGTTAAAAAAAAACAGGAGGAATTATGTACAAATACTAAGAGGTAACAGATTGAGACCCACAATTTTGAGTTTCTACTAATTCATGGAAAAGGCAAACGAATGTGGAATTAAGAGCATGGGTCTGGAGCCCTGTAACATGGGTTCAGATCCTCAGCCTGATACTCACAGCCTGTGAGTGTCAGATGCTGCCTGGGCAAGAGACTTCAGCTTGGGGGGGTCCCAGCTGCAGAATGGAGACATCATAGTACCTGTTACAGGCCAAGAGTTTGTGTCCCCCCCCCCCGAATTTGTATGTCAAAGCACTAATTCCCAATGTGATGGTATGGGAGATGGGACCTTTGGAAGGTAATTAGGTTTATATGAGGTCTTGAAGGTGGGACCTTTGGGATGGGATTAGTACCTTTATATGAAGAGGAAGAGACAGGAGCTCTGTCTCCATGAGCATGCACCAAGGAAAAGTCATACAAGCGCACAGGGAGAAGGCAGTCAGCTACAAGCAGGAAGAGAGCCCTCACCATACAATGAATCTGCTGTTGACTTGATCTCAGACTTCTCAATCTCCAGAACCGTGAGAAATAACTTTCTATTGTTTAATAGAAAATACCTCTATGGTATTTTGCTGTAGTAGCCTGTGCTGGCTGAGACAGTATCTATCTCAGAAGTTGTGGCAAGGATACAATGCACAAATCATGTAAAGACCTTACACTGGTGCAGTGCTTTGGACATAAAGACACAGAGCTTACCAAATGTGAAGGGGGAAGGGGCAAAAAAGAAAAAAAGAAGTAAAGAATATTAACTAGGCAAGTCACAGAGAAAACACAATAAACAAGAAAAGATATTCTGGGCTTCCTGGTGGCGCCGTGCTTAAGAATCCACTGGCCAATGCAGGGGACATGGGTTCCAGCCCTGGTCCGGGAAGATCCCACATGTCACGGAGCAACTAAACCCTTGCGCCACAACTACTGAGCCTGCGCTCTAGAGCCTGCATGCCACAACTACTGAGCCCGTGTGCCACAACTACTGAAGCCCACGCACCTAGAGCCCATGCTCTGCAACAAGAGAAGCCACTGCAGTGGGAAGCCTGTGCACCAAAATGAAGAGTAGCCCCCGCTCGCCTCAACTAGAGAAAGCCCGTGGGTAGCAACGAAGACCCAATGCAGTCCCCCCCACGAAAAAAGAATAAATAAAATAAATAAATTTAAAAAAAGATATTCCATCGCAGTGGCAGCATTATAATGTGCTGGTTGGACTGACACAAATGGAACCAGTTGGGAGGGTCCCTCATGAGCGTGGCTGTGGGGATGTGGACCCTCCACCTGCTGTCAGAAGTAAGGGAAAGGCTACCAAAATAGAAACGGTGCCTATTCTTTGCAATCTATCATCTCTCACTGATCTCAGATAGCAACCCTTAGCTTCTTGCCATTTCAACGTATATTCTGTGTCAGAGCCCAGCAAAGGGAGAGTGGAGCTAAAAAAGTCCCCTGGGGATTACTGACTATCCACATTCTATAAGGATGCTGCCAGGGCTGAGACATGCTGTGGGAATGAAGAAGCTGAAGAGGATTCAAAACGTATCTCTAGAATCAAGCTTTCATCAGGCAGAACCGAGAATGGGCTACACATGAATAATCATCCTCAGCATACAGAAAGAAGCAAGCTCCTTAGAAAACCAGGGGTGAGCACCCAAGGTTGTGGGGAGGGAGTACTGTCCATCTAGATCTACTGTAGATTTACATAAACATAAAATCCCTTTTGTCCACATAGGATAGGGGGTGAACACAAACGGTCATGAACCCTGCGCGGTGGTAGGCGGAAATACCAAAGTATCATGCAAATCTTGCTTCCAAAAGGCATCACAGATTGTACATGAGTCAGTCTTCATAGCTGCAGAAAGTCCTCCATGACACAGTGGGTTTAAGTAAGGACCGGAGACTTGGGTGTGATATTTGGAAGAACGGCTGAAAACTGAGGACATTAAATATGGCGGGATTTTAGTCTTCGCCTCTGGAGCTGGCAACTTTTACCAGCATCACTTGGAGTCTAAATGCTGCTGAAAGCAGTTGGGGCATGTTCTCCAGAGGTCCCCCTGTCAGCATTCTGCAAACCTGTTCTTTAATTTCAACACTTTGTCCCGGGAGTCTGGTCTTCCTTGCTCAGGGAAGAAATACACAAACTAGGTGGTCAACAGCGCTACATCAGCATCCTGACTCAACCCACAAGAGAAAGGAAAGGAGGGGAAGGTCTCAGATTGCGAGTGAGCTGGAAGAGAACCTAGCAAAACAAAACTGGGGCAGGCAGCCAGCTGGCAAGGAACTGTCAGCAGGAATTTCAGAAAGTTCAATTCCTGAACCTACCACTAGCACAAATGTATACACATACACAACACGCATGCACGCACACACACACACACACACCATGCACGCATACATTCACACACAGATGTTATACACATGCACACACCACACACATACCATGTACATAAATACCGCACACTCACACGTGTATGCCCACACACATGCAGACGTGTTCACATGCATACCACACAATGCCACATACCATACAAACCACACATGTACGCTCACACACGCAACACACCAGACACACTATACATAACATCACACATGCCATCACCACATGCCGTATCACAGCGCCACGCTACACGCACACACAAGCTCACACACACACCACACACCATATACACACATATGCACACTCAAGCCGCACGTCACACACCCAGGGGCACACTCCCCCACACCCTCTCAGGCATTCCTTTACCTGGGCAGGTGCTTTGAGGGAGCACTGTCTGCTGGCAGATTTGGAACTCTGGCACCTGTGGCTCATCCCGTTTTCTTCTTTCTTCTGTCTGGAATGGCTGGAGATTTGGAAAGTCTTTCCAGAGAAGAAAATGAAAACATTGATTTTCCCTGCAGCTGCAGCACCACCTGGGGGGGCTGCATCTTAACAGATGCCAGGCTGTGATCCAAGAGTAGGCCTAGGCTCCCTCTCAGGGCAGCCACTCAGTAAATGTCTGTTGAGCAAATGAATCTGCAGGCAAAATGGGCCAACACCACGAACGTGGGTTTTGAAGCTAGATAGAAGGAATGTGGATCCTGGTTCTGCCCCTTCCACTTGACTGTGGACAAGTAACTGCCATCCCTGCTGTCATTTCCATTTTCTGTGGTGGGATTTCCAGTACTCCACGCAGACGCTGCATAAATGCAGCCTGGACAGGGCCTGCTGGGGTAGAGATGGGATGGGAAGCTAGCCACACCAGAGGCCCTGGATGCTTGTTCCAGGTGGGGATAGTGAGTGAAATACAGATCTGCTCTGGGCCAGCTTTAGGTCCCAAAGGGGAAGGGGTCAAGGGTCTGCTGACGACACCACACAGAGCTTTTTCCCCCTGAAGGAGCAGACATCTCGAGGCATTACAGCACAGTGGTTACAAACACAAGCTCTGGTGACACAGAAAGCTGGGAGTGGGGAGGGAGCTGGGAAATGCTGCTGCTGAACTGTGTCATGTCAGCTAAGCCCCAGCACCACCCCCTGCCTCACTTTCCTCACACTGCCTGCAGTACGTGGCTGGAAGGAGTAGACAGGTGAAGCGGCCAGAGGCACTGCGCCCAGTGCCCGGCCAAGAGGTAGCACACCCTCCTCCTCCCCTACCTGACCTTTGGAGAGCATCTGACCTCACTGGTAGAGGGGCCACTGGGTTGTCAGCACAAGCCCGGTGTCACTTATAGCAGAGGAGAAAGATATTGCCATTACATCCTAGTTGCTGGTTGATGAAGTGCAAGCCCCACACCTAACAAAAGTAAAACCCCCATATTCTTTCTGTAAGGAATGAGGGAGGAGGCAAGACTTGTCCTACCAAGACATGGTCCAGCGGTGACAGAGGGAGCAGGTCTGCCTCTGGCTGGCAGCGGCCTTCCATCCTGCTCTATTCATCAAGTTCTGGTATCACTACTCACCTGAGTAGGAGACCGGGGACACATCCTTCCCCTGGAGGTCCTGCAGCTCTGGAACACGTGGCTCATTCTCCTCTCCTTGGGAGAGATCCAGCTGGGCAGCTGGGTCATCTATTCACAGAAAAGGGAAGGATACACATTCATCAGTGATCTGCTCCCACAGGAAACCAGGGTGGGAGGAGAGAGACGTTGCCTGTCCCAGGCAACTGTGGGACAGGCAGAGAAGAGAGAAGTTGGAGGGACACACGACAGGCCATGACACCGACAGGGGCCACACAGGGCCACAGAGAAGTGGAAAGGCCAGAGCAAGCAGGGAGAGGATGGGGGAGGGAGGACACTAAAGGGGAAGCTGTGGGCCTGGGGCAACTCTTTCAGGCCTATCAGTTAGAAAAAACAGCAATGAAGAGATCCGTAGGACAAGACTGATAGAAGAAAAGCAAATGCAAGGGATACAAGTTACATTTGGTTTTGTATGCAAAACAGCCAGCTAACAAGCCTAACTTACATGTCACAGCAGCAGGCAACGGTCAACCTGCAAAGTGGCCTTGGGGCCACTGTGTACAGGTGACCTCCCATCAGGGTTTTGAGGTGAACAGTGAGGTCAGATATGGGCCCCATAGATGCCTGGTCTCAGGAGAGAGGAGAGTTAATCAAGTCTTACTTGGAGGCAGTGAGACGCCGCAGTCCTCCCCAATGATGAACTCTCCGTAGAAGCCAGTCTGGGCAGGGTCTAGAAGGGACCAGTCCTCTTCTGAGAAGCAGAAGATCATATCCTTGAAAGAAGAAACCCGGTTCTGAAACCACAGGAGAACAGGTACACCTCAATCCAGGGACAAGCTAGGGGAGGGATGCTACAAACAAGTGGGAAGGAAGACGGGGTTGAGGCAGAGCCCCCAGCAACACGTGCAGATGGGAGAAAGAAAAAGCAGACAGGCTGCTCCAGGCTCACACTGATTCCCTAGTTCTAGCCTGAGATCCACCTTGGATGCATCTGTTTTGGCAGAATCCAAACAGTGGATGCCTCACAGGGTGGCCAAGGATGTACAGAAGAGGTCTTCCTACACAGTGCTGGGGAGGCTGCAACCCACAACTCCCAGGTAGGCAAATGTCCACCAGATTACCCACGTGTTCACCCTCTGATGCAGAGATTCCATTTCTATAGTTTATTTTGCACATGTGCAGCATGAGCTCTGTATGACCTCCTTCGCTGCAGCATTGATGATCATAGATAATAGTTAAAGCTGAAAACAAGGTCTATGCTCATCAACAAAGAACTGTTTAAGTAAGCTACAGGACATCCTACAAGGCCTGATCACACCCCCGTTAGAAAGAATAAGGGCTTCTCTGTACCGCGTAGGAAGCCCTCCAAGGTGTACTGTTACATGAAAAAAGCAGAGGTTGTCTAGATGGTCCCTGTGTGCCCAGCACCTAAAAGTCTTGACCGTCAGCTGCTTCTGCAAAAGATGCTAGGACCCCCAGGGTTACGTGCAGGAGGGAGACTTTTCTTATACTTTGTGTTATAAACCATGAGAATGTGTCAAAAATTAATTTTAATTTCTGAAATGATGGCATATCCACATAATACTGCGAGTCCATAAAAATAAAGAAGTCATTTACAAAATTGAAATGTAATTCTTAGCCAGTTAGACCATGAAGCTAGGTTCTCAAATTTCCTCTAAATACTAATATGATAATTGGTGGTATATGTAAACATCATTGAAAAATTATTTGTTTTGTTTGTAATAATCTGGAACCTTGATCATCTGATAGAATATTTGGGAGAAGTAAAATATGAAAGATGAACAACTACTGGTCTAGTTGACATTTCTGTTTGTACCTTCTAATCCCAGAATAACAGAAATACATGCATGTATTATTTCTATTAAGCATGTCATTATATATTGGCTTAACAAGCACATGTTTTCTGCAAAGTGTTTCAATCACAAAGCATTTAAAATAAAATTCCATTTGGTTTTTTTCTTTTTTTAAAAAGCCCTTTATACAGTTAATTGAAAAGGACTTCAAAATAAAATTTGGGGGTAAAAATGCAACCCACAAAAAAAGAAAAAAAAAAGCAACCCATAGTACTTCTGTATAATATACTAACATCTGTTTTTTTTTTAAAAAAAAGGAAACGAATTCACAATATTTTAAACACATGTCCTTGCATCTAAATCTCTGGAATATTACCAGTTACTGCCATGCGGTTGCCTGGGGGGCAGGGGCCAGGTGCGGGGGTTGGCGGGTAGACGGGTGGGCGGGGACCTGGTTAAGGAGAATTTTCAATGCATCTCCTCTGGTACCTCTGGACACTTCCTCCCCCACATACGCGCTTTTTAATTTTTAAAATTAAACCTAGAGAGTAATACAATGAACATGAAGGATATACCACTGTTCAACTAGAGTCAATAAATGAACATTTGGCCCTTTTGTCACATTTCCTCCTCTCACATACATGGTGACTGGGTATGTTCTCTTGTTCTCCTAGATATCTGGGGAGTTGCAGGTACCACAGGTCATTACCCCAACATGTGACAGAGTGTATCTCCTAAGAAAGATGTTACTCTCCTACATCAGCACAATTCTTTTTTAGCACAGTGGCTCTCAACCAAGTGGATCGATTCTGCACCCAGAGGATATCGGGCAGTGTCTGGAGACATTTTTGTCACCACTGAGGGGTGGGCACCACTGGCATCGAGCGGGTGGAGGCCAAGGATGCTGCTCAACACACCCCTACAGCCCAACTCGACAAAGAACTATCCAGCCAAAATGTCAACAGAGCCATGGTCAAGAAACTGCTCTACACGGCAAAAAATATACTAATCAATTTTCACTGCAAAGTAAAGGAGCTGTTACAGTGGAGGATGACTGGACTGAATGTCAATATTATGACACAGTATGAGTGTGTTTCGTGTTTGGTAATTGCCATCATTGTTGCTTTTGTTGTGGTCATGCATTTACAATGCTTGGTGTCAGTTTATTTATCTCTTGTAAAAATAAAATACAGTGTGTGTGTGTGTGTGTGTGTGTGTGTGTGTGTGTGTGTGTGTGTGTGTGAAAAAGAAAATAATAATAGTACTGCTAACAATAGATAGACGGTGTGATTGTGAGGGCTAAGAGATAATGTATGCTGAATGTCCAACACAATACCTGGCACAGAACAGATTTCAATAAATGTTTCTTAAATGAATAAATAAATGAATATATTTTTTAGAAAAAGAAACTGCTCTACAACCGAGAAATTTAATATTGGTTCAGTAATATCACCTAGTGTCTTCTGAATTATGAAATAGCATTACCCTTTCAAGGAAAAATATTTTGAAGAGTTTCACGGGTGACTGTGACAAGAGGTCAAGATTGGGAATTGCTGGTTAAAGCTTTCTAATGGGCCCCTAGAAATCTTGCTAAACATACATTGTCTTAAAATGTCAGTCATCTGGGATATAAATAAAATTCAAGTCGTATGTTTATGTTACCACAGGCATATGTTTACAATTACTTATTTATTATACTTTTTTTTGCCCAAGTCCATTCGATCAGGAAAGATTAAAAGTGGGATACTCCCCTGGGTACTTAGGGATGTAGGAAAACAGGCCTTTATACATGGTTGGAAATAACTGCACATTTCTGAACAATATTTGGGAGAATGTAGCAGAAGCTTACACTGTGATCCAGTAATTCTATTTCTAGGAAATGTTCCTAAGTAAATTAGAGATGTATGCAAAAATGTGTGTAAAGAACGTAGAACACAATGTTTTGCAGAATCATATGTGAGGTTTCTTTTCTTCTTTATGCTTTTCTCTAGTGTCTGAAGACCTACCTAAGCATGTATCATTTATATTTTAATATTATTAAAAACTAGGGAATTCCCTGGCGGTCCAGTGGTTAGGACCTCAGTGCTTTCACTGCGGTGGCCCAGATTCAATCCCTGGTCGGGGAACTAAGATCCTGCAAGCTGAGTGGTACGGCCAAAAAAAACCAAAAAAAACCACCCCTGAAATAAAATACCCATGTACCCACTAGTAAGATGTATAAACTATTAACAGGTGACAGTCTTTGCTTCAGGTTTTCTTTGCAAGGGTGTGGTGGGATTATGGTCTCCTCTGAGCTTCTCCCGATCCCAGTCCCACCCCCAGAGCTTCCTAGAGGGAAGCTGCACTCTGGATTTGGTGTTTAATATTCTATGCATGGCTTTGAAACTCCCACTACATCCAAATATAGCCTGAAATGACAGCACTGTTTTTGTAAGTATTTAAATGTTAAACTTGCCTTATATGCACCATTCTAGTTAAGATTTATTCACGTTGATATACGTAGGTCTAGTTCATTGACTTTAATGTATACAATTCCATTGAATTATTCTTCTGTCATAATGTTTAGGTCTTTCCCAGCTCAGTGAACTCTCTCTTCTGTCACCCCATCCATGTGTAAGAGTGTCTCCAGAGTAGATGTGTAGAGGGAACATTGGGAACATACATCTTGACCGACATTAAGTATTTCCACATCTTTCTTCAAGTGGGGTACCTAAAGTACGCTCCCACTGGCAATACATTGGCACACCTATTTCCATACACCCTTGCCAACAACACTGGGTACTGTCAAATATCTAAGGTTCTAGCAACACTGTGGGTACGAAGCAATCACAGCAGCGTAACTCCCTTTACCTTGATGAACATCTCTTCATGAATTTATTGGCCAGTTGGGTTTTGTCTTAAGATGCTCGCTTTTTTTCTTTGCCTATTTTTCTATTTTCTAATGAGTTGCTCTTCCTATTTTTTTTAAACCAGCTTGTTATCAACTGTGGATATACTTCACTATCATAAAAGAAAAGATAACACTATTTCAATTTTTTAAAAATCTAAGTGTTTCAATCACTTTATGGTGATATGAGTAATCAGTAATATTAATGACATATAAAGAACTGCAAGAAAATGTTTAACAAATTAGTAAGGTGATCATTTTAGAAAAGAGCTTCAAAATCAGCAATGTGGCTTTGGAACAAAAACAGGCCAACACAGAAGAGAAGAAAAAGTCCAGAAACAAAATTTGGTACACCTAAGACTTTAATCTACAATAAAAAAAAACAGAACCCTAATCAATGGGGAAAAAGAAAGATGATTTTTATCTGATGTGCCTGATACAGTTGGCTAACTACTTAGAAATAAAACTAGATTCTGATCCTTGATCATAAAGAGTATAAAAATAAAAAACTTGAAGCCTCCCCACCCCTGCAAAGGCTTTCAGGCACTAAAAATAGAGAGGCCATATGAAACTCCACATAAAAATTATAAATATCCATAGTAATAAAAAAGCATGAATGAAATTAAAAGACAAATGACAAACTGGGAATAAAGGCACACCACTTATGAAAGGCAAAGAGTATTTAAAATATATGGAGCCCTTACAACACAATTGGAAAACCTTTCCATCCCAATAAAAAAAGGTGAGGGAACCAAGAAAGTAAATATTTTAAAACATATGAAAAAAAGTTCACCTTTACTAGTATATGAAAAAATGTATATAAAATACTGTTATCAATCTTCACTTTGGGGACTTCCCTGGTGGTGCAGTGGTTGAGAATCCGCCTGTCAATGCAGGGGACATGGGTTCTAGCCCTGGTCCAGGAGGACCCTACACGCCATGGAGCAGCTAAGCCCGTGCACCACAACTACTAAGCCTGCGCTCTAGAGCCCGTGAGCCACAACCACTGAGCCCACGCACTCTAGGGCCCGTGCTCTGCAACAGAGAAGCCACTGCAATGAGAAGCCTGTGCACCACAACAAAGAGTAGCCCCCACTCGCCACAACTAGAGAAAGCCTATGCACAGCAATGAAGACCCAACGCAGCCAAAAATAAATTTATATATATACAAAAAAATCTTCACTTTGATAAAGTTTCAAAAAGAAAGGTGATGAATTTCGCCCAAGCCTAGAGGCCAAAATTCTTACAATCCAATCATAGAAATCCTCTGGAATCTTCAAAAAAGCTTCTATACTAATAAGTAAAACTAACAAGGTTGCTGGTTAGAAGGTCAGCATACAAAAAATCAGTTGTATTCCTATAATGAACAAGTGGAAGATGAAATATTAAAAAAACTTACCACTTAGAATAGCATCAAGTCATGAAATTCTTAAGGAAAATGTTTACCAAATGTGTACCCCATCCAAACACTGAAGAACTAAGTACATGGAAGGATTTAACATGTTCCTAGATGGGAAGACTTCAAAACGTTAAGATGTCAATGTGCCTCACAATGATCTGTAAATTCAGTTCAATTCCACATAAAAACTCCAGGAGACTTTATTTATTTATTTTTAATTGATGTGTTGATTCTAAAATTTATAAGGACATACAAAGCACTTAGAGTAGCCAAAAGAACTTTGAAAAACAAAAGTCAAACTGGAGGACTCACTACCAATTGCAAAACTAAGTATAAAGTTATAGTGTTCTTGGCATAAAGGATCAAAACATAAATCAGGGTACCAGGTAGAGCCCAGATGTCCAGACATATGTGGACAACCAATTTTTGACAAAGGCAATTCAATGGGAGAAAGGGAAATCTTTTCAGTGAATGGTGATAAACAACTAAATATCAACATTAAAATAAAAAACCCTACACCTCATACCATACACAAAATATAATTTTAAAAGGAACCGAAGGGGCGCAGTGGTTAAGAATCTGCCTGCCAATGCAGGGGACACGGGTTCGATCTCTGGTCAGGGAAGATCCCACGTGCCACGGAGCAACTAAGCCGCGCACCTAGAGCCCGTGCTCCACAACAGGAGAAGCCACAACTCACTGAACTAGAGAAAGCCCATGCACAGCAATGAAGACCCAATGTAGTAAAAAAAAAAAAAAAAAAAAAAAAAAGAACCAAAGGGACTGGTGGTCCACTGGTTAAGACCCCCTGCTTCCACTGCAGGGGCACAGGTTTGATCCCTGGTTGCAGAACAAAGATCCCACGTGCTACGCAACACAACTGAAAAAAACAAAGAAAAACCAAAGACCTAAATGTAAAACCTAGAACTATAAAACATACAGTAGGAAAATCTTTGTGGCCTTGGGGTAGACAAAGATTTGTTAGACAGGACACAAAAAGCATTAAATGATAAAAGAAAAAACTGATAAGTTCAATCTCATTAAAATTGAAGATATCCAATCTTCAAAAGACATCATTAAAACAATGAAAAGGCAAGCTATAGACTGGTAGAAAATATTCCTAATACATATATCTGACAAAGGACATTATCTGGAATATATATGTTTTAAAAGTTCTTAAAACACAATAAGATAAGCAACCCAAAAAGCAGGGAAAATATTGGACACCTCACAAAAGATGTAGAAATGATCCACAAGCACATGAAAAGATACCCAACTTCATTAGTCAACTGACAAATGCAAATCAAAATCATATTGAGATATCCACCTCAATAGCCAAAATATGTTTTTTAAAATAACAATACCAGGATATGGTGAAGATGTGTAAAAACGGAAACTTTCATTCATTGCAGGTAGGAGTCTAAGTGGTTAAATCATTATAGAAAACAGCTAATTCTCCTATAATTAATTATATACACTTCCCCATGACACTTTCACTCCTAGGTAATTGCCCAAGAGAAAGGAAAACATACATCCACAAAAAGACTTGTATATGAATGCTCATACAAGCTTCATTCATAACAGCCAAAAGTGGAAGTGACCCAAATACTCACCAACAGGTCAATGGATAAACCAACCGTGTGTGTGTGTGTGAGTGTGTGAGTGTGTGAGTGTGTGTGTGTGTGTGTTGGCTGCACTGCATGACTTACAGGATTTTAGTTCCCTGACCAGGGATTGAAGCCAGTCGTCGGCAGTTAGAGCATGGAGTCCTAACCACTGGACCACCAGGGAACTGCCCTGGATAAACCAACTGTGATGTAGTTATACAATGGAATACTACTCAGCAATAAAAAGGGACAAACTACTGATACTGGGCTGAGTAAGAGAAGCCTGACACCAAGGACCACATACTATATGATCCCACTTATGTAAAATTTTAAAAAAGAAGAACAAATCTATTGTGACAAAAAGGAGATCAGTGCTGACCTGGGCAGGAGAGCACAGCTTTATTGCAAAAGGGCACAAGGGGGCTTCCCTGGTGGCGCAGTGGTTGAGAGTCCGCCTGCCAATGCAGGGGACACAGGTTCGTGCCCCGGTCCAGGAAGATCCCACATGCCGCAGAGTGGCTAGGCCTGTGCCGCAAAAAAAAAAAAAAAAAAAGGGAACTTCTGAGGTGATGGAGATGTTTTGTATCTTGACTGGGCAATGGTTACATGTGTAGACACTTGTCAAAAACTCTCTAAACTTTGCATTTAAAATAGGTATATGCAAATTATAGCTCAAAAAACAGATTAAAAGAAGCAAAAATATAAAGACCACTTTCAGTCATCATTATGGTGAAGATTTAAAAAAATGTTAATATAAAAAATAAACAAATATGGAACAATTATACATAACTTATATATGTATATATGTCATATTAAAATACCACCTGAGAGGGACTTCCCTGGTGGTGCAGTGGTTAAGAATCCACCTACCAATGCAGGGGACACGGATTCGAGCCCTGGTCCAGGAAGATGCCACATGCTGCGGAGCAACTAAGCCCGTGCACCACAACTACCGAGCCCGCGAGCCACAACTACTGAGCCCACGTGCCACAACTACTGAAGCCTGCGTGCCTAGAGCCCATGCTCCTCAACAAGAGAAGCCACTGCAATGAGAAGCCCGCGCACCACAATGAAGAGAGTAGCCCCCGCTCGCTGCAACTAGAGAATGCCTTTGTGCAGCAACGAAGACCCAACGCAGCCAAAAATAAATAAATTTATTAAAACAAACAAACAAACAAACCAACAAACCACCTGAGGCCCTTACCCCAGAGATCAGAGCTTACATGACCCATATGGGGAACACCCACTTCAGTGCCCTCGACGTGACACATGGGGAAAGACAACCCAGCCTGGCACTCCCACCAAAACGTGTAACCTGAATCTCATCGTGAGTTAGAACCTATCTGAGCAGAGTCTGCCATTACAACTAGCCTTCACTCTTCAGAACTATTGATGCCGTGACAAACATTGAAATTCCAAGGAGAAAATGTTGGACATAGGACAACTAATAATTGGGAAGCATGATGCTCTATGACTATTATTTTGTTTTTTGGTTTTTTTTTTGTTTGTTTGTTTGTTTTTTTGTGATACGCGGGCCTCTCACTGTTGGGGCCTCTCCCGTTGCGGAGCGCAGGCTCCGGACTCGCAGGCTCAGCGGCCGTGGCTCACGGGCCCAGCCGCTCCGCGGCATGTGGGATCTTCCCGTACCGGGGCACGAACCCGCGTCCCCTGCATCGGCAGGCGGACTCTCAACCACTGCGCCACCAGGGAAGCCCTATGACTATTATTTTGATGTTGAATTTCCAGAATGTAAAAATTGTATTATGGTTATGTAAGCAAATGCCCTTGCTTTTAGGAAATATGCCCCCTCGGCATGAACAAACAGATAAAAGGGGAAGAATGTCTGCATATAACTCCTTAAAAGATTCAGGAAAAAAAATGGCGGGGGGGGGCCGTTGGGGCTGAGACAGAGACAGAGTAAGAGAGAGAGAGGGAGAAGGGAGAGGGAGAGAGATAGTGATAGAGAATGGGGGAATTAAAGTGAAGAGTATTTGCAAGTCTTTTCTATTCTGGCAGTCTTCCCCAAGCTTGATATTAATGCCAAAGCAAAAGATAAAAATAAAAATAATATTTTAAAATTTTCTAAAGATGAATCCATTTGGAACTGGGCTTCTGAAATTTGGATGTACATAGCAATCACTCAAGCATCCTGGTAAAAATTCACATTATGCCCCTGCAGGTCTGGGGTGGAGCCTGAGAGCCTACTAGTTATCAGCCCTTAAGTGGCTTTACTGTTAGCCAGAGGCCAGTGTGGGGGAAGCCTGTCCAAGACAAGTTCCACAGAGTGGAAGACAAGCCTCAGGAAGCCACAGGCTCTCCTCACAAGCGCTTGCAGCAAAGAACTTGATGTTGGTCTTGAAGAGGGTAAGAATACACCACCCCAAAATATGCCACTTTGGCTTAACGGTTGTTTTGAGCTGTAGGCAGTGGAGAAACAGAAAGACTGCAGAAGTACCCTCCCCCTACTTGCCTAAAGGCAGGTCGTAAATTTTCCTTTGTGAAGGACTTCTCCCCTCCTACCAGGGTGGGCAATGTGACTCTTAATAACCAGACAGAACTCTAGACTCTTTATCAGCCCAGAGACAGCATAACAAATTTAACTAAATAACCTTTATCTTCCATTAGTTTCCACATATAGCTACCTTCCCACAATTTACCAGCCCTTGAAGCTCAAAATCCTCTTTGTCTTGTCATTTCTCCATAAATGTATTGCCTGTAGTTAAAATGGTATAATTCTCTGGGTCTGACTGCCTTCTAGTTTTCCTTTCATTTCTTTGAGGCATCCCATAGCCCTATAAAATAAATATTTTTCACCTGTTAATCTGTCTTTTATCAGTTCAGTTTGCATTTTGCCAGCCACTGAAACGTAGAGAGTAGAAGAAAAAGTTTTTTTCCTCCCTGACAAGTCTCTTAATGAGAAAAAGATGGTAATTGCCACTATTGGTGAAATATGAAAGAAGTCTGTGCTCTAAGACAGCACTGCAGAGGTGTCTGGTTCTGAAGATTCTGAAGAAAAAACTGGCAGTTATGTATTTTTCAAAATAGATATGGATGTTTTTCCCCTGTAAGCCTTGGATAGGTGTCTGTGAAATCTACCCCAAACTGCAATAGGAACAAAAGACGGTGGGCACGGATGTTCATGGCATCATGTAAGCAAACCCAAGTCTCAGGTCCCGGTAAATGGATCAATGATGCTCCAATCACTGATAATCTGACACAGCCACTTAGCAGGATACCCAGGGAGCTTTCATATCATATGGAGAAATGCTTACATACACACTGGAGACAAAGCATAAAAACAGGACTCAATACAGCATGATCCCAGAAAGGCACAAACAAAACAGCAGAGAAAAGAAGGAAGTTCATCAAAACACTCAGAGATCTTCTCAGATAACTGGAAACATGTAATATCCTTTCACTTTCTAAATCTTGCCAATTTTTATAACAAGAATGGGTGGGGGAAATAAATATGTCCATTTAAAATTAAATTTTCAGAGGAGACTTCTGCTGCCTTCTCGAAGATGGAGCAGACATACATTCCTTTAATTCCCCCCACTAAGTACAACTAAACCCCAGGAAATTATATATTAAAAAAACATAGCAAACTCTCTCTGAAAGGTGGAGAGAGGAAGGCACACCAGCTAGGGACCTCAGACAACATAGCAAGGAACAACAGAGTGGTGAGTACCCTGGTTTTTCTTTCTGCCTCATATATCAAAACTTGAAGCTGAAGGAGCAGGTGACCCCAAAATACCAACAGGCACAGATAAAAATACAACCCTAACAAAAGCCTGTTCTCTCAGCCACAGGACCAGGAAAGTAGCTAGACAGACAATAACTGCTCTAGTCCAGCCAAGCACCACAAAACAACAAGGCCCCCAAACTTGCTCGTGCTAGCACAGAATGAGTGGGAGCCTAGATTTCCACCCTCACCAGGCTGCAGTGAAGTGCCCCAACACCCCCACTGGTGGTCTCAGAGAAGGCCAAGGCCTAGCAGAGAGCTGGGACTTCCATCCCTGCTGACTAATAATAGTCCTTCCCCCACACCACCCTAACACACACTGTATCAGTGGAGACCACATGGGGAGCTGGAACTCCCAACCCCCCTCAGAAGCCCAAGACATTTTCAAATGAATCAAAAAAAGGTACATTTGTGGACTTCCCTGAGGGCACAATGGTTAAGAATCCACCTGCCAATGCAGGGGACACGGGTTCGATCCCTGGTCCGGTAAGATCCCACATGCTGCCGAGCAACTAAGCCCACAAGCCACAGCTACTGAAACTGTTGTGCTCTGGGGCTCGCGTTCCACAACTACTGAAGCCCGAATGCCTAGAGCCCCGTGCTCCGCAACAAGAGAAGCCACTGCAATGAGAAGCCTGTGCACCACAAGGAAGAGTAGCCCCCGCTCGAGGCAACTAGAGAAAACCTGTGCACAGCAATGAAGACCCAACGCTGCCCAAAAAAAAAAAAAAAGGGTACATTTGCCACCAGCAGACTTATCCTAAAAGAATGGCTAAAGAAAAAATCTCTAAACAGAAAGGAAACAATAAAAGAAGGAACTATGGAACATAAGAAAGGAAGAAAGGAAAAAGTTAGGTCAAAATATGAGCAAAGGCGATAGGCTGTTCTTCTCCTTTTAAAGTTTTCTAGATAAATATTTGATAGTTGAAGCACCAGTTATAATATTGTCTGACATGGTTGTAAATGTCTGACGTGGTTCTAGATGTATGTAGAGAAGCTATTTAAATCAATTGTATTATAAAAGGAGGAGGGGGAAGGGATGTAAAGTTTTGTGATAAGTTATGTATACCTAGAGCAACTGAGACAGGAAGGAAGGGGGAAGGGCACAACCATTAAAAAAATGACACAACCATTAAGAACAGGATACCACAAAAACCGGTTAGAACCTACTAGGCCCAAGATGGTGGAAGATTTGACTTCCAGTGGACCTTGAGCCTCGTTATATGCTCCTTGCAATACATCAGCATATGCTAAATGACACACCCACAGGCGCATAACAGTTCTGGGGCCAACCATAAGAGGCCAACCATAAGAGGCCAACCATAAAAGGCCAAAATACTGGGCGGTGGCACAATTCCTGGAACTCTCTGTCCCTTCCCCCAAATAACTGGAATAATCCTCCCACTCTTTAGCCTGTGAAATTACCCAGCCCATAAAAACTAACCACCCCATATTTCAGTGCTGCCTCTTGCCTTCTGAGAAGGCCTAAACTGCCTGCGGAGTGTGTATCTCTCTAAATAAACTGCTTTCACACTACTATGGCTCGCTCTTGAATTCTTTCCTGTGCGAAGCCAAGGACCCTCACTTAGTGGCTGTCCCAGGAACTCCTCCAAGACCTGGGACATGACCATCCTCTCGTGCCCCATTTTTCCTGCAACACAATCACTAAAAAGCTATATTGACAAAGATTCTTTGCTTGACCAAATTTTGTCAGGCTCCTGAACCTTTCCCTGGGCCCATCTGTGCACTTACTTGTAAAACTCAATTTTAGCATAAGTCAGTTTAACCAGAACGTCCTGTCTTCCACATCTGATTGGCTTCCTCATCCTAGGTGATGTCTTGTCACCCTGGCCTGTCTGCAGCAAGAATCCTGTTAGGTTGGTCTAGCCAGAATCCCTTCTATCCCTGATGCTTTCTCTTATTAATTTTCCATCCACTGACCCCACCCTGCTTCTTGGCTATAAGCTATAAGTCCCCATTTGCCCATGCTGTATTTGGAATTAAGCCCCACCTCTCTCCTCCACTGTAAAATTCCATTACAGTGGTCCCTGTACCTGTCAAGATGGTCCTGAATAAAGTCTGCCTTACCATCTGTAACAAGCGTCATTGAATATTTTTTTTAACAATATAAAGATATACACTTGACAATGCACTAGGCAAACAGAAATGGACTTCTTCGAAATGTTCAAGTAATCCACAGGAAGTCAAGATAAAGAAAATGAAGAAACAAAAAACAGAACAAGTAGAAAAAAAAAAACAGAACAGACTTAAGCCCTAACATGCCAATAATTACATTAAATACAAATGGTCTATGTATATCAGTGAAAACACAGTGAATTGGCAGAATGGATTAAAAAACATGACCCAACTATATGCTATCTAAAAGAAACTCACTTCAAACCTAATGATACAGACAGGTTGGAAGTGAAAGGGTGGAAAATACTTAATATGCAATTATTAATCAAAAGAAAGAGTAGCTATATTTATACCAGATAAGGTACATCAGAATAAAGAAAATTATCAGAGAGAGGGGGACATTACATATAATAATAAAAGGGTCAGTCCAACAAGAAGGCATAGCAATCCTAAATGTGTATGTCTCAAACAAAAGAGCTGCAAAATATGTGAAGCAAAAACTGACAGAACAGAAAAGAGAAATAGACAAATCAACTACTATAGGTGACAAATCAGCTACTATAGTTGGAGACTTCGACAGCCCTCTCTCAAAAACTAATACAACAATCAATTAGAAAATAAGCAAGGATACAGAAGAACTCAATAGCACCATCAACAACTAATAGGAGCCAATCAACGTTTATAGAGCACTTCACTAGACAACAGCAAAATGTTTTGTATTCAAATGTCCACAGAATATATACCAAGACAGACCATACACTGGGTCATGAAATCCTGGAAGGAGGAGAAACTCCCAACAAATTTGAAGGAGTTGAAATAATACAGTGTGTTCCCTGAAAACAATGGAATCGAACTAGATAGAAATCAATAATAGAAAGGTAATGGGAAAATCTCCAAACCCTTGGAAATTTAACACCACACTTCTAAAGTGTGATAAAGAAGAAGTCTCAAGGGAAATTTAAAAATACATTGAAGAGACTGAAAAAAATACATTGTATTATAATCTGTGGGACCTTGTTAAAGCAGTACATAGCTAAAGCAGGGAAATTTATAGCACTAAAATGCTTACATCAGAAATGCTTACATTTGAGTCTTAAATCAATTATCTAAGCTCCCACCTCAAGAACCCAGAAAGGGAATAGGAGAAAAAACCCAAACATGTTAAATGAAGAAAATAATATGAGAGCAGAAATCAATGAAATTGAAAACAGAAAAATAATAGAGAAAACTAGCTCTTTGAAAATATCAATAAAATTGAAAACCTCTGAAATGATTGACAAAAAAAAAATAAAGGCACAAATTTTCAATATCAGGAATGAAACAGGGATATCACAGACTCTGCTGATAACAGAAAGGATGATAAAGGAAAACTACAAATCACTCCACACACAAAAATTTAACAACTTAGATGAAATGAAACAATTCTTTGAAAAATACATACTACCACAACTCATCCACTATGAAACAGATAGTATGAATAGCCCTATAACCACTAAGGAAGTTTAATATATAATTAAAATACCACACACAACCCACCCCATCCCCAAACCTTCAGGTTCTTATAGTTTCACTAGAGTATCCTACCAAATGTTCAAAGAATGAACACTAATTCTATACAATCTCCTTTAGAAAACAAGAAGAGGGGACACTTCCCAATTAATCTTCTGAAGCTAGCATTACCCTGAACAAAACTACGCAAAGGCAGTAAAGAAAACAAACAAACAAAAACCACGGACAGGTATCTCTCATCAACATAGATATAAAAATCCTTAACAAAATAATAGCTAATAAAATTCAGTAATATATAAATAGAATTTTATACCATGACAAGAAGGCATTTATTCCAGGGAAGCAAGGCTGGTTCAATATTCAAAAGTCAATCAATACAATCCATAATATTAACAGCCTAAAGAAAATTCACATGATCATATCAACTGAAGTAGAAATGGTTTTGACAAATTCAACAATCACACATCACAAAAACTCCAGAAAAACAGAAATTAAGAAACTTACTCAACTTGATAATTATTTAAAATTTACAGCTAACATTATACTTAATTGTGACAGACTGAAGGCATTCCCCCTAATATCGGGAACAAGGCAAGGATGGACGTCTGTCCCCCGCTGCTGCTATTCAACATTGTACTGGGAGTTCTAGTCAGTGGAATGAGGCAAGAAAAGGAAATAAAAGCATAAAAACTGGAAAGAAAGAAAACTGCCTTTATTTGCAGATGACATGGTTTTCTACACAGAAAATCCAGGAACTGTTTAAAATAAAATAAAACCCCCAAACCCTCCTTAAACTGATGTATGAATTCAGCAAGGTCACAGAATAGAAAATAAACATACAAAAATCAATTGTGTTTCTTATACTATTAAATGGATGTTATCATCAAAATTAAAAATAAAATTTATAATTGCTCAAAAAATGAAGTACCTATGTATAAATCTAACAAAACACATACAAAATTTATATGCTAAGAACTACATAACAGTGATGAAAGAAATAAAAAAAAATAAGTAAATGGGGAAGCATTCTGCATTCACAGATTGAAATATTCAGATGATAAAAATGTCAATGCTCCCCAAATTGATATACAGGTTTAACAAAATTCCTATCAAAATCTCAGTTATACCCTTTATAGATATGGACAAGATTATTCTAAATTCACAGAGAAAGGCAAAGGGACTAAAATAGCTAAAATAATTTTGAGAAAAAAAAATTAAAAAGGAGGAATCAATTTACCTAATTTTCAAGACTTAGTATATAGGTACAATAATCAAAATTATGTACTATTAGTAGAGAGAGAGACAAATAGATCAATGGAACAGAACAGAGAACCTGGGAAAAGACCCACACAAATATGCTCAATGGATTTTTGATAAAGGAGCAAAAACAATTCAGTGGGGGAAAGACAACGTTTTCAACAAATGGTGCTGGAGCAACTGGATGTCCACTGGCAAAAACCATGAACCTTGACCTAAGTCTCACACCTTATACAAAACTTAGAGATCATGGACTTAAATGTAAATGGATCACAGATCATAGATTAAATGTATCATGGACTTAAATGTAAAATGCGTAACTATATAACTTTTAGGAAAAAACAGGAGAAAATCTTTGGGATCTAAGACTAAGCAAAGAGTTCTTAGACTTTACACCAAAAGCATGATCCTTAAAAGGAAAAACTCAACCTGGACTTAATCCAAATTTAACACTTTTGCTCTGCTAAAAACTCTGTTAAAGGGATGGAAAGACAAGTTCCAGAGTGAGGGATATATTTGCAAAACACATATCCAACAACGGACAAGTATCTAGAATATATACTGAGCTCTTGAAAACAACAGTGAAAAAGTAAATGGTCCACTTAGAACACAGGCAAAAGTCATGAAGAAACATTTCACATAAGAGGATATTCAGATGACAGATAAGCACATGAAAAGATGTACAACATTATTAGTCACTAGGGAAATGCAAATTTAAACCATAATGAGATATCATTATGAGATATCAGAATGGCTAAAATTAAAAAAAATAAAATAAAATTTTAAAAGTGACAACAAATGGTGGGAGGACGTGAAAAATATAGATCAGTCATACATTGTTCATAGGAACGCAAAATGGTACAATCACTCTGGAAAAGGATGTAGTAGTTCCCTGAAAAACTAAATATGCACTTGCCATTCAACCCAACAACTGAATGCCTGCGCATTTACCCCAAAGAAATGAAGACTGATATTTTGTGTACACAAAACCTGTACACAAATGTTTACAGCAGCTTTATGCAAAATGGCCCCAAACTGGAAACAACCTAGATGTCCTTCAACAGGTAACGGGTTAAACAAACTGTGATATATCCAAACCAAGGAATTCTACTCAGCACTAAAAAAGGAATGGACTACTGATACATGTATAACCCTGGCTGAAGCTCCACAGAATTATGCTGACAGTCAATTCCCAAATGTTACATATCGTATAAATCCATTTACGTAATTTTTTTGAAATGACAACATTACAGAGATGTAAAACAGATTCGTGGTTGTCAGAGAAGGGTGAGAGCATGGGGTAAAAGAGAAGTGGGTTTGTCTATAAAGGGCAACATGAAGGATCCTCCAGTGAAGCAAATGATCTGTATCCTATATGTATCAATGTCAATATGCTAGTTGTGATACTGTATTATATTTTTACAAGATGTTACTATTTAGTATAAAAGTACAAGGGATCTCTTATTATGTCTTACAACTACATGTGAATCTACAATTGTGTAAAAAAATGAAAATATATAAATTTTATGTGCACCCATGATCATAGCAGCATTATTTATAATAAAAGGTGTGTCCATCAATGAATGAACAGATAAACAAAATGCGTTACATACATACCATGGAATATTATTCGGCCTTAAAAAGGAAGGAGATCCTGACACATGTTAAGTCATGGATGAACCTTGAGGACATTACGCTAAATGAAATAAGTCAGTCAGAAAAAGACAAATACCGTGGGATTCCACTTGTATGAGCTATCTAGCGTAGTCAAATCATAGAAAAAGTAGAATGGTGGTTTCAAGGGGCTGGGGGTATGAGGGAATGGAAGGAATTAACTAAATTTGTGATGAATTTCAACTTGGGAAAATGAAAAAATACACAACAATGTGAATGTTTAACATTACTGAACACTTAAAAAACACTACTGTACATTAGAAATGGTTAAGATACTAAATTTTATGTTATGCACATTCTACCACAAATGAATTTTTTTTTAAAACTTAAAAAAAAAAAAGACCTTCACAATGGTGATTTCTAGTGCACTAGGCAGAAACTATCCTCAATAGAGTGATAAAACAGCACTGACTTATCAAAATCTACATTTTCCTTTCACAAGATGAATACCAAAGCTCATTAGATATTAAAGTCACTGTATCTCCTTGTGTGTCATACTGGTCAAAGGTATCAAGTTTTAATAAGAAATATGAGTTTCATCTCCTTTGGGTCATTTGTGTTCAACAACTATCACAGTACATAGTAGATGCTGAAACACGTGTGCGGAGCACTAGGGCCCATGAGTACAGTGCTGAGGGAATAGAGACACCCCATCCCATGTACCCTGGTTAATTCCTTCCTATACTGAGCCCTCTCCACTCCCCAAGTTTAAAGTCTTATCAAATGCACTGCGCGGACAGCAGACTTGAGATGTGTTTCCTGTGCGTCTACTGTCCTTCAGTCTTCCAGCTGCCAGGAAACCAGAAACAAAACAAAGTCCATACCTTCACACAGCCCAGTCTTGTGGGAGGAGATGACTCTGTGGTATAGTAACTAAATTTTATGCCAGCCAATGGAAAGCGTTAGAAATAAAAATGAAGGGGTATGGTGAGAAACCAAGGCCAAAGGCAGAAACTGGGCTGAAAAGAGGTGGGTGAGAGCACCTGCCAGACCAACACCAGCCCCTATCCTATGAGGACACCTGAGAAAGTAAGCCTCGTGAGGGAACACGGAAGGGGAAAATGCAGAGGAGACTCCCTAACAACTCACTGCACGGTTGTGTGACGGTGCTGAAATAATCTGTGCTTTTTCCCTCCATTTCCTAGTATTTCTGAAATAGCTACTACCGTGATTATTATTAAATTTAAAAAATACCCTATGAAGTGTAAAAGAGTGAAGAGGTCTCTCTTTTTTCACAGGAAAGGAACTCTAAGATGCCAAGAGGACAATAGACGAGGACTCCAGGGCATTTGTTTTCCACCATCTTTGTCTGCACAAAGGCTCCCGAAGGTGACAAACAGCCAGCATGGTGAGCAGCCAGGACTACACAGGCAGGAGGGATGCAAAAGAGCATCTTACAAACTCATCCCCTTCCTGTATTAGTTTTTCTCTGCTAGGGCTGAACAACCAGTGGGGCAGACAGCAAGCTGGCTGGGGTCCTGGAAAAGCTGCCATGCAGCTTAGAGAGAGGCAAATATGCGGTTCTCAAAGACCCTTGAAGAAATCACTCACCGGGGGCAGCTGGAGGGCAGTCACCTGCTGTGCGTCCCTCAAACTCGCTTCCTGAAGGAGGGAAGTGTCTTGCAGGACTGAAAGAGATCAGAAATGGGTAGCTCATAAAATCCTGGGTCTCTTTTTTCACCTGTAGAAAGAGGATTACCAGACAATGCACATAAAAAGCACCTGCGGGACTATCCTGGTGGCGCAGTGGTTAAGAATTCGCCTGCCAATGCAGGGGACACGGGTTCGATCCCCGGTCCAGGAGGATCCCACATGCCACGGGGCAACTAAGCCCGTGTGCCGCAACTACTGAGCCTGAGCTCTAGAGCCCACAAGCCACAACTACTGAAGCCCGCGCACCTAGAGCCTGTGCTCGGCAACAAGAGAAGCCACCACAAATCACAATGAAGAGTAGCCCCCGCTCGCTGCAACTAGAGAAAGACCGCGTGCAACAACAAAGACCTAGCATAGCCAATAAATAAATAATTTAAGTTTAAAAAACAAAAAGCACTTGCAAAATAAGGATTTCTGTCACTTTGCTTTCAGACATGTCAGTGGTGGCAGTAACGGAATGCCTGGGTTCCAGCTGGCTCTGCCACCAACTAGCTATGTGACTCCCTGCAGGTCCAGGGACCTCAGCTGTATTATCCACAATACAAGGGAAAGGAAGGTTAAAGCTCCATGGAGTAAAAGGGGTCAGTGAGAGCTGTTACCAATTAAGATTATTGTGGGACTCCAGTGTCATATAAATTTATACATTTATAAGTTTATAAATTGCAAAGCTCTTTAAGAAAGACTATTATCTCTATCAGATGCTCCTGGAAGAGCACTTTCCACAGTGTCCAACCACCATCACTCAAAACTGTGTACACACTGTAGTACTGGGATCATCTCACTCTCCCTTGTCTTGGGCTACCAAGGGCCTCTGCTACATTCTCAACTGATTTCTCTCCCCTGACCAGCACATGCCCAGGCGTCTGCAAGAAGTGAGCCGCATACCTGGCCCATGGTGCAGCCATGTCACAATGAGCTGTTTCAAAAGGTACTCCTTTCACAGAATAAGCTGCAGTTTGGAGAAAATCTGGGAGGTTAAACCACAGCTCATAATGTGAAATCAGTGTCAAAGCTAACATTAGAAGCCCGTGTTCCTCACCTTTCACACCTGGGACATAAAGTTGTCAGCAAACAGCAGGGGCAGGTGTGGCTATTTGGAACAACAGCCTGAGACAGGAGCCAGCTCAGACCAGCAGTGACATTTGGGTGGGGGTGTGTGAGGAGAAGGCAGCCTCATCACTCTGCTGCCAGAAGATCACGCTAGGTGGGCATGGATTTGAGGAAGGCATGTTTTAATTCTGCTCTCATACCTACCACCTTCCGGGGTATAAAACACAGCCCTACCCTATCTTTCACCATTATAAATGAGCACATTGACGCTTTAAAGATTACTTTGGAAAGCTTTCAGCCTCTAAACAAAATCTATATTTTGGGGAAAAGCTTCAAGATTAGGAATTATATGGCTTTTACTGGAAGTGCTTCCCAATGATAAATCACCTGAACGTTTAAGGTGGTGTTTTTTTTTTTTTTTGCGGTACGCAGGCCTCTCACTGTTGTGGCCTCTCCCGTTGCGGAGCACAGGCTCCAGACGCGCAGGCGCAGCGGCCATGGCTCACGGGCCCAGCCGCTCCGCGGCATGTGGGATCTTTCCGGACCGGGGCACGAACCCGAGTCCCCTGCATCGGTAGGCGGACTCTCAACCACTGCGCCACCAGGGAAGCCCTAAGGTGTTCTTAATAGCTAACTCATCATGCCTACTTTGTCCATTCATTATTGCTCAAGGAAATGGAAGGAAATGGGCTTTTGACCCAAAGCCCATCCATGGTAGCTGGATTATCTCAGAACTTCACCAGGAAGTGAGGAGGCTGCTACAGTTCCTGAAGCACCTCCTCCTCCTCCTCAGGGTCCTGTCATGGCCATCATCAACCTGCGTAACCCAGGCTGCTTGCACGTGCATTGTTTATTTGGGCAAATGGTTGTTTCTCATGCCTGTGGTTATGGGCTGAATTGCATCCCTGCCAAATTCATATGTTGAAGTCCCAACCCCCAGTACCTCAGAATGGGACTAGATTTGGACATTGGGCTTTTCAAGAGATAATTAAGTTACAATGAGGTAATTGGGGTGAGCCCTAATCCAATATGCCTGATGCTCTTATAATATGAGGAGATTAGGACACAGACACACAGAGGGAAGACCATGTGAGGAAACAGGGAGAAGATGGCTGTCTAGAAGCCAAGGAGAATCAGATCTTAGGAGAAACCAACTCTGCTGATACCTTGATCTAGGACTTCCAGCCTTCAAAACTGTGAGACAATAAATTTCTGTTGTTTAAGCTGCCCAGTCTGTGGGACTTTATTATGGCAGCCCAAACAAACTAGCACATCTGTCTTGACTTTTAACCAAGGAGAGGCTGGAGTGTGAATTTGACTTGTACAGAAATCAGTACAGTTTCACATATAAAAAAATGTAGTATGTAACTTTTAAAAACTGAAAACTTATTACAATGACAAGGACAACTTCTGTGAATCATAAGAACGCATTCCTGGTCTCCTCATACTTTCTTTTTCTATCTATAACTGTAGCACAACTGTAGCACAAGTCTGCCCAAACTAACCCTCACACACTACAGGTCACTTCCTTCAAGCTGAGAGCACCACTTCTTTCCATGATGATTAATTACTTCAACTAGAAATCATGGGCAGGAATTCCTTGGTTGTCCAGTGGTTAGGACTCCGTGATTCCACTGCAGAGGGTACAAGTTTGATCCCTGGTCAGGGAACTAAGATCCCGCATGCTGCACAGCACAGCAAAAAAACAAACAAACAAACAAACAAAAACAAATCATGGGCAGTTCAGGCCCCCTGTTCAGTATTTTATGAGTATCCAGGCATACCTCATTTTATTGCACTCTGCAGATATTACTTTTTTGAAAAACTGAAGGTTTGTGGCAACCTTGCATCAAACAAGCCTACTGGCACCATTTTCCCAACAGAATTTGCTCACTTCATGTTTCTGTGTCACATTTTGGTAATTCTTATAATATTTCAAACTTTTCCATTATTGTATTTGTTACGGTAATCTGTGATCAGTGTTAATGTTACTATTGTAATTGTTAATGATCTTTAATGTTACTATTTTAATTGTTTTGGGGTGCTGTAAACCATGCCCATATAAGACAACAAACTTAACTGATAAATGTTGTGTGTATTCCAATGGCTCCCACATTTCTCTCCCTCTCCTCGGGCCTCTCTAGTCTGTGAGACACATTACTGAAATCAGGCCAGTTAATAACCCTACAATAGCCTCTAAGTGTTCACATGAAAGGAAGAGCCGCATACCTCTCACTTTAAATCAAAAGACAGAAATAATTAAGCTTAGTGAGGAAGGCATGTCAAA
Source organism: Kogia breviceps (assembly GCF_026419965.1). NCBI lineage: Eukaryota > Metazoa > Chordata > Mammalia > Artiodactyla > Physeteridae > Kogia > Kogia breviceps. Next base: position 129,621,880 of record NC_081313.1, on the reverse strand, counting down.
AGCTGAGATAGGCTGAAAGCTAGGCCTCTTGCACCAACAGCCAAGCTGCAAATGCAAACAAAAAGTTATTGAAAGAAATTAAAAGTGCTACTCCAATGAACACACAAGAAAGCAAAACAGCCTTATTGCTGATATGGTGAAAGTTTTAGTGGTCAGGAGAGATCAAACCAGCCACAACATTCCCTTAAGCGAAAACCTAATCCAGAACAAGGCCCTAGTTCTCTTCAATCTATTAAGGCTGAGAGAGGTGAGGAAGCTGAAAATGAAAAGTTTGAAGCTAGCAGAGGTTGGTTCACAAGGTTTAAGGGAAAAAGCCAGTCTCCATAACATAAAAATCCAAGGTAAAGCAGCCAGTCATCCAGAAGATTTAGACAAGATCATTAAATGAAGGTGGGTACACTGCACAACAGATTTTCAGTTTAGACAAAATAGCCTTATATTGGAAGAAGGTGCCACCTAGGACTATCAGAGCTAGAGAGAAGGCAATGCCTGGCTTCAATGCTTCAAATGTCAGGCTGACTCTCTTGTTAGGTGCTAATGCATTTGGTGACTATAAGTTGAAACCAGTGCTCATTTACAATTCCAAAACTCCTAAAACTTCCCTTAAGAATTATGCTAAATCTACTCTGCCTGTGCTCTATAAATGGAACAAAGCCTAGATGACAGCACATCTGGTTACAATATGGTTTACTGAATATTTTAAGCCCACTGTTGAGATCTACTGCTCAGAAAAAAAAGATTCCTTTCAAAATAGTAGTGCTTTTTGACTAGTCACCCAAGAGCTCCCTGATGAGATGTATGAGATTAACATTGTTTTCATGCCTGCTAACATAACATCCATTCTGAAGCCCACAGGTCAAAGAGTAGTTTCAAATTTCAAGTCTTATCATTTAAGAAATACATTTCACATGGCAACAGCTGCCATACACAGTGATTCTTCTGATGGATCTGGACAAAGTAAACTGAAAATCTCCTGGAAAGGATTCACCGTTCTAGATGCCAGTAAGAACATTCACGGGACTTCCCTGGCAGTCCACTGGTTAGGACTCGGTGCTTTCACTGCCAGGGCCCAGGTTCAATCTCCGGTTGGGGAACTAAGATCCCACAAGCTGCGCGGCACAGCCAGAAAAAAAAAGAAAAAAAAAAAAGAAGAACATTCATGGGAAGAGATCAAAATATCAACATTAACAGAAGTTTGAAGGAAGGTGATACCAATCCTCATGGATAACTTTAAGAGGTTCAAGACTTGAGTAGAGGAAGAAACTGCAGATGTGGTGGAAACAGCAAAGAGAACAGAATTGGAAGTGGAGCTTGAAGATGTGACTGAATTGTGACAATCTCATGATAAAAGTTGAATGGAAGAGGAGTTGCTTCTTACGGATGAGTAAAGAAAGTGGTTTGAGATGGAGTCTACTCCTGGTGAAGATGTTGTGAAGACTACTGAAGTGACAACAAAGGATTTAGAATATTATATGAACTTAGTTGATAAAGCAATGGCAGAGTTTGAGAGGACTGACTCCAATTTTAAAAGGAAAGAAGTTCTGTGGGTAAAATGCTATAAAACAGCATTACATGCTACAGAGAAATTGTTCGTGAAAGGAACCATTCAATCGATGAGGCAAACTTCATTGTGGTCATATATATATATATATATATATATATATATATATATATATATTTATTTATTTATTTATTTATTTATTTAATTATTATTTTTTTTGCAGTACGCGGGCCTCTCACTGTTGTGGCCTCTCCCGCTGTGGAGCACAGGCTCTGGACGCACAGGCTCAGTGGCCACAGCTCACGGGCCCAGCTGCTCCGCAGCACATAGGATCTTCCCGGACCGGGACATGAACCCGTATCCCCTGCATCGGCAGGCGGACTCTCAACCACTGTGCCACCAGGAGAGCCCCTGTGGTCTTATTTTAAGAAATTGCCAGTCACCCCAACCTTCAGCAACCACCATCCTGATCAGTCAGCAGCCATCAGCATGGAGGCAAGACCCTTCACCAGCAAAAAGATTTCATCATGCTGAAGGCTCATATGATAGTCAGCAAAAAAATATTTTCAATTAAGTATGTACATTGATTTTTTTTAGACATAATGCTATTGGACACTTAATAGACTACAGTGTAAACACAAATTTTATATGTACTGGGAAACCAAAATTTCATGTGACAGACTTTATTGAGATTATCTCCACTGGACAGACCAGGAAACTGAGGCTTGCAGAGTTTAGAAGCATGCCCCGGGTCATACCTGGAGGATCCAAAGCCAAGTGTGTCTGCTGCCAAAGCCACCTGCCTGTGGCCATTAGTGCACTTTGTACAGATATTCAGACATGGCTAGCCAACATCCATGCTCCAAGTCCTGAAGATATCACCCTATCCCCTAGGAAGCATTTTTATATTTCTTTTCAATATTATAACAATCATGAGAGCAGAAGTTGTTTGGCTGGGGAAAGAGAGGTTCAGAGAGACAAGAGGACATGGCCATGGCTCAGTTCCCCACACAGGCCCTACTGGGACAGCGACGGTGCACAGCTGCCCCCAGACCAACAAAGCCCAGAGGTGCGCCCTCAAAGAGACAAAATGATGCAGCCTCAAAAACACCTACCCATAGCAGAGGTCCCTCTGGGAAGACCTGGCACCCATGAAGAGGATACTCTCATGAGATTCTGATTGAATTGCTCTAGGGAAGAACCAGACGCAGAAAATGGTTCCAGGCTACTTAGGGGGAAGGAGAGAACTAAAAATGTCAAGGGCTACTTCCAAGTCCACAGGACTAGGTACAAAATACCCCTTCCCCACTCCCTTGGGCTCCCTACCTGGGTCCCCGCTGAGCTGGCCCGAGAGTCTGCTTGGAAGCCCGGGGCCCTGAGCCAGGGCCATGGGCTGGGCGTCCTGGCTCTTTGCAAGGTCACTCTGGGGTTCTGCTGGCAGCCGCTCCTGCTCCTGGTCTGGAGGGCTGTCCCCATCGTCAATCACCACGGGGTCTTCACAGTGCTTGAGCTGCAATCCCAGAGAGGGCTTTTCAGAGCTCGGTGGAGAGGTCCCTGGCCAGATGAGGACCAGCAACTGGGCAAACCCCTCCCTCCCCGGGCCTGCTGACTGTTGACTCTACCACTAGAAGCTCAGTCCCAGCCTTGTGTGGGGCTATAAAGGGGGGGGTAACATAACCATGCCACCAATTAGGGCCTTTAGGGAATGGAATCTGCTTTTTTAGGAAACCAAACTTCAACGTGGGCATAACCGAAGCACATAGCTCTAGATGGAATTCCTCAGCCCTGGCCAGGGGACGCGTGACCCCACCAAACCATCAAAGCACAAGGTGGCCACCCTTTCCACACCTGCTGCCCAGCCCCACTCTCTCCCTCTCCCTTCCCATCCTCCCAGCCAGCCCAGCCCAGCCCGCTCTGCTCACCCACTGCCAGGGTCTCCCCGGCTCTCGTTCCAGTGCCTCCACAGCAGCCACAGCCTGATCGCCACTCTCAGGTTCCTGGGCCCGCACCCAGCTCTGGATCTCCCGGGGAAGGATGGCCAGAAACTGCTCCAGCACCAGCAGCTCCAGAATTTGCTCCTTGGTGTGCCTTTCAGGCCGCAGCCAGCCCCGGCACAGGTCCCAGAGGCGGTGCAGGGCCTCTCGGGGGCCCGCCGCCTCCTGGTAGCAGAAACGTCGGAAGAGGCGGCGGGAGGACTCGGGGCTGGGAAGCTCACCCTGGGGGCTAGGGTTCTCTCCTGGTGGGCTCCTCATTTTCCTGGGCGCCTCACTTTCCTTCGGAGCCAAGACTCGGGGGCACAGGGCTGTGGGCATGATGGGATTTGATGGGGGTCAGCAGCAGAAGACGACCCTATTTCCAAACAGAAATCACTGGCTTCAATGTTCTGGTCTCCTGCAGTAGTTTTTTGGGGGTGGTGATGGGAAAAGTGAAAAAGCCCACAGAGACCAGCCCTTGGGAGAAGCCCTGGGACACGTGAGAAGTGTCAGTGTGGATGATCCTTACACAAAGGGAGAGAAGGAATGACCCCATTCCCAAAAGCATCATTTTGATTCCCCTAACTGGGTGACTGGACAAACAAGGCAGGGAGTCCAGGAGAAAATCAGTGGCATTTCAACGTGGCACTGGCATTCCAAGCATCCCAGGAGACCAACAGGGCCGCATGCATGAGAGAGATGTAATTAACGCTCTGTGGTACCTTCGGTGTCCAGGTCCTCCTGGAAAGGACCTGAAAGACGAGCTGAGAAGGCCGCTATCTTGAGGCTTCAGAGCCAAAGTCACCGTCCTTGCCCTTGAGACCTTTACAAAATGAGCTAGAAGGACAAAGACAGACATGTACAGGAAAAGTCTTAAAAGCTGATCCAGGAAATTCATCCTGCTGGTGGCTAGGGTTGAGGATCAGTGCTAGACCAACACAGACTGAGAATTGGCCTTGCTCAGTGGAATATGCACTGGGAAGCAGGGAATAAAGCAGACAGCCTAGAAGATCCCCAGACAAGAGATGGAGAAAGTCAAGAGGCAGTCACATCCTGTGTTTCTTACAGAAAAATAACATTATGTATTTAAAAACATCAGTGCTTTCAGATGAACTTCCACCCAACTCACTAAAGTCTGAATAGTAAACTTTAGCATATGTTTAACGATGTCTGGACCTTCCACCTGGCCTCCACCCATCTTGCCTTCTCTTCTCTTCAAACCACAATGAAGAAAACCACACACACCTCACAGACCTTTCTCAGGCAGAACAGAGGTTGGGCACTCATGGCACAGCCTCCACATCTGCAGGGTGGGGCTCAGGGGCCCTTCCACCTCCCCAGTGAACACATACAGAGCGACATCAGAGAGTAGCAGCCACTACTCAAAACTATGGGACCCAGGGAAAACGAATGGCACATGAGGTCGCACACAATCGTCCCCCCACCCCCGCCACCATAAGGCCTCTGAGATCCTTGGGCATGGTCACTTGCCCTCCTCAGCAGGTTTATGAGGCTCCCCAGCATGCCAGCACCTTACTCTCAACAGCTCAGTGCCCCCACCCCGCAAGGGTTCCATGCAAAACGCAGGCCTCATTCCCATTTCACAGGAAGACAAGTGTTCTTCACAGAAAAACAACAAAGCCACTGAATGGCAATCAGAAAACTCCAAATCTCTATACCTCTTTGCTTTCCAACATAAAAACAAATACAGACTGGCATAAAAGGACCCTGAGGGTATCTGGCTGGACACACTACGGCTTGCCCCGCCTCCGGATTTCCTCCAGTGTCTGCTCCTGCATCTGACACCCAATCTCAGCCTTACTCACTTGCCACGTTCCATGAACTCAGCCATCACACACCTGCAGGGCCTCTAGGTTCCTCAGGTCTGCACCCAACCTGTGCCCCACCCTCAGTCAGTACTCAGATGACCGCTCTAGGGCATCTGGCTCTAGGCTCTGCCCATCATCCCTAACCAGACAGCCGTGTTCCTGTCACCCTAGCACCTGGCACATAGGAGTCTCAGAAATGATGTATGATGAATGAATTAACGTTGGTCCCAAGAGGATCCCACAGGGGGGCGGGGCATGCTCAAAGAAGCTCTAGGCGGAGGAACAGAGCTGGATCAGCAGAAAGAGGCGGGGATGGGCATTTTATGCCAGGAAAAAGGGCAAGCCTTTCCTCGCTCCAGATCTCTCTCCCTTTTCCCTCTCTTCCTTTCCCTCCCTACACATACACACACATCCACCTCCACTTTACCCAGTTCCCGGCTCCTCACCTCACAGCCTGGAACTCCTTCCCTGCGTCTAACTCAAATCCCTCCTGCGGCGGAAGTCTGCGGCAGCAGCTCCTCATCCTTCCAGCCCGGTCCCCCGGGTGTGCTTCCTGAGGCGGGTTCTCTGCAGAGGCCACTCCGTCCCTGGCTAGCCGAGTCCCCGTCTCCTGCTCATCCAGAAAACCACGGCTCCGCTTAGGAGGGAAGAAATGGTAGCAAATGGAGGCGCCTGAAAAACAACATTTGTGTTGTCTTATCCCCCTCCCCGGAGACTCACCGCACGGCTCCTGGAAGCGAGGCAGGGCGCGCGGGCCACAGAAGCCTGGGCCGCCTGGGCCGCACTCACCGCCGCGCCGCGTCCCAGTTGGCGGGCCGTGCAGGCCTGACCGCCTCCGGAGCCCGCCGGACGCGGAGGAAAGGAAAGGCCGAAGCCCTCCGGCTCCCTCCCCTGGGACACTTCCTGCTCCGCTCTAGGACCGGGGAGGTCTCCGCATCTCAGTGGTTCGCTCCTCCGCCCCCCGGCCGAGGTGTGCGCTGGGGGTGACATCCGACACCCCCGGCCCGGCCCGGCCCGGCCCGGCCGGCGCGCCCCGCCCTGCCACGCCCCGCTCCGCTTCGCTCGCGCCCCGGCCTAGGAGCTTGGCCGGGGGCTTTGTGGGTCAACCACACCGCCTCTGCCCTGCCTCCCCGCGGGCTCGCGCGGGGGGCGCGCGTCGAGGCGGGGCGGGAGGCCGGGTCGTCGAAGGCTCAGCTGGGACCGCGCCTGGAGGCGGGTGGCGGAGCGGGAGGACAGAGAACACGGTCAGCAGGAGGGCTCGCGCGGGTGCGTCCTGCCGTGGACGGCCGCCGGTGTGGGAAGGTTGGCCTGGGGGCTCCTCTCTTCGCTGTCCTACCCCTTCGGACTCCCACACGGGCTTGGGGACGCCCGGAAGGGACGATCCTGGAGCCGAGGCTGAATGCAGGAATTGGGAGGGGGAGCGGAGGAAGAAGGCTGCCGCGCACAGTGGGCCGCTACATTTCAGAATCCCGGTGTGACCACCCCGCACCCCGCGCCCTGGCAGGTCCAACCCCCTTACAGCCCAAACCCCTCCTCTAGGTCCGGCCCGCGGCCGCTGAAGAGACGAGGAGGACTGGAGGAAGTAAGACTCACCTCCCCGATTCGTCGTCTATCGGATGCCCAAGGTGTAAGCTCCGGCTTTTGGGGGGGTTTGTGGACTTTCACAGCTGCCATTACACATCCCTTCAGGACAACTCCGGGGAGTGCGCAGAGGGACTTAGGTCAATCCCGGCCCCCAGTGGGTGGTCGGAGTGCTTATTGCTCCCTTCAGTGTAGGGTGTAGCTAGCTGTTCACACTGAGGCCGAGGGACAGGTTAAGGGACTTTGACTTGAAGTCCAGGGGCCGTGAGGGGCAAGAAGAATTAGGGCCTCTGGACCTCTAGATAGGGCTCCTTGCGACTGCCCTATGTTGAACATAGCTCAAAGGCTCAGAGGGGTCTTCCTGGGGTCCTTAATCTTACAGATTCTTGGGTTTGGGAGCAAGCATGTACCAGGTCCCTGAGCAGGCCTGATTCCCACCAACCCTCCTCTTTCTTCATCTGGCACTGAAGTTGGATTCTCCCACGGAAGAAGGCAAAGAAATGTCTACATCTACTAGAGGTGATACACTACTGCAGATAAATGATTTTTCTCAGATCAAGTAGGACAATACCAGTTCCCTGAAAGAAAGTGGCCTGGTTGAGCAGGTGGGAAAGAGGTGGATGGACTGAGGAACGGGATTTCTTAGCAGTGTTGCTTTCCTTATTCCTTGGACTTGGGAGCCTTTTGTTTCTTCCTCTCAATTATGAATAATCACTCCTGAGTAGGGGAGTTACTGGGAGCCACCATCTGCCGTATGCTTGGATTCTGTGACTTTTGCAGGTGATGGATCAAAGCAAAGGAGTAAAGCTCATTTTTGTGTAAAGTGATTGTTCCCCCAAATAAAGCCAGATGCAGGCCGGGCCACCCAGAGTTCTTACCTGGAACCTGCAGATACAAGTGGGAACCACCCCCTTCAGACTTAACTTGACTCAGCATTAACAGGATTCATGTGCACCCCCTTCTCAGGAACACCAGCCAGGCACCATGGCCTGGAGGAGAAGCTGGGGAAGAAGCAAGGATTCGCCAAGGCAGGTCCGACTAAGATACTTTGGCAAATAGCACAGCCTGCTCTAAAAGCCCAGATCCTGTGGGCTTCCCGGGTGGCACAGTGGTTGAGAGCCCGCCTGCCGATGCAGGGGACATGGGTTTGTGTCCCGGTCCGGGAAGATCCCACATGCCGCGGAGCGGCTAGGCCCGTGAGCCATGGCTGCTGAGCCTGTGCGTCGGAGCCTGTGCTCCGCAACGGGAGAGGCCCCAACAGTGAGAGGCCCGCGTACCGCAAAAATAAATAAATAAATAAATAAAAGTCCAGATCCTCTGCCTGGGTTCCCAGCCCTGTGACTGGGCAGAGAACTACCTGTTGAGTGTTGGTAATTTGTGCTCACAGTTCTGCCCACTGCAGTTCTAAAGCAGGTAAAATGCAGGGCCCAGAAATTCCTAGCACACAGCATCAGATCAATCCTCCCTGCCCTGTCCAGTTCCTTCCCCTGACGCGACACCTCCCTGTACACTGTTATCTCATTGAAGCTTTGTGTTTATTCTGCATTTCACTTAGCACAGGGCTTATGAGTCAGAGCACCTGGGTTAAAACCTGCCTCATCAGTTCCTAACCAGGTGATCTCAGGTATACTTAACCTTTCTGCGCCTCAGTTTCCTCATCCAGAAAAAGGATGATGCTGTCTACCTCGTTAAATGTCCTGGGCCATTCGATCGTTCAACAAATGTGTACTGAGTACCTGCTAGGCATTCATTATGCTAGGCTCCATTCCAGGTTCTCAGGGTGCATCTGTGAACACAACTGGCTGAGGGGATGGGTGAGAGGGGCAGGGCGGGCAGTTAGCAAAATCAATAACATGATCTGCTATGTTTGATCCATGCTGCAGAGGAAAAAGAAAGTGGAGCAGCATCAGGTAACAGGGTTGCTGGGGATGGGCTGGTGACAGTCACAGTATTAAAGAGATCAGGGCAGGTTCCATTGTGATTGTGACATCTGAGATGAGGGAGTTGGTCAAGCCCAAGCCTGGGTGAGATCAGGGCCCCAGGCGGAAGCCACCATGAGAGCAAAGGCCCTAAAGTTGTGGAAGCACAGTGAGGCAGCCAGTGAGCAAGCGCTCACTGGTTGTCAGCTCCGGGTGGAGGTGGGGAAACAACTGAAGGCCATGGGAAGGCGTTTTCCTTGACACGAGAGGGCATTGTGACAGATACCACTAGTGAAGCAACAGAAAGAGAACCCTCAATGTCAATGCTGCTCAAGGACCATCGAGCCATCTCATGGTTAATGTATACATTTCATTTGGTTTATATTATGTTGCTGATTGTGTATATTTTTATGAAAGGCTCGCTGTGTGCCACCATTTGTTTCAACCTTGGGGAGACCATAGTGGACAGAAGATCCTGGCTTTTAGAAGCTGGAAGGGGAATCAGATGATAGATGGCATGAAAAAAATAAAACAGACTAAGAAGGATCCTGCTGGGGTGGTCAGGTAGGACCTTCATGAGACGATAACATTTGAGGAGAGAGCAGGTGGAGGGCAAACTGAACAGAGGTGTGCAGAAAGAACATTCCAGCAGAGGGAACAGCATGTGCAAAGGCCCTAAAGCAGGAGGCTTGTCTCCCCCCCCTGGAGAAATGGGAGGCTGGAATGGAGTGACTGTGGATATTACATTTAGAGGGTTTCAAGTGAGGGCATGGCCTGATGGGACTTTGATTTTACGTGATCACTGTGCAGAACAGATTGGAGCTGGATGGAGGAGGCAGAGGCCATGTTGGAAGCAGCCACAGAAATGCAGGCAGGACATGGTCCATTCCAGAATCAGCTGGTGAACAGTGGTGATTTCTCCCATGGTGTGCTGCTGGGTGTCAAAGGAGTGAGAAACGGCTATAGTTTTGGCCCCAGTTGGGTGATTGGAGGGTCTGCCTAGGAGACTGCAAAGCAGGTTTCTGGGAAGGCGTTAGGAGACAAAGATGAGTTTGGGACTTGTTGGGTCTGAAATGCTCAAAAGACAAATAGCTATGACTGTCCAGGGAGAAAGCCAAGGTTGGAGGTGGAAATCTGTGGTCACAGCACGGAGCAGGAATTGAGACTCTGGGATGGACGAGTGCAGGTTGAGAAGCTGCCTTGGAGAGGGTGGATCAGCCACACCAGCTTAGGAGACTAGTAAGAGAGGAGGGAGATCCAGAGGGGGAGGAGAAGAAGAAAGGAGGGAAAGGGGAGAAAGGGGAAGGAGCAGCCACCATGAGCTAGAGAGAAATCTGGGCAGTGCCTAGCCTTGGAATCCAAGGTAGGCAAATGTGTTTCAAGAAAGAGGGATAGGGCTTCCCTGGTGACACAGTGGTTGAGAGTCCGCCTGCCGATGCAAGGGACACGGGTTCGTGCCCCGGTCCGGGAAGATCCCACATGCCGTGGAGCGGCTGGGCCCCCGTGAGCCATGGCCGCTGAGCCTGCGCGTCCGGAGCCTGTGCTCTGCAACGGGAGAGGCCCGCATACCAAAAAAAAAAAAAAAAAAGAAAGAGGGATAGTCCGTGAAGATAGTCTGCTGGAAGAGGAAATTAGATGAGGAAAAACACCGATAAGAATACTGACCCTAGTATTTGGAGTAGAGGGCCCCTGAGCAGAACAGAGGTGGTAGAGCTGCTGGGATGGAGTAGTTTGGAGAGAGAAAGGAGGTGAGGGAGTGGAGACAACTGGGCAAGAAAAAGTGGCAGTGGCCAACGGAGCATGGGCCCCATCTTAAGGATGGGAGAATTACAGTGTGTGGTTTAAAAGAAGGAGGGGCTGGGCAGGAGCCAAGGGGAGCAGTGAAGGGAGAGGAGAAGGCAAAGTGATCTCTGGGCCCTGAGGCTGACAGGGAGCAGGTGAGTGGAAGTCCATGGTGGACTTCTGAATACTCAGACACTTTGGCAAAATAAGAAACAGGGTGTGATGATTTATTTTATGCATCAACTTGGCAAGGTCAGTGTGCCCAGGTATTTGATAAAATACTAGTCTAGATTTGCTGTGAAGATATTTTTTAGACGAGATTAACATTTAAATTAGTAGACTTTGGGGCATCCCTTGTGGTGCAGTGGTTAAGAATCCGCCTGCCAATGCAGGAGACGTGGGTTCGAGCCCTGGCCTGGGAAGATCCCACGTGCTGCAGAGCAACTAAGCTCGTGCGCCACAACTACTGAGCCTGAGCTCTAGAACCCACGAGCCACAACTACTGAGCCTGTGTGCTACAACTACTGAAGCCCACGCGTCTAGAGCCCATGCTCCGCAACAAGAGAAGCCACCACAATGAGAAGCCAGTGCACCGTAACGAAGAGTAGCCCCTACTTGCTGCAACTAGAGAAAGCCCATGTGCAGCAACGAAGACCCAATGCAGCCATAAATAAATAAATAAATAAATTTAAAAATAAATTAGTAGACTTTTAAGTAAAGCAGATTATCCTCCATAATGTTGGTGGGCCTCAACCAATCAGTCTTTAAGGGTAAAGACTGAGGTTTACACACACACACACGTGCGTACACACACACACACCCTTTTGGTTTTGTTTTCCTGGAGAACCCTGATTGATCCATGGGGCCCTTGGCTAACAGGGAGGAGCAGGAGATGGTAGAGGTGTGAGAGTAGGAAGGAGAAGACATGACACGCTCACCTTGCAGAGTGGAAAGTGAATGGGCTGTAGGAAAGGAAACCATATATTATGCAAATATCATGTGTAGCTTTCCTAAAATCTAGTATCTACATATGGAAGAGCAGCAATTACATCTTCCCCTGGGGAGGAGGTCATCATTCCACAAAATATGCTTGTGACTGATGACAAATACAGGTGTATAAGATGTGCCACCTTGCCGTCTGGTTCCTGGACCAGCCACATCTGCCTTACCTGGGAGCTCGTTAGAAATAGAACCCTCAGGCCCCAAACACAGCCTGCATGGTTAGCCAGATACAAGGGGACTCTCTAGCTCTTTGAAGTTTTGGATTTTTTTGCCACTCCTCATAGCATGTGGAATCTTAGTTCCGTGACCAGGAATCAAACCTATGCCCCCTGCAGTGGAAGCGGGGAGTCTTTACTGGACCGCCAGGGACGTCCAAGCTCTTTGCAGTTTGAGAAGTTCTGTTGTAAAGGGGTCAGCATGGTTCTGGGCATAGTAGTAAATGCTCAATAAACTGTAGCTTAGACTAGCAGTTCTAAGAGTTATAGTGCTGAATATTACTGTGACTTATTCACAGGCTTCCAGGAAGCAAGGACAGCAGGGCTCTGACCTGGTCCCCAATATCTAGCAGAGGCTATGCCTGGAAAAAAGGGCTCAGTGAGAATCCATTGAGTGAAGGAATTTGGCTTAATTAATTTTCTCTCAATACAGGCCTCCCAGCTGTCACATGAAGGCTGCTCATCTATTTTCATATTTTGTTTTGTTTTGTTCCTTTTGCTAAAGTCAAAAAGACTTTGAGAACTACACAAAGGCCAACATAACCAACTACTTAAGGGCTCCAATGAAAGCACCTAAAATGACCCAGTTTTTCCCTGGAAAAAGGTGCCATCCCTTTCCTCGAAGTCACATGTGGATGCTCTGGTCAAAGAAACAAAGCCAAAACACCAAACATCAGTTTTGGGGGCTGTTCATGAGCATTGGGGTGTTAATACTGACTCATCCAGACCACCAGCGACCAGCCTGTAGTTTGTCAAATTCAGTTAACTGAAACAACCAGATTTATTGTACTGGTGCCATGAGGGAGGGGGCATAGAGGATGCTGGAGTGAGGCTTGATACAGGAAGAAGGAAAGTGTCTTCTTAAGGTCTGTTTGCAGCTGAAGGTTGGAGGAGGAGGAGGAGGACGGTACCAGGGAAGTGGGGTCACTCCTGCTTTGCATGCTATTTAGAGGTGGGCTCAGGAGGGGTGGGGTTAACTGAGGGTCAGGGGTTGTCAGGAGGTGAGGGTAACTTAGCCGTGGAGTCATAGATGAGTGTAGCAAGCAAATCTGGGGTGTCAGTGGTAAGAAAATAAGAGTCACTCCAAGACGGGTGCATTGTGGCATTTCACAGCTGCTACAAAACCTTAGGGAAGGCACATTTCCTGTGGACGCACAGCTGCTCTACTGTGTGTCTTCTTTCCTGCTTGTTCTTTTCTCTCTCCTCACTGATTTTCACAGTTTTGCTCCTGGACAGTCTTTGTCTCTTTTAGGAGACAAACAACCCTGGTCATTCGAGTTACTTAGATTCTAAGAGGCGGTGGGTAAGTTTCTCCACTCATGATAGGATGATACAATACCTGGCTCATGTAGATCAAACAAAATTTTTTACATAAGTACCCCAGCACAGAGCCAGAGATACTTAACAGGTACTTATTCATCATAGTCCTCTTTTCCTCCTCAATTAGCTACCCATTAACTTTTAAACTTTTTAGTGTTCGACACCTCCTATTACAGTGTATCTCAGTTTGCTTTTCTGCTATTGAACACCTGGATGGCACCACATATTTTTGCTCTAGACACAAAGAATTCTGAATTACTCCTTGTTCCTCAAATACTCCAAGTACTTACACTGAATCTTTTAAACATAGCATGACCTGTTTCAGGAATTTCTTGACCCTAACTACTACCCTCCCAATTTTGCCAGTCTCCCTTCAGCCCCATTCCCTCAAGCTCAGTTTACTTCATGTGCAGATAGGCAGTGAGGATCCTGTAATGGGTAGAAATGTGTCCCACAGCATGGTATATCTAAGTCCTAATTGCTTATTACTGTGAAATTAACCTTATTTGTAAATAGGGTCTTTGCAGTTGTGAACAAGATAAAACAAGGTCATACTGAATTAGAGTGAGCCCCAAATCTGATGATGGGTGTCCTTATAAGTAGGCCATGTGCAGATAGACACACAGGATGAAGGCCATGTGACAACAAAGCCAGAGATGGGAGTGGTAGGTCTACAAGGCCAGGAACACCATGGATTGCTCAAGATCACCAGCAGCTGGGAGAAGGCAAGGAAGGATTCTTCCATAGAACATGGTCTTACTGATGCCTAGTTTTCACATTCTGGCCTCTAGAACTATGGGAGAATAAATTCCTGTTGTTTCAGATTAACCCGTTTGTGCAGTTTGTTATGGCAGCCCTAAGAAACTAACACAGGTCTGGATACTCCCACCCCCACACACCCACTAACTTGGCCTGCAGCATTAGGAAACTTGTTGCAGTCTTACTTCTCTGCTTATTTTATTATCATTTCCAGTTTCTTGTTCCTAGTCTCTTACAGATAAATTTGAGACCATTCAATGAAATATGAAAGTTGTCACCTTCAGCTTTTCCTTGCCTGTTATCTCCCAGATCTAACTGGTTAAAATAGACAAAGTCCCCCGTCCATCTTCTCTTTGGCATTCTGGTTGTCTTTGTTGAAGTCATCTCCCTGGAATATTGAGATAATTGCCAACAGATCTGCTGTCCTAATCTCTCTCTTCTTTGAGTTAATTTAATTTAGCATTTACTGGGTATCAACTCAGAGCAGCCCAGCTCAAGGGTGAGCAAGTGGGGCTTATTCTGGAAGACGGGAAAATCTCACTGGTACAACATGAAGATGAAATAAGTGAAAGAACGACCGTGATGCAAAACACTTGCTATTTGGAGGGAACTGTGTGACAAACCTGCAGATGACGTAAGAGGTCCTCATACACCAGGCTAAAGAACTTGGATTTCACCCTGTAGGCTAGTGTTTCTCATGCTTTTTTGCCTGCAGCCCAGAGAAAGATGCAGAAATGATTCACTCTGATAATTTCTGCTTTACTCTATTCTACAGGAAAAAGGTTGGGCTGTTGTTGGCAGATTCTCTCCTCAGCCATACTGTAATCAGGTTTCCCTGATCATTTTTCAACTAGACCTGACTTTTGGGCTTCCATTCTTGCTCTGCATTGTCCAGTTTTAGCAAGAATCCTGCTAAGTCAGTTTAACCAGAAGTCCCCACCCTAGAGATTTCTGATTACCCTTGAGATCCCTGTTCAGGTTCCTCATTTCCCGGCCCCGCCCCCACCATCCCTCAGGTGATATCTGATCACCCTGGCCTGCCTTCAGCAAGAATCCCCTCAGGTCAGGTCACTTTAGCCTGAATGCCCCTTTACCCCTAATGTTTCCCCTTAGTAATATTCTATCCACGGACTCTCCCACCCTGCTCCTTGGCTACGAATTCCCACTTTTCCTTGTTGTATTTGGAGTTGAGCCCAATCACTCTCCCCCACTGCAAAACCTTGTTTCAGTGGTCCATGCACCTATCCCAATAGTCCCCTGAATAAAGATTGCCTTGAGGCAGGAGATAGATGGGCTCCAGGCTAGACATTTACAACTGGCCTCCTTTTCACACTTCCTGGGGTGAGAAGATGGGCTCCAGGCCAGACATTCATTACCAGCCCCCTGTTTACATTTCCTGAAGCAAGAGACAAACGGGCTCCAGGACTACATATTTATGACCGGACTCCTGTCTATATTTCGAGATCTGCACCTTGATATAAAAACCAGCAAGAGAAATAGGGTAAATAACCGGACATTGGACATTTTTATTGGCAGGGACAGAGTGGGACTAAACCCTGTTAAAAGATCAAGAGGTCATACATTTCTCCATCCTTGGGGCAAGGGAAACATTGCACATGTGCAGAAACGCTCCTTGCGGGTCAAAAAGGAGGGGGCACCACCCCATAATACGTGATGCTAAGGCCATCCCATAGGCCTCTGGGCTGTAATCCATCTTGGAAAAAAGTTGTTCACGCATGTTGGGGAGGGTCCTAAGGCAGGTCAGGTGTGGAAAAAGAAACCAGATAATTGGCCAAAGGTAAACAAAGACCCAGAAGAACGGCCCTATATGAATGACTTAACCGCCTCTTTATTGCCCTCCTCCTCATTAGGGGGATGCCCACACCCTTTCTCTCCGGGTGTGCATCTCTGCCTTGCTTCTGTCTTAACTAAACAAACTTTCTCTGTGTGCTCTCCCACTTGTTGTTGTGCTATGTCTCTAATAATAAACTGTGTACCTGTTTTTACAGTTTTTGCCTGCGTGAGAAATGCATTTTTCACTGGGGGCAAGAGCCAGGGGGTGTGGTGGCCAGGATTCCTGATTTTCATCCAGGCTGCCCAAGTTCAATTCTTGGGCAGGGAATTAAGATCTCACTTCACGCCACCAGTTACCGCTGCCTCTCCAAGATCAGCCTTATTGTGCTTTAACTAGTGCCATGAATAATTTTTCTTTAACACTATCATAAGCTGTTATGGGTCTTTTAACAAAATGGAGTGTTGATGAATGGTTCTCATTAGGCTAAGGGGACCTTGACAGGTACTAGAGTTCAGTTAGTATTTTGAGGAAACCCAGGAGAGAGATGTGTGGGCTGCTGGCTTACTGACTTGACAAGAAAGTAGACAGTTAATAGTGAGTACAGGAGTTGAAGGTCGGCTGCCCCATAACTGTGATTGAATCCAGTCACTGAAGGGTGCTCTTGTATGTCTCAGTCACCATTAGGTTGTGGAAACACATTGCCAGGTAAAAATTATCTCCCAGATCTGTGGAACGTCTGGGAACCAAAACCTCGGTTTGTAGTAGCCTTCTCAGAGAGAGCATCCTAAAGCCTGTGTTGTGGGCTTTGGAAATAAGAAAGGTCTGGCTCCTAAACCTCATCCTGAATGCTAAGAGCCAGAATTCTGAACTGTACGGTGGGCCCTGGGTCTGGCTTATGCTGGTAGCCTTCCTAGGGACTCCCCAGCTCTGCCACGAGGAAGGCTAATGGGACTTAACAAATGAGATAGATGTACCATCTAAAACCAACTTGATGTGAACATAGCTATCTTCCCTGTGGCTTGGATGATGCAGATTTCCCACTTTAAGAATAGATCATGTAAATGTTACTTTGTGTTCCTATTTTCTTTCTTTACATTATCTATTCTAGTTGAAAGGTTATCATCTACTTCTATCCTTAGCCTCACTTCCAAAAACATCTGCCTTTACCCACCCACCCCCACAACTAGTTGGTATAATTTCTTTAAAAAGTTTGTTTGTTTTTGTTAAGAAAATTTCCGTGGTTTTATTGTATCATGAGGCATTGAAACATCTGAACAAATCAGTACATCTGGGCAGTGAGGCAGCAGCTTTCTCCTTCACTTCTTTGGGTTACTAAAACAACTTGTCAGTAGATTAAAAAAAAAAAAAAGACAACCTTTTGCATTAACTTGTCTTTCCAAGGTACGCGCTGGTACAACACAAACCTCTCCTGTCAGATGCAACTAGTCTAGCGTCCAAACATCATGCACAATACCTCAGTAGCAGCGTACGGCGGCCGGCCGCGGCGTTCACTCCCACCGTGGCCCTGCTCATTTCTGTATGGTATTCGGAGCATCTGGAGGAGTGTGAACAGTATCAGGAAGAGGAGGGAGGAGGAAACGGCATGAGTGCCTGGCTGGGAGAGCGTTAGCCCAAGTTGTGCAGGGTAAGCCTGAACCTGTCATTGGTGCAAACCCAAGCATCAGTTGATGTTCTTTAATAGGAACATCTGGTGGAACCCCGTGGTAGGGTCTTCACTTGCGTTGAGCTGGGCTACAACCATGCTGATGACGCAGCCATCTGGCATGGGCTGATGGTGCTGAGCCGTGATGCTGTGCTGGATTTTGCGGAATGGAAGCTAGACAATTTCTCCACAATGGCAGCTTTCCCCTGAAACTGCTGTCCTTTCCAGGTAAGGCATGGCGCGTCAATATAAATGGCGCCCAGTTGGGTTCTGTCGTTATCAAATAACTGGTAGTAATGTTGAATGAAGCTGGATACAATCTGCTCCCAAACTGGCTTGTCTCCCATTCTGGAGCATCACGGGTCTTGTTGAGACCCAAGGGGCTGCAATGCTGGCGACAGCAACCCAGCGCGGTCTGTCTGTTCGTTTGTTTTAAAATTTACTTACTCTAGTAGCACAGAGCTAACATCCTGATAAATCCTCAGAAATTATCCAGCATCAAACTCCTTAACTGAGTTGAAAAAGCCTGGAAAAGTTAACAGCCGCATTTGAGGAATTCCTAGGGACGCAACAAGTACATCTGACCCCTGATTTCCGGGACTCTTTACAGGGCCCATTGCCTGGTCTCTCTGTTATTACAGAGCCTTCCCATTGCTGGAAGCCGAACACTCCAAGCCCTTGGACTTCCCCTTGCTTTCTCCACTGAACCCTCCCGCCTTGCGTAATTCCTCCTACTCCCACCCCATCTCCTCCGGTGGCCCCCGCCCGGGATCCAGGAGTTTCTGGGGGTCAGCCCCACCAGTGCCACGTTCTCTGACGCAGGTGGTCGCGCCTTACAAAGGCCCTGAAGCCTAGGGAGGGGTGGGCTGGCCGCAAGGGAGGCTAGAACAGTGGCCTCTCTGTCGTCGCTCTTCGGGCTGGGAAGGCGAGGGTCGGGGAGGTGTGCATCCTGCCGAGTACATCGGCGCCCGTGCGGGAATTTCTAAGGGTGGGCGCTGTACCTCAAACAGGCTACTCCGGCAGACGGCTGCACCCCGGAGCCGCCTGCCACTGTCGGTAACCACCGGTCACCAACTCTGGTTGCGGGACACCGCGGTAAGAAGGGCTCGCGCTGGCCCTACCACCCTTGGAGGGGTGACATTGCGGGGTCTTAGGT
The DNA here is from genome assembly GCF_026419965.1 of Kogia breviceps. Classification (NCBI taxonomy): domain Eukaryota; kingdom Metazoa; phylum Chordata; class Mammalia; order Artiodactyla; family Physeteridae; genus Kogia; species Kogia breviceps. The sequence continues at coordinate 129,603,385 of NC_081313.1, read as the reverse complement.
AGTTCCTCCCCTCTCCCATAGATGAATGGGAGAGGCCTTGGGGATGAATGTTTATTCCCAAATTGCCATGCAGATATTTGAAATCAGAATTAACCAGAATTTCAGTTCTCCCATTTCTAGGGCGAAAGGTTGTTCAAAGAAATTTAATAAGCAAATAGTTTTCCTAGGGAACCTTCTGAAAAAAGGAAGCGAACACGTTTTTGCCTCTCGATTGTTCCGATGCGTCGTTGCTGACAAATTGAATAATCAAGAAAAGGCGTGGCACCGCGCCGGCTTTCCTGCACCGATGCTGTTGCGCACTTGCGGGGATTCCTCACATTCGCAAATGAAAAAGAAAAGCTGGTCTTCCAGAGTTGAGAACCACTGCCGAAGGGCAAATCGCCCCCGGGTCTGAGCTTCCATCTTCTCCTTCGACTACAGCTCCTCACCAGGTTTTGCAAATTTGCCTTCCCTCTCCTTACACTTCCACCGACATCTCTGATACCCAGCGCCTTTTGCACTCGTCTTTCCTACTGGGGACTTAAAAAAAAAAAGATCTGTGGGGCTTCCCTGGTGGCGCAGTGGTTGAGAGTCCGCCTGTCGAAGCAGGGGAAGCGGGTTCGTGCCCCGGTCCGGGAGGATCCCACGTGCCGCGGAGCCGCTGGGCCCGTGAGCCATGGCCGCTGAGCCTGCGCGTCCGGAGCCTGCGCTCCGCAGCGGGAGAGGCCACAACAGTGAGAGGCCCGAGTACCGCAAAAAAAAAAAAAAAAAAAAAGATCTGCGAGTTCAGTTTCTTTGGACTTTGTCCGCCCAGGTCCTGGGGGCTCAGCGAATGCCACTCAGAACGGGAACAGGGAGCCCTTTAAACCTGGAACCTCGCAACAAATCCTTTCCCAACAGGTCTTAGACTGGTGTGTTTCACCCTGTGAGTTGTGCGTGGCTTAATCAACGTAGTGGTCCAGTATTATTATTATTTTTTAATGGAAGAGGCTAGTGGAGATTAGATGCCAGAACACATTGTTCTGCTATTCCAAAATGCATTCTTGCTCCAAAAGCAAGAATGAGGGGAGTATCCACCAGCAAGAAACCACTGGTTACTTCATTACAGTTCCTATTTCCACAAGTTTATGGGTTCTTTTAGAGAACAAAAGGAGACAGCCCTACCTCCCAAATACTTTTGGTTTGGGGATTACTGGGAGTCTGGGAAGTCCTCAAAAGTAAACTCACAATCTATGTGTGAAAAGCCATTCAAGCAAGTGTTTTTGAAATCTACCCTAAATAACCATAGATAAAGTTGAATTTGCATTTGAAAAGGGATCCAAATATACATTTAAAAGAGGAATCAGAGGAGTCCCGGCTTTACTGGGAACAACAAAGAGAAGCAGGACCTTGAGTGAGGAAAATGAAAGGAATTTTTTTGTTGTGTTACTTTAACTTTTAGAACACTTGACAAAATTCTGATTATAGAGGGGGCTGCTTTTTCTTGTCAGGCTATGTCAGGGAAGTATTGTTCCCTAAATTTTGTTCCCATTTTACACATACATGCATATTTACATACACATAAATACATATGTACTAGATACAATGTAAAATATATTTCTTTGGCTTTCAATTTTAAACATTGTGAGAGACAGTAACCGTATTATTAGATTATGAGTTCTTAAAGACCCTTTTTTTTTTTTTTTTTTTTTTTTTTTGTGATACGCGGGCCTCTCACCACTGTGGCCTCTCCCGTTGCGGGGCACAGGCTCCGGACGCACAGGCCCAGCGGCCATGGCTCACGGGCTTATCCGCTCCGTGGCATCCTCCCAGACCGGGGCACGAACCCACGTCCCCTGCATCGGCAGGCAGACTCATAACCAGTGCGCCACCAGGAAAGCCCAAAAGAGCAGTTTTTGAAACTGTGTGTGTAATGAAAATCCTGATTCCTGGCTCCCTCCAAAACCTTCCAAATTCTAAGTACTAGGTGAAAGTCTTTCCCATCTGCATTTTAGCACCACTGGTCTGTCAGTATTTCTCAAAGAGCAGTGGAAGCCCGCCTACATCAAAACTACCTGGGGTATATGCATATATGATGAAGTAAGTTTAGTTAACACAATTTTAGTTAAATCCATCACCACACAAAGTTACAGTTGTGTGTGTGAACTTTTTAAAAAAGTTTATCTTATTTTATTTTTGGCTGCATTGGGTCTTCATTGCTGCACGCGGGGCTTTCTCTAGTTGCAGTGAGAGGGGGCTACTCTTCATTGCCATGCCCGGGCGGCTTCTCTTGTTGCGGAGCACAGACTCTAGATGCACAGTCTTCAGTAGTTGTGGCACGCGGGCTCAGTAGTTGTGGCTCGTGGGCTTAGTTGCTCTGCGGCATGTGGGATCTTCCCGGACCAGGACTTGAACCCGTGTCCCCTGCAGTGGCGGATTCTCAACCACTGCGCCACCAGGGAAGTCCATGTGTGTGAACTTTTTAAGATCTACTTTCTAAGCAACTTTCAAATATACGATACACTATGGTTAACTACAGTCACCATGACGTACTTTACTACCCCAGGAAGTAAACTGGAAGTTTGTACCTTTGGACCACCTTCACCCATTTCGCTTCCCTCACCCCCAGCCATTGTTTTTTTTTTTTTTTTTTTTTTTTGCGGTATGCGGGCCTCTCACTGTTGTGGCCTCTCCCATTGCGGAGCACAGGCTCCGGACGCGCAGGCCTAGTGGCCATGGCTCACGGGCTTAGTTGCTCCGCGGCATGTGGGATCTTCCCGGACCAGGGCACGAACCCGTGTCTCCTGCATCGGCAGGCGGATTCTCAACCGCTGCGCCACCAGGGAAGCCCCCCAGCCATTGTTTTTTAATGTGGAACAAAAGGAAAATTCCCCAGGCAGGGCGGGGCTATAACGCCTGAAGCATCCCTCTCTGCCCAAACTCCAGGGGTGGCTTTAGAGTTTAGTTGGGGCCAGCGCGCCTCCTCTCTCTGCTGGAGAATGGGAAGGCAGAGATGCACCTCGGTACCCCCCGTAGTGGAGTGGGGCGTTTTAAGTTATGAACTTCCTCACAATGTCTGCTCCTATCGGCAACTCTTCTAAAATTAAAGTGGCTTGCTGGCTCAAAGGCTGAAAAACACTTTTATAAAGTGTACTGCTGCGCGCCGCCTCCTAGGGGAGAGCTTGGGGCTCCACCCTTTTTGGGTCTCCCTGGCCTGAGGCTGAGGAGTTACCTCCTTGCAGTCAGAGTCAAAACTTGTTCAGGGGAGTCCAGGACACGAGGCCCAGAGCCTGCCGGGAGCACACCCAGAGGTCCTGGAAGACAGGAGGGAATACAGTGACAAAGGCGCGATCCATTGTGCGGGGCGGATTCCAGGCCTTCGAAGCACCGCGGAGGTGTTCCGAGGACATCACATTCAAACTGCATCAGTTGGGAACATGCACTTTCGGTGAAGGGTGACCCGTGGAGCGCCACAAGCTCTGGACATTTAAAAATACAAATTGCAAGATCATGCGTTTTCCTTCCCGAGTAGTCATAAATCTATTCCTTGCAACTCCGAGTTCAGCGGGAGTTGAATTTCTCGATCAGTTTCACTTTGCTGTAACCACCAGAGGGCGGAGAAGATGCTTCGGGCGGTTTGCGGGGTTTAAAATCATCCGTTGAGTCCAGCCCGTGGGCTAGAAAATTAGTGGGGGAGTGTTAACACCACGAAACCCGAGCTACCTTCGCAGAGCTAACCCGGCTGGTCGAATAGGTATTGCTGGAAATGCGGAAGCAACTCTCAGCGGCAGACGTCCGGGCATCCTTGTCCTGCGCATGCCAGGACCGGCTTCACGCTCACGCGGGTCCACTTGGGTGCCGCGCGCTCCACACACAGGCCTCTAGACCAGGTAGCTCACTGCAGCGCCTGGACAGGGCTTCTTCTTTTTTTTTTTTTTTTTCCTCTTGTCTTTGTTTGACTTAGAGGTACAGGACTGATTTCAGCTGAGCAAGTCCAAGGCCTCTTTCCTGCCTCTTGTGGAAACAGTTGGCTTCTCTTCACACCCATGTGAAAGGGATTCATCCCTGACTCTCCTCAGGTGACATTTGCTTTGCAGAAGCAAAGGAATGAAATGAAAAGGGCCTTTCGCCACTTTCTTTTTCTTCGTCTTTCCCCCTTCTCCTCTCCCATGATCCTCCCCCTTCTCCCCTTCCTCATATTTCTCTTCCTCCTCCTCCTTTTTCTCCTCCTCCCCTTCCTCTTCATCTTTCTCCTCTTCTAACTTCTTCGCACTGAATTTGGGATTTTAAAGCCCTTGGAGAGGAGTTCTGAAGGCCAGGATGGTATCAGTCTTGCTGACTTTGTCCAGTTTCATGATTTTTGTTTACAGTTGGTTGTAGCAATGTTGTTGGAAGGAAATAAACCACAAAACTTAAGTACATATTTGTGGTTTTGTACATAATACACACACACCCAAATGTGAATGTTCCCTCACCATATCGTTCTTCTCTATAATTCAGTATGCAACTTTCTAGATTTATCTTTATCTGTATTCAGATATTTTGGGGCATAGTTTTTATCCAGAATGTCTCTGTTCACAGCCTTGCAGGTCAAGGAGTGAACAAGGTATGCAGGTTTCCTGTATTTTTGCTGGTGTCTGTGTGTGTGTGTGTGTGTGTGTGTGTGTGTGTGTGTGTGTGTTTGTTTATCACCTGCATGGGAGATGAAAACAATTATTTTACGTAAATTAGATCACAAGATACATATATTTGGCATGAAGCTTTCTTCATTTAGCAACATACTATGTGCACTGTGGATATGATATGAAATGATCCCTTATTCATGGGCATTCTGTTCTTTATTCTCTTTGTACAGGAAGCAGTTCTTCCCTGAGTACCCCTGAACATAAATCATGTGAATGTAAGTCAGCATTCCTTCAGGAGAGATACCTAGGAAGTGGAGTCACTACTTCAGAGGTTACTGCAAATTGTCCTTTCAATGTACACTTCCAGGATAAGGTGTAAGCATACCACTTGCCTGCGTTGTGGTCAATGATAGATTATGTCAGACTTTTAAAGTTCCTGCTAATCTAACAGAGAAATGGGTTCTTTTTGTTATAATTGCATTACCTAATCACTGGGGGGACAAATATCTTTATATGGATAACCTTTTCTTTTTGTTTGTGCGGTATGCTGGCCTCTCACTGTTGTGGCCTCTCCCGTTGCAGAGCACAGGCTCCGGACGCGCAGGCCCAGCGGCCATGGCTCATGGGCGCAGCTGCTCCGCGGCATGTGGGATCCTCCCGGACTGGGACACGAACCCGTGTCCCCTGCATTGGCAGGCGGACTCTCAACCACTGCGCCACCAGGGTGCAGCCAGCATCCAAGATGACCTCTTTTCCATCTTCTGTTGCTCACACGCTATGTGGCTCCCTCCCACATCCTACCGGAGTTGGTTTGTGAGACCAACAGCTTAAGGCAGAAGGGATGGTGTATCCCTTCCAGGATTAAGTTACAAAAGCTTTCATCTTGGTAGCTCCTTGCCCACTTGTGCTCCCTCCCTCTGTCTATCTCATCACTCTCATAGAAGTTGGGAAGCCAACTTTTATATCGTGAGCAGTCCTATGGGAAGGACATTGTGGCCAGGAATTGAAGCCTCTTGCCAGCAGCTGAGTGCCAGCTTGGAAGTGAATCCTGTAAACCCAGGCAAGGCTCAGAGCCTAGCTACTGTCTGAATCTTTTTTTAAAAAAATTTATTTTATTTATTTATTTTTGGCCGCGTCGGGTCTTCGTTGCTGCACACAGGCTTTCTCTAGTAGCGGCGAGCAGGGGCTACTCTTCTGCGGGCTTCTCATTGCGGTGGCTTCTCTTGTGGAACACGGGCTCTAGGCACGCGGGCTTCAGTAGTTGTGGCATGCGGGCTTCAGTAGTTGTGGCTCAGCGGGCTCAGTAGTTGTGGCTCTTGGGCTCTAGAGCGCAGGTCAGTGGTTGTGGTGCATGGGCTTAGTTGCTCCGTGGCATGTGGGATCTTCCAGGGCTCAAAACTGTGTCCCCTGCATTGGCAAGTGGATTCTTAACCACTGTGCCACGAGGGAAGCCCCTACTGTCTGAGTCTTAAATGCAGCCTCCAGAGAGACCCTGAGCCAGAACCACCCACCAAACCATGCCCACATCCCTGACCCACAGACACTGAGACTACAATTGTTTGTTGTTTTAAGCAACTTGTTATACACATGGCAACAGATAAATAATAAAATGTCTTATTTGCTTCTTTTTTTTTTAATTTTTTTTTATTTTTTATTTTTCCGGTACGCGGGCCTCTCACTGTTGTGGCCTCTCCCTTTGCGGAGCGCAGGCTCCGGATGCACAGGCCCAGCAGCCATGGCTCATGGGCCCAGCCGCCCCGCGGCATGTGGGATCTTCCCAGACCGGGGCACAAACCCATGTCCCCTCCATCGGCAGGCGGACTCTCAATCACTGCGCCACCAGGGAAGCCTGGCTTCTATTTTTAAGAGCACTTTACACATTTTGGATATTAATAATTTATTATATAAAATGAGAATCTTGGGTCTACCCTGGTGGTTCAGTGGTTAAAATTCCACGCTTCCAATGCAGGGGGCCTGGGTTCAATCCCTGGTCAGGGAACTCGATCCCACATGTTGCAACTAAAAGATTCTGCATGCTGCAATTCAGACCTGGTGCAGCCGAATGAATAAATAAATATAGAAAAATAAAATGAGAATCTTTTCACAAATATATAATTCATCATTTACTTAAAAAATTTTTTCTCCGTTATAGGTTATTATAAGCTATTGAGAATAGTTCCCTGTGCTCTGCAGTAGGTCGTTGTTGGTTATCTATTTTATATATAGTAGTGTGTATATGTTAGTCCCAAGCTCCTGATTTATCCCTCCTCTCCCTTTCTCTTTGGTAACCATTAGGTTTTTTTCCTATGTCTATGAGTCTCTTTCTGTTTCGTAAATAAATTTTTACTATTTTTTAGATTCTACATATAAGTGACATCATAATAGTTGTCTTTCTCTGTATGACTTACTTCACCTGGTGTGATAATCTCTAGGTCCATCCAGGTTGCTGCAAATGGCATTATTTCATTCTTTTTTGTGGCTGAATAATACTCCATTGTGTGTATATATATATATATATATATATATATATATATATATATATACCTCATTTTCTTTATCCCTTCATTTGTCAAGGGACATTTACATTGCTTTCATGTCTTGGCTACTGTAAATAGTGCTGCTGTGAACGTTGGGGTGAATGTAATCTTTTTAAATTAGAGTTTTCTTCTTTTCCAGATATATGCCCAGGAGTAGGATTGCTGGATATATCGTAACTCTATTTTTAGTTTTCTAAGGAACCTCCATACTGTTTTCCATAATGGCTGCACCTATTTATATTCCCACCAGTAGTGTAGGAGGATTCTGTTTTCTCCACACCCTCTCCAGCATTTATTATTTGTAGACTTTTTGAAAATAGCCATTTTGACTGGAGTGAGTTGACATTTCATTGTAGTTTTGATTTGCATTTCTCTAATAATTAATGATCTTGAGCATCTTTTCATGTGCCTGTTGGCCATCTGTATGTCTTCTTTGCAGAAATCTCTATTTAGGTCTTCTGCCCATTTTTTGATTGCGTTGTTTGTTTTCTTGTATTGAGTTGTAATAGCTGTTGGTATATTTTGGAAATTAAGTCCTAGTTGGTCACATCGTTTGCAGATATTTTCTCCATAGTTCATAGATTTTCTTTTCATTTTATTCATGGTTTCCTTTGCTGTGCAAAAGCTTATAAATCTGATTAAGTCCCATTTGTTTATTTTTGCTTTTATTTCTATTGCTTTGGAAGACAGACCTAAGAAAACATTGCTATGCTGTATGTCAGAGAATGTTTTGCCTGTGTTCTCTTCTAGGAGTTTCATGGTGTCATGTCTTATATTTAAGTCTGTAAGCCATTTTGAGTTTATTTTTGTATATGGTATGAAGGAATGTTCTAAGCTCCTTGATTTACAAGGGGCAGTCCAGCTTTCCCAACACCACTTGCTGAAGAGACTGTCTTTTCTCCATTGTATACTCTTGCCTCCTTTGTCAAAGATTAATTGATCATAGGTGTGTGGGTTAATTTCTGGGCTCCCTCTTCTGTTCCATTGAGCTATATGTTGTTTTTGTGCCAGTACCATGCTGTTTTGATTACTGTAGCTTTGTAGTATTGTCTGAAGTCTGAAAGGATTATATGTCCAGTTTTGTTCTTTTTTCTCAAAATTGCTTTGGCAATTCTGGGTCTTTTCTGGTTTCACGCAAATTTTAGGATTGCTTGTTCTAGTTCTGTGAAAAATGTCATGGGTAATTTCATAGGGATTGCATTAAGCCTGTAGATTGCTTAGGGTAGTATGGCCATTTTAACAATAATAATTCTTCCATTCCAAGAGTGTGGGGTATCTTTCCATTTCCTTGAATCATCTTCGATTTTCTTTATCAATGTTTTATAGTTCTTAGTGTAAAAATCTTATTTGCTCTTTATTTTCAGGAGCCCTTTACGCATTTTGGATAGTAATAATTTATTATATAAAATGAGAATCTTTTCACAAATATATTCTTCATCATTTTTCTTTTAACTTTATATATAGCATCTTTTGTCAAATGCAAGATTTAGAATCAAGGAAATATGAAGCTGAGTTTTGCTAAGTGACTGCGGTATAAACATTTTAAATTGAAGTAGGGAGAGTATATTATAAAATTGAAGAAGATTCTTTGATGTACTGGAAAACAGTGACCAAGAACCTTGAGATAGGTCCACATTCAGGCCTGGGACTCAGACAAGATCAGTTTAGGGGAGTGTTGAGAGCAAAGGATTTGGGGCTGCACAACTTTATTTTTTTGGCTGCACTGCATGGCATGTGGGATCTTAGTTCCCTGACCAGGGATTGAGCCCACACCCCCTGCATTGGAAGTGCAGAGTCTTAACTACTGGACCACCAGGGAAGTGCCAGTGGGGCTGCACAACTTGCAGATTAGCTCAGCTGCCACCTCCCATGGTGTGATCTTTTTTTTTAAAAAAAATATTTATTTATTTATTTAATTTTTGGCTGCATCAAGTCTTAGTTGCTGCACGCAGGATCTTTATTGTGGTGCTTGGGCTTCTCTCTAGTTGTGGCACACAGGCTCTATAGTTGGTGGTGCATGGGCTCTCTAGTTGTGGCCCGCATGCTCATTAGTTGTGGCGTGGGCTTAGTTGCCCTGCGGCATGTGGGATCTTAGTTCCCCAAACAGGGGTCAAACACACCGCATCCCTTCCATTGGAAGGCAGATTCTTAGCCACTGAGCCATCAGGGAAGTCCCTCCTATGGTGTGATCTTGTGCACTAATGTAACTTCACTGTAGCTCAGTTTCCTCAAATGATAGTAATCATAGTTAGTTCTCACCCTATGGGGTTATTGTAAGAGTAAAACATTTAATAGATTAGTTATTATATAATATAATAATATCTACTAATGTACAATACTTCTAGGTTATAGAATAGTACATTTTATATAGCGTATGTGTGATTATATAGGCACTATACTATAATTTAGAATACAGTCTACAATATATACAGAACCATTTCTTAAATATAACACACTGTAGTACAAGCTATGATTATTATCTAAATTTCATTTCCCTCATTAATAGAATAAGGATGTTGGTAATAAGAAATATATATTTGGTCTTTGTCCCTAGTTCCTGACACAGAATTTCTAAAATCCTTGATACTTCCTGAGTGATATGCATGAGAGAGTATATTTTTAAATTCAAATAAGGCCCTTTCAACCATACCTGAGTTTATACTTATTTGAACTCAAGTTGGGCTCCTAGGTAGCTTCAGGATGGGGACTGGTTGCCACAGGAACCAATAATTGTGATTAGAGGGTTGGAACTTTCAGCCCCACTGCCCAACCTCCCAGGAGGTGAGAGGGACTGGAGATTGAGTTCCGTCACCAATGGCCAATAATTTAATCAACCATGCCTATGTGATGGAACCTCCATAAAAAAACCCCTAAATGGTGGGGTTCAGAGAGCTTACAGGTTGGTGAGCATATGGAAGTACTAGGAGGGTGGTGTGCTTGGAGAGGGCATGGAAACTCACCCCCACCCCATACCTTGTCCTATGTGTCTCTTCCATTTGGTTGTTACTGAGTTATATCCTTTATAAAAAACTGGTAAATACTTTCCTAAGTTCTGTGAGTCATTCTAGCAAATTATCTACCTTTTATTTTTTTATTTTATTGAAGTATAGTTCATTTACAATGTTGTGTGAATTTCTACTATACATCAAAGTGATTCAGTTATACATATATATGTATATATATATTTTTAATATTCTTTTCCATTATGATTTATCACAGGTTATTGAATATAGTTTCCTGTGCTATACAGTAGGACCTTGTTGTTTATCCATTCTGTATGTAATAGTTTGCATCTCTAGCAAATTATTGAAACTGAGTTGGGGAGTGGGAATGGTAACCCTTGCATTTATAGCTGGTTGGTCAGAAGTACCCGTGACAACCTGGATGTCTGATTGGCATATGTAGTGAGGTCAGTCTTGTGGGACTGAGCCCTTAACTTGTGAGATTTGACACTAATGCTGGGTAGATAGTATCAGAATTGAGTTGTAGGACACCCAATTACAGTCCAGACATTTGCAGAATCAGTTGTTGGGTAGAGGAAACCCCCCCACATTTTGTGTCATGAGTGTGAGCAAAAATAGTTCAGAGGCTTAAATAGGGTGATGTCAGCAAAATGTTTTGCATAGTCCTGGCACAAGATTTTCAGTGTTGATTACCCTGAAATTGCTGAGGAAAAAGAAATTGAGTCCTTTTAAACTAATGCATATAAGCAAACAGAAATTGATTGTGTACTTACTATTTGCAAAACTTGGTTCTGACCCCTGGGAGAAGAAGATGAGGAGGCAACCATGTGTAAGATGGACTTTGAATGTGATTTTTAAAAAAATATATTTGTCTACTTTATTATACGGTATTTTTTTTGGAATGTGCTTTTATTTTTTAAAATTTTTTATAAATTTATTTATTTATTTTTGGCTGCATTGGGTCTTCGTTGCTGTGCGCGGGCTTTCCCTAGTTGTGGCGAGTGGGGGGCTACTCTTCACTGCAGTGGGAGGGCTTCTCATTGCGGTGGCTTCTCTTATTGGGGAGCACAGGCTCTAGGTGTGTGGGCTTCAATAGTTGTGGCTCGCGGGCTCTAGAGCTCAGGCTCGGTAGTTGTGGTGCACGGGCTTAGTTGCTCCACGGCATGTGGGATCTTCCCAGATCAGGGCTCGAACCTGTGTCCCCTGCATTGGCAGGAAGATTCTTAACCATTGCGCCACCAGGGAAGCCCCGAATGCGCTTTTAATAGTTAGAAATAAGGGAAACTAGTAATACAACATTGTAAATCAAATATATGCCAATAAAAATTTTTTAAAAAGCCATTGGCACACCTACTTCAAAAAAGAAAGAAAGAAAGGAAACTAGAGAAAATCGGGGGAGCATGACAGTCTGACCATTAACTTATTCCTTCTCTTCCTCATTTCCTCTGGGTTATTCCAGGGGTGTCCAAGGTTCAACCTTTCTGAGGTATGCCATGGAGTGTGTTTGTGATAGAGGTGAAAGTTGGACAGTGTTGGAGGGAGGGGATTGTAGGGCCATGGTTCTCCCATGTTGTGCTGGAGACACGAGCCATGCAGGCAAAACTTTGTCTCAGTGAGCTTGGACTGCTGTAACAAGGTACCACAGACCAGGCAGGTTCAACAACAGAAATTATATCTCACAATTCTGCATGCTACAGGTCTGAGATCAGGGTCCCGGCAAGTTAGGTTTCATTCTGAGGCTTCTTGTCTTGGCTTGTAGGTGACTGGATCTTGCAGTGTGCTCCATTACCTCTTCTTTGAGCTCAGAGAGAGAAAGAGAGAAAGAGATTTCCTTCTTTTTATGAGATACTAATCCCAACATTAGGGCCCTATCCTCCCGGCCTCATCTAACACTAATTATGTCCCAAAGGTCCCACCTCCTAACACCAATCACATTGGGGGCTGGGGATTCAACATATGAATTTGAGGGGGGGCACATTCAGTCCACACAGTCTTGAACCACAGCTCATCTGAGACTTGACAGAACTTGTGATCCCCCTGGAATATGACACCATGGTGAGTCTGTGAGGAGCTGCTCTGATGCTATCTCCCACTTACTCCCTATCTCCCCAGGGAGGCTGTCATGCATTTTCTCCGGACTTTTGAGGTTCTAGTGAGCTGTGAGGCTTTCTGCCCTGCCCGACTCAGAAGAGAGCTGCAGAATATAAAACTACTTAGCTGCAGTCTAGGATGGTCTCCTCCACTATGGAACATCCCGCAACTTGCCCCTCTCATTGGGGTGTTGTCTTTTTGGTGTGTGGGAAGAGGGCCACGGGAGCTGGGGCACTTTTGGCTGTTCTTTCTTTTGCTTTATAAGTAATCAAGTGTCTGAACCTAAAAGTGGTTCCTTGTATCTTTACCAGCTGGATCAGTCACACAAATCCCAAAGAGGACATGTTGGGCTGTGTGGATGGGCATTTCCAGTTGTCAGGACTGAGGAATACAACTGGCACTTAGTGGGGCCAGGGTTTGCCTCGAGGAAGATTATGCTTCTTTTTTTTTTTTTTAAATTTTATTGAAGGGTAGTTGATTTACAATGTTGTGTTACTTTCTGCTATACAACAAAGTGATTCAGATATATATATATATATCCTTTTTCGTATTCTTTTCCATTATGGTTTATCATAGGTATTGAATATAGTTCCCTGTGCTATCCAGTAGGACCTTGTTGTTTATCCATCCTATATATAATCGTTTGCATCTGCTAGATTATGCTGTTTTTTTTTGGCTGCATTTGGTCTTCAATGCTGCACGCGGGCTTTCTCTAGTTGTGGTGAGCAGGGGCTACTTTTCTTTGCAGTGTGTGAGCTTCTCATTGCAGTGGCTTCTTTTGCTGCAGAGTACAGGCTCTAGGCGCACGGGCTTCAGTAATTGTGGTGCACGGGTTCAGTAGTTGTGGCTCACGGACTCTAGAGCACAGTGTATTCTTTTATAAAGGAAAGATATTAAACTGGATGATATCGAGTATCTTTTTATTTCTAAACGATTGAAAGAGGCTCGCCTGCAGGTTTACAAGAGTCTTTCTTGTGAAAGGGTTTTGATGAAGGGTGAACAGAAGGGCATTTGGTTAACTTAAGTGAGGTGGACGGGAGGCGCCCCATGAAGGTGAATGCTTCACAGTGTCGGTCTCTTGGTTACAAAGAGGGGGAGGTTCCTGCTTCCTGGTTTTGCACAGGTATCAGCCAAACGTTTCTCCCCTACCTCCTGTAAGTAACTATATTAATGTTCATCTAGAAAAACAACATCTTTCCCCAGTATCCAGTCATTCGCCTCTCTCCTGGAAGTTTCAACACCTTGCATACTCTTTCCTTCAGTGACTAGCTATCACCTTTCTCTGGTCCTCTTCACTCTCTTCTAGTCCTTGCTTTTCTTTGTCTCCTTAACCTGGGAAGGAGGGTGGAAGGTTGAGTGCTACTAACACTTATGACCAGCAGAGGGTAGCAGAGAGTAGCAGAAGCAAATTTGCCGGGATTCTCCCACCCTAGTTAAGCAATGAGGTCAGTTGTTGGGGGCTGCAGACCAGGCTAGGCCATGTAGCCGGTTTTGCTTAGAGTCCTAAACAGGAGAGGAGAGGACAGGCCTAAGAAGTGTTGAGACCCCCGCGGCCCAAGATGCAGCTGAAGCCAGTTTCTGGAAAGGAGAAGTGCCCAGAATGTGGGCAGGAAATGCGTTGTGACAGCAGTTCCAGGCCACTTCCATCTTTTTTTCTTTCCCTTTTTTTTGCTTAGAGAATCCCAGTACATTAAAAAAAGGAAGAAGCGACAAAGCAGGATTACGAAATTGTGGTGTGTTTTATTTATTTATTAAAAATATTAATTAATTTATTTTTGGCTGCTTTGGGTCTTCGTTGCTACGTGTGAGCTTTTTCTAGTTGCGGCGAGCGAGGTCTACTCTTTCTTGCTGGACGTGGGCTTCTCATTCTCTTGTTGTGGAGCACGGGCTCTAGGTGCGTGAGCTTCAGTATTTGTGGCACGTGGGCTTAATTGCTCTACAGCGTGTGGGATCTTCCTGGACCAGAGCTCGAACCCATGTCCCCTGCATTGGCAGGCAGATTCTTAACCACTGCACCAGCAGGGAAGTCCCTGTGGTGTTTTCAATGTTTACCTTGAATAAACCTCCCATTTACAGAAAACTGAAGGTCCAGTGCAATGATACGTTATTTATTTTTATTAAAAAATGTAAAAATATCAATTATTTATTTATTAAAAATTAAGTTACACTTGACAATACAATATTGTATTAGTTTCAGATGTGTAACATAGTGGTTTAATATTTTTATACATTATGCAGTAATCACACTAAGTCCGGTTACCATCTGTCACCATTAAAGTTATTATAATATTGATTGTATTCCCTATTCTCAATATTACATCCCATGATTTATTTATTTTTTTAATTAAAAAAATTTTAATTTATATCTTTGGCCACACCACGCAGCGTGCAGGATTCCCTACCAGGGGTCGAACACACGTGCCCCCTGCAGTGGAAGTGCAGAGTCTTAACCACTGGACTGCCAGGGAAGTCCCAATTTATTTATTTTGTAACTGGAAGTTTGTGCTTCTTAATCACCTTCACCTATTTCACTCCCCCTGCAACTATTAGGTTATCCTCTATCTGTGAATTTATTCTTGTTTTGTTTTTTAAATTCCACACGTAAGTGAAATATGGTATTTGTCTTTCTTTGTCTGACTTATCTTACTTAGCATAATACACTCTAGGTCCATCCATGTTGTCACAAAGGGCAAGATTTCATTCTTTTTTATGACTAACATTATATATATATATATATATATACATATATATACATGTATATATATATATATATATATATATATATATATATATATATATATATATACACACACACACACCACATCTTCTTCATCTGTTCTTCTGTTCATGGATGCTTAGGTTGCTTCCATATCTTGAAACCTGCAATGAACATAGTGATACATTTATCTCTTTGAATTAGTGTCTTTGTTTTCTTAGAATAAATACCCACAGGTGGAATTGTTGGATTGTATGGTAGTTCTATTTTTAATTTTTTGAGGAACCTCTATACTATTTTCCACAGTGGCTGAACCAATTTACATTCTCACAAGTGGTGCCTGACGGTTCCCTTTTATCCACATCCTCACCGACAATTGATGTTTTTGTCTTTTTGGTAATGGGCATTCTGACAAGTGTGAAGTGATATCTCATCATGTGGGTTTTTTTTTTGACTTATTTATTTGTTTATTTTATTTATTTTTGGTTGCGTCGGTTCTTACTTGCGGCACATGGGATCTTTGCTGAGGCAAGCGGGATCTTTCGTTGCGGCGCACGGGCTTCTCTCTAGGTGTCGAGTGCGGGTTTTCTCTCTCTGGTTGTGGCGCGCAGGCTCCAGGGTGCATGGGCTCTGTAGTTGTGGTGTGCAGGTTCCAGGACGCGTGGGCTCTGTAGTTTAAGGCACGGCGGCTGTAGTTGAGGTGCGCAAGGTCAGTAGTTGTGGTGCGTGGGCTTAGTTGCCCTGCGGCATGTGGGATCTTAGTTTCCTGACCAGGGATCGAGCCTACCTCCCCTGCATTGTAAGGTGGATTCTTTACCACTGGGCCACCAGAGAAGTCCCCTCATTGTGGTTTTGATTTGCATTTCCCTGATGATTAGTGATATTGAGCATTTTTCATGTGCCTGCTGGCCACCTGTATATCTTTGGAAAAATGTTCAGGTCCTCTGCCCATTTTTTAATTGATTTTTAAATATTGAGTTGTATGAACTCTTTCTGTAGTTTGGATATCAACCCTTACTGGATATATTATTTACAAATATCTATGATAGGTTTATTTTGTGCACAAAAAGAAAGAAATATCTGACCTGGGGCAAAATTTTGAAGGTTTTCTTTTCTTTAGCACAAAGATTTCACTCTGTGACTTTAGATGAACTGGATTATATTATACCATTAGGAGCCTGAGCAACAGCTGTTGTTAAATAATTATTCTGACACTTGCTAAAATGGTAAGGAAGACTTTATACATAGGATTATTGCAATAGAGGAGAGAGATTGGGCTCAACTCCAAATACAGTTGCTTTCAAATATTTTACTTATCTTATTCATATATTTTAATGTCGACATTTAAAATGTGTAAATGTTTTAGACAATTCATTGTTTTCTAGGTGTTTTCACCTGTTATTTCTGAACTTCTATAATCCATTTTCCTCTAGAGGTGGGGTGACTAATGTTTTTCACTCTCTCCTTCCTTCCTTGCTTCCTTGCTTCCTTCTTCCTTCTTTCCTTCATCCCTTCCTTTCTTCCTTCCTCTCTCTTTCTCCCTTCTTCCCATTTTATTTATTTTTAAATTTATAATTGAAGTATAATTAACATACAATGTTATATCAGTTTCAGGTATATGACATAGTGATATGACATTTATCTACATTATGAGATGATTAGCACTGTAAGTCAAGTTACTATCTGGCACCATTTAAAGTTATTGTAGGGCTTCCCTGGTGGCGCAGTAGTTGAGAGTCTGCCTGCCGATGCAGGGGACACGGGTTCGTGCCCCGGTCCAGGAAGATCCCACATGCTGCGGAGTGGCTGGGCCCGTGAGCCATGGCCGCTGAGCCTGCGCGTCCGGAGCCTGTGCTCCGCAACGGGAGAGGCCACAACAGTGAGAGGCCCGCGTACCACAAAAATAAAAAAAAATAAAGTTATTGTAATATTATCACTATATTCCCTACTCTGATATTATATCTCTATGAGTTATTTATTTTGTGTCTGGAAGTTTGTGCCTCTTAATCCCCTTGGTCTATTTCACTCTCCCCCTGACCCCGCAATCATCAGTTTGTTCTCTGTATCTATGAATCTATTCTCATTTTCGTTTGTATTTTAGATTCCACATAAGTGGAATCATATAAGTGAAATCATATGGTATGTGTCTTTTTCTGTCTGACTTATTTTACTTAGCATAATACTTTCAGGTCCATCCATATTATCTT
This sequence comes from Kogia breviceps, assembly GCF_026419965.1. Lineage (NCBI taxonomy): Eukaryota > Metazoa > Chordata > Mammalia > Artiodactyla > Physeteridae > Kogia > Kogia breviceps. Next base: position 129,586,288 of record NC_081313.1, on the reverse strand, counting down.
TTTAAAAATTTTTATTTTGGGGGGGTATAGTTGCTTTACAATGTTGTGTTAGTTGCTGCTGTATAATGAAGTGAATCAGCTATATGTATACATATATCCCCTCCCTCTTAGACCTCTCTCCCACCCCACCCCCACCCCATCCATCTAGGTCACCACATAGCACCGAGCTGGGCTCCCTGCACTGTACAGCACGTTCCCACTAGCTATCTGTTTTATACATGGTAGTGTATATATGTCAATCCTAATCTCCCAGTTCATCCACCCTTCCCCCACCCCAAGTCCACACATCCGTTTTCTACATCTGCATCTCTATTCCCACCCTGCAAATAGGTTCATCTGTACATTTTTCTAGATTCCACATATATGCATTAACATACGATATTTGTTTTTCTCTTTCTGACTTACTTCACTCTGTGTGACAGCCTCTAGGTCCATCCACTTCTCTACAAATGACCCAGTTTCATTCTTTTTTATGGCTGAGTAATATTCCACTGTATATATGTACCATATCTTTTTCATCCATTCATCTGTCAATGGACATTTAGGTTGTTTCCATTTCCTGGCTATTGTAAGTAGTGCTGCAATGAATATTGGGGTGCATATGTCTTTTTGAATTATAGTTTTCTCAGGGTATATGCCCAGTAGTGGGATTGCTGGGTCATATGGTAGTTCTATTTTTAGTTTTTTAAAAGATATTTATTTATTTTTTTATTTTTGGCTGCGTAGGGTCTTAGATGCAGCATGCAGGATCTTTCATTGAGCTGCATGGGCTTCTCTCTAGTTGTGGCATGTGAGTTCCAGAGCACGTGGGCTCTCTAGTTGTGGCATGCAGGCTTAGTTTCCCTGCAGCATGTGGAATCTTAGTTCCCTGACCAGGGATCAAACCTGTGCCCTCTGCATTGGAAGGCGGATTCTTAACCACTGGACCACTAGGGAAGTCTGTATTTTTATTTTTATTTTATTTTATTTTATTTTGTATTTTTAGTTCTTTAAGAAACCTCCATACTGTTCTCCATAGTGGCTGTATCAATTTATATTACTGCCAACAGTGCAAGAGGGTTCCCTTTTCTCCACACCCTCTCCAGCGTTTAGTGTTTGTAGATTTTTTGATGATGGCCATTCTGACCTGTGTGAGATGATACCTTGTGCTTTTGATCTGCATTACTCTAATAATTAGTGATGTTGAGCAGCTTTTCATGTGCCTCTTGGCCATATGTATGTCTTCTTTGGAGAAATGTCTACTTAGGTCTTCTGCCCATTTTTTGATTGGGTTGTTTGTTTTTTGATATTGAGCTGCATGAGCTGTTTGTATGTTTTGGAGATTAATCACTTGTCAGTTGCTTTGTTTGCAAATATTTTCTCCCATTCTGAGGTTTGTCTTTTTGTCTTGTTTATAGTTTTCTTTGCTGTGCAAAAGATTTTAAGTTTCATTAGGTCCCATCTGTTTATTTTTGTTTTTATTTTCATTACTCTAGGAGGTGGGTCAAAAAAAATCTTGCTGTGATTTATGTCAAAGGAGTGTTCTTCCTATGTTTTCCTCTAAGAGTTTTATAGTGTCCAGTCTTACATTTAGGTCTTTAATCCATTTTGAGTTTACTTTTGTGTATGGTGTTAGGGAGTGTTCTAATTTCATTCTTTTACATGTAGCTGTCTAGTTTTCCTGGCACTGCTATTGAAGAGACTGTCTTTTCTCCATTCTATGGGGTTTATCTCTGGGCTTTCTGTCCTGTTCCATTGATCTATGTGTCTATTTTAATGCCTGTACCATACTGTCTTGATTACTGTAGCTTTGTAGTATAGTCTGATATCAGGGAGCCTGATTCCTCCAACTCCATTTTTCTTCCTTGAGATTGCTTTGGATATTCGGGGTCTTTTGTGTTTCCATATAAATCGTAAAATTTTTTTGGTTCTAATTCTGTGAAAAATGCCCGTGGTAATTTGATAGGGATTGCATTGAATCTGTAGATTGCTTTGGGTAGTATAGTCATTTTCGTAATATTGATTCTTCCAATCCAAGAACATGGTATATCTCTCTATCTGTTTGTGTCATCTTTGATTTCTTTCATCAGTATCTTACAGTTTTCTGAGTACAGATCTTTTACCTCCTTGGGGAGATTTATTCCTAGGTATTTTATTTTTTTTGTTGTAAAGGTTAATGGGAGTGTTTCCTTAATTTCTCTTTCTGATCCTTCATTTTTAGTGTATAGGAATGCAAGAGATTTCTGTACATTAATTTTATATCCTGCAACTTTACCAAATTCATGGATTAGCTCTAGTAGTTTTCTGGTGGCATCTTTAGGATTTTCTGTATAGTATCATGTCATCTGCAAACAGTGACAGTTTTACATCTGCTTTTCCAAATTGGATTCCTTTTCTTTCTTTTTCTTCTCTGATTGCTGTGGCTAGGACTTCCAAAACTATGTTGAATAATAGTGGTGAGAGTGGATATCCTTGTTTTGTTCCTGATCGTAGAGGAAATACTTTCATTTTTTCACCATTGAGAATGATGTTTGCTGTGGATTTGTCATATAGGGCCTTTATTATGTTGAGGTAGGTTCCCTCTATGCCCACTTTCTGGAGAGTTTATTTTTTTTTATCATAAATGAGTGTTGAATTTTGTCAAAAGCTTTTTATACATCTATTGAGAGGATCATATGGTTTTTATTTTTCAGTTTGTTAATATGGTATATCCCATTGATTGATTTGCATACACTGAAGAATCCTTGCATCCCTGGGAAAAATCCTACTTGACCATGGTGTATGATCCTTTTAACGTGTTGCTGGATTCTGTTTGCTAGTATTTTGTTGAGGATTTTTGCATCTATGTTCATCAGTGATATTGACCTGTAGTTTTCTTTCTTTGTGACATCTTTGTCTGGTTTTGGTATCAGGGTGATGGTGGCCTCGTAGAAAGAGTCTGGGAGTGTTACTCCCTCTGCTATATTTTGGAAGAGTTTGAGGAGGATACGTGTTAACTCTTCTCTAAATGTTTGATAGAATTTGCTGTGAAGCCATCTGGTTCTGGCATTTTGTTTGTTGGAAGATTTTTAATCACAGTTTCAATTTCAGTGCTTGTGATTGCTCTGTTTATATTTTTTATTTCATCCTTGTTCAGTCTTGGAAGTTTGTACCTTTCTAAGAATTTTTCCATTTCTTCCAGGTTGTCCATTTTCTTGGCATATAGTTGCTTGTTGTAGTCTCTTATGATCCTTTGTATTTCTGCAGTGTCAGTTGTAATTTCTCCTTTTTCATTTCTAATTTTATTGATTTGAATCCTCTCCCTTTTTTTCTTGATGTGTCTGGGTAAAGGTTTATCAATTTTTTTTTATCTTCTCAAAGAAACAGGTTTTAGTTTCATTGATTTTTGCTATTGTTTTCTTCATTTCTTTTAATTTATTTCTGCTCTGATTTTTATGATTTCTTTCCTTCTAACTTTGGGTTTTGTTTGTTCTTCTTTCTCTAGCTACTTTAGGTACAAGGTTAGGTTCTTTATTTGAGATTTTCTTGTGTCTTGCAGTAGGATTGAATTGCTGTAAACTTCCCTCTTAGAACTGCTTTTGCTGCATCCCATAGGTTTGGGTCATTGTGTTTTCACTGTCATTTGTTTCTATGTATCTTTTGATTTTCTCCTTGATATCTTCAGTGATCTCTTGGTTATTTAGTAGTGTATTGTTTAGCCTCCATGTGTTTGTGTTTTTTCCAGTTTTTGTCCCTGTAATTTATTTTTAATCTCATAGCATTGTGGTCAGAAAAATGCTTGATACTATTTCAATCTTCTTAAATTTACTGAGGCTTGATTTGTGACCCAAGATGTGATCTATCCTGGAGAACATTCTGCTGCACTTGAGAAGAAAGTATATTCTGCTGCTTTCAGATGGAATGTCCTATAAGTATCAGTTAAGTCTATCTGGTCTATTGTGTCATTTAAAGCTTATGTTTTCTTTCTGGATGATCTGTCCATTGGTGTCAGTGGGGTGTTAAAATCCCCCACTATTATTGTGTTACTGTCAATTTCCTCTTTTGTGGCTGTTAGCATTTGCCTCATGCATTGAGGTGCTCCTATGTTGGGTGCATAAATATTTATAATTGTATGTCCTCTAGGATTGAATCCCTTGATCATTATGTAGTGTGGGATCTTCCTGGACCAGGGCTCAAACCTGTGTCCCCTGCATTGGCAGGCTGATTCTTAACCACTGTGCCACCAGGGAAGCCCTCATTCTTTTTTCTTTATTCTGCTCCTTGGCAGTTATTTCCATCATTGTGTCTTCTAGCTCACTTATTCATTCTTCTGCCTCAGTTATTCTTCTATGCATTCCTTCTAGTGTATTTTTCATCTTAGTTATTGTGTTGTGCATTGCTGTTTGTTTGTTCTTTAGTTCTTCTAGGTCCTTGTTAAACATTTCTTGTATTTTCTCCGTCCGTCCCTCCATTCTATTTCTGAGATTTTTGGATCAACCTTACTATTATTACTCTGAATTCTTTTTCAGGTAGGTTGCCCATTTCCTCTTTATTTATTTGGTCTTATAGGTTTTTACCCTGCTAGTTCATCTGTAACATATTTTTTTGTCATCTCAGTTTGTTTGATGAGTGGACCTGTGTTCCTGTCTTGCTGGTTGTTTGGCCTGAGGCATGCAGCACTGGAGTTTGCAGGCAGTTTGGTGGACCCAGGTCTTGGTGCCAAGATGAGGACCTCTGGGAGACCTCACACCAATTAATATTCTCTGGGACCTGAAGTTCTCTGTTAGACCAGCGGTTTGGACTTGACCCTCCCAGCACAGGAACTCAGCCTCAGCCCCTGGCCTGGGAACCAGGACCCCATATGCCATGAGGTGAAAAAAATAAAAGGCAACAAACAGAAAAGAGCAGAACAGTAGCAAAGAATAAAGAAATAAAATTAGAAAAATAAAAACCATATATTAGAAAAATTAACAATAGAAATGAAACAAAAACAAACCAAAACAGAACCACAACAGCAATAATAATAATAAAGAAAGAAAATTTAAAAATAAAAATAAGAATAAAAATAAAAGATAAAAAAAATTCCCTGGTGCCTCCTCTATCAGTGTCCTTGCCCCCACGGTGAGCTGCAGCCTATCCCTGCCTCCCCAGTAGACCTCCAAGACCTCTAGGTAGATCTCTGGACCTGCTGTGTCAGCCCCACCTCTGTGTGTGTTCCTCTCATCAGCATCTGTTTCTGGATCTGGCCCAGAGCACACATGCCTGCACAGGTCAGATGGGGTGCAGGCCTCTAGAGGCATGCCCGCAAGGTCCGGCACAGCTGCAGGAACCCTTGGATGGGGGCAGTGCTCAGCCCACCTAGGCCCCCGCAGACAGAGGAGGCCCTGTCTGGGGTGGCACCTGGGCTGCCAAGACCTGCACAGCCAGAGGAGGCTTTGGCAGAGGCAAGGCTCATGGCTGGGAACAGTGTGGCTAGAAGAGGCCTTGGTGGGGTAGGGGCTTGGGCCTGGGGACCCACATGGCTGGGGGGGCCCTGGAGGTTAGAGGTTCAGGCCTGGGAGCCCAGCAGGCTCACCAGAGCCTGAGTGGGTTGGGGAGGTGCTGGCTATGTTCCCCTCTGATCCTCCAATCCCCCTAAGGTCCCTCTGCATCCCTGCTGATCTCCTCGTCATGACTGGACCCCTCCAAGCATGGGAACCTCTCCCCTCCCCCAACCCCCACTCAGGGGTACCAGTCCTGTCCCACCTCCATCTTTCTTCCCCCCTTACCCTCCCATGTCCTATCTGGTAGTGCGGGGATTCCTCCTGTCCTCTTAGGTGTCCAAAGTCCACCACCAGCACCTAGTAGGTGCCCTGGTTGTGAGGAGACGTGAACTCCACATCCTCCTACTCTGCCATCTTGGCTCCGCCCCTCCATGTTGTCTTAAATGGCAAGGTTTCATTCTTTTTTATGACTGAGTAATATTCCATTGTATATACATACCACATCTTCTTTATTCATTCATCTTTCAGTGGACACATTGATTGCCTCCATAACTTGACTATTGTAAATAATGCTGCAATGAACATAAGGGTGCATAAACTTTTTTTAAAGTTTCTGCTATTGGGCTTCCCTGGTGGCGCAGTGGTTGAGAATCTGCCTGCCAATGCAGGAGACACAGGTTCGTGCCCTGGTCCGGGAAGATCCCACATGCTGCGGAGCGGCTGAGCCCGTGAGCCATGGCCGCTGGGCCTGTGCGTTCGGAGCCTGCGCTCCGCAATGGGAGAGGCCACAACAGTGAGAGGCCCGCATACCGCAAAAAAAAAAAAAAAAAAAAAAAAAAAAAAAAAAAAAAAAAGTTTCTGCTATTTATTATATTTATTAAAAATTTTGCTTTTATTTGTATATGCACATGGTCTAAAGATTAAAATGTTACAAATAGAATACAGGGGAAGGCAAGTTTCCTTTTCATTCAGATCTCTAGTTTCTGAATTTCTCCAGTCTTTCTTCCCAGAGGCAAACACTGTTGCCAATTTGTTATAACTCTTTCCAGAAATACAGATATGTGATTGAATACCTCTTTTCCTGTTTTTACACAAATGAAAAGCATTTAAAAATGTTAATCATGAATACATACACACATGCTCAAGATTTTTTCATAAATATATTTTCAAAAATAACTCAATAGTTCTTTCCCATTCTTTTTCAAGACTGAATATTTTTTGGTTGTACCAGAATTGATTTATACATTCCCCTAAATCAGTGTGACTGAAAATGCCAGTCCATGAGATAAGGAGGCCAATCAGAATGTAAATCAACATATTACCTTCTTGTTTGTGGTAGTCTTGCAATGTGCTGAGTTATGTAATAATATAGATGCTGGCACAAGTTTCTCATCTTGTCACACAGTGGCTACAAAACGGTTTCCAGGCTGACCCTCACCTGTGCTAGTACCACCCAGATATCAGGTTGTTACCAGTCTTGAAATATCACAAACAATTCTTCAATGGACATATTTGTATACATTATATATTTTTCAAGTACATTAGAAATACATATGTAGGATGAATTCTTAGAAATAAAAATGCTGGCTCAGTGGATATGTTTATTTAAAATGTCAGTAGCTATTTGTCAAATTGTGGAAAGTTACAGAAGTTTATACTCTCAAATGTATGATGGTGGCTATTTCCTCATATTCTTGCCAACTCTCTGTTTACCACATATTTTAACCTTCATTTTTCTGCAATATAAAAAGCATGATTTTTGGTTTTAATTTCTAATTATTTAATTATCAGTACAATTAAGTATATTTAAAAGTATTTTTAACAAGCCATTTGAATATTTGTCTTTCCTATGAACTATATGTTTAAATTCTTTGTCTATTTGGTTTTCTACTGGAATGTTAATTTTCATTGAGTTGATCTATAAGAGCATTTTATAGTTAAAAACTGACTCTTCATTGCTGATATTATTTTTCAACATTGTCTTTTTTACTGCCATTAAAAATGTCTATCTTTTACATGATTACCAGGATTGTATGGATTTGGGGTTTCATATCATAATTTAAAGGCACTTACCAATGCAAGATTATGAAAATAATCTTTTGCTTACTTCCAATATTTTTATATGTATTTAAAATTTCTTCTATATGACAACTAATGTTATGGGGCAGAAGAAACTACCACCCATAGTGTGGGCAGAGGGAGATGAGATTTAAAAAGAACACATTAAGACAAAAGAGATTAGAAGTCAACTCGCCTTACCCACAGAACATCAGCAGCCAAAGGTCAACTGCTAACGTAGAAGATTAGTAGATTCTTCTCTGTAGAAACTGGATGTATTTAGAGAAAATATCTCCTCATTCCTAAATTTGGTGTATCCCCAATAAAATTCATAGTTCTGTACTCAATTCCACAAGAGAAGTTCCCCATCCCCAGTTTATGAGCCTCATCCATGAATTCAAACACTTAATCTATTATTTTAGTGCCTCACTGTTAAATATAACACATAATGAAGGATCTAGAGACATTTAAAGAAAAGTTGCAAGATGAGAGGACAATATGTGGGGAAACAATGCAGAGGAAAAATCAAACTAAAAGAAACAATTTAACAGTATACTTATAGATAAACAAGAACAAGATATTGTAAAGTAAAATAATCTGATAGCTAGAACTCTTGGAATTTAAAATTTTGAGTCAAAATTAATAAGAAAATAGAAGGGCTGGAAGTTAAAATGAATAGAATCTATTAGAAGATAGATTCAAATAATGAACAGTGGAAAGAGCTTGGGTCGTCAACCAGAAAGAAAAGAATTCAATTATTAGGATTTATAGAAAAGGAAAACAGAAAACGGAAGGGAGGGAATAATCAAAGAAATACAAGAGGTTTTTCCAGAACTCGTTGGCATTCAGTTTCAAATTGAAATTGCTCCTTGGCTATCCATGCATAAAACACTCACATTAATTTGGAATTTTAGAACCAGGGAAGAAATCATCTTATAAGCATCCAGAGAAAAGAAGAAGATGAACAAAGGGAAAGAAATCTCATATAAAGCAATAAGAATATAAATGTTATTATGTTTCTTAAAAGCAACATTTGGTGCAAGAAGCATTATCAACCTAAATTTTTAACCCAGATAAACTGTTAATCAAGCGTGAGTACAAAACATAAACACTGTCCAGGATGAAGGGCTCAGAATATTTATCTGATGGTTTCTTTCTCAGGAAGCTACTTGCTTCTGCAAATCAAGGGGAAAAAAATCAAGAAAGAGAAAGGTATGGGATCCTGGAAATGAGGGCTCCAACTCAGGTGACTGGCAAGGAAAAGCTCTAGATGGTGACCTTGTAGACCTAGAGAAGAACCTGTCCAGGCTGTGTCAGGAGCATTGAGGACCTGAAGGACAGTCTTTAGGGAAAAAGAAAGGAGACTCATAGAATTGATAATTTGACAGATTATGTAATGGAGTGTCCAGATATAAACAAATTTATGCAAAAATTTTGAAAAAATAAAGGCAATTATTAACTATGAGAAAAAAAGTGCAAGGAGATACTCTTGGTTCAGTCCTTGGCTTTACAGTGAAGAACATGAGCAAAGCCAGCAATTTGTAAACACTGAACGGTTTAACTTAAACTAGATAAACTATACGCTAAGTCCCCTACATATGAACCTTCAAGCTGCGAATTTTCAAAGATGTGAATGTGTGTTCGCATGTCCAATCACGTAAGTTCACATGTCTGGCGTACATTGTCACATGTGTACATCCTCTACAAGCGGTTGTGCTTTTGTGTACTTTACTGTACAGTACTGTATAGATTATAGTAATACAGTATCTTTATTTCAAGCTCAGGATGTCCGGAAGCAAGCGTAAAAGCACCAGTGATGTAGCTAGTACTGCTAAGAAGTGCCAAGAGATAAAAATGTAAACAAAAGTGAAAATAATTGAGAGAGTGGAGAGAGGCGAAAAGATGGTAGACGTCACTCGTTCTTATAATGTGAATTATTCAACCATCGGCACAATTCTAAAGAACAAGAAAAAGCTCATGGAACATGTGAAGTCTGTTGTGCTGATGATGTTGATAGTAATATTGAAGAACCTTAGAAAAGTGATGGAGGAGATGGAGAAACTTCTCAGTATGTGGATGCAGGATCAGCATCAGTGTCAAGTCCCACTCAGCTTAATGCTGATTCAAGAGAAAATAAAAGCCTTTATGAAGACTTGAAGAAGAAACACGGTGAAGAATCAGAGGGCCCATCTTTTAATGCCAGCCATGGCTGGTTTCATTGGTTCAAGGCTAGAGCCAACCTTCACAACGTAAAAGTAAGTGGTGAGGCAGTGAGTGCAGATACAGTAGCTGCCTGGGAATTTCCTGAAATGCTTCAAGAAATTATTGATGAAGGTGCATATTTACCCAAGCAGGTTTTTAACTTGGATGAGACAGGATTGTACTGGAAGAGGATGCCACACCGAAGTTACATCAGTAAGGAGGAAAAGTTGATGCCAGGCTATAAAGGCAGCAAAGGATAAACTAACTCTGCTGTTTGGTGGCAATGCTTCTAGTGATATGAAGCTGAAGCCTCTCTAAGTTTATCAATCAGAGAACCCAAGAGCCCTTAAAAACATAGCCAAGGGCTCTCCTCCTGTTGTGCGGAAGAGTAACCCGAAAGTCTGGGTTACACAGACAATTTTCTAGGACTGGTTTTTTCTACCACTTTATCCAGGAAGTAGAGAAATATTGCTTGGAGAAGGACATCGCATTCAACATTGTTTTGCTGCTTGACAATACCCCCCATCCATAGACAACTTTCATCTTAACGTCAAAGTAGTGCATCTGCCCCTGAATCATCGCTCATCTAAACTATGGACCAGGGACTTACAGCGACTTTCAAGAAATATTACTTACGTCACGCTTTTTGTCAGGCCGTAAAGGTGACTGACGAATCGGGAACAACCTTGTGACAATTTTGGAAGGACTATAACATCTACAAGGCCATAAAAAACATTGACTTTGCTTGGTGTGAGTTTACAGCCATCACCGTGAATGGGGTTTGGAAGAACGTTTGCCTGCAGTTTGTTCATGATTTTCGTAGATTTGAGAAGGTGGATGTCCAAAGAGGTCTTCAGCAACGTAGTGACCCTCAGAGAGAAGCGGGAGCTAGATCTGCAAGAGGATGACTTCACTGAACTCCTTGCTGTGCAACACAAGGAGCTTACTAATGAAGACCTGATAGAATTGGAGGCCCAGAGAAAGGATGAATAGAGACGAGAGGAAGAAGTAACTGAAGAACTGAAGAGATTCGTGATGCAGGAAATGGCAAGGGGATTTTCTTTATTTGAGGAGACACTGGTAGTTTTTGAGGCACAGGATCCAAATGTAGAATGGTAAACGAAGGTTGCAGCAGCTGTTCAGAATGCAATCCGGTGCTACCGTGTCATCTATGATGAGAAAAAAAGAGCTACTACCCAGACATCACTGGACTGTTTTTTCAAGAGGGTAGATCTAATTGAATCCAGCAAGGAACCAGAACCTGTGCCATCAACGTCAGGTGTGAATGAAATTGTAGCTTGCCCTCTGTCTCCTGTTGCTGATGATCCTTCAGCTCTACCATCTCCCACCTCCTTTCCCTTCACCAGTCAATAACTCTTCTTGTCTGTTTACTCGATGCCAGCCCCTGTATGCCAGCTGTTGTACTGTACTGCTGTACTTTTCAAGGTACTGTACTGTAAGATTAAAAATGGTTTCTTTGTTTTTTGTGTTTGTTTTTTATGTATTATTCGTGTGAAAAGTATTATAAACCTATTATAGTACGGTATTATATAGCCGATTGTGTTAGTTGGGTACCTAGGCTAACTTTGTTAGACTTACAAACAAATTGGACTTACGAACGTGCTCTTGGAAAGGAACTCATTCATATGTAGGGGACTTACTGTATTGGGAGAACAGAAGGAAGGGAAGTGAAGAGAAGATGTTAAAAAACGAAATCTGCAACTGTCATAAAAGGAAGTGCACAATGTCTAAAACTGAAAAATCAAGAAATTAGCAGTGAAAAAAAAGAAAGAAATTAGCAGTGTTAGAAAATTTAAAAGTAAAGCCATAAACATAAAAAAAGAACCAAAAATGTTAAAAGTAGGTGCTTCTGAGAGTGGAATAGGACGGAAAGGGTTGTTGTTTATTTAAGATTTTCACTTGGATGCATATGACACAAAGCCCAAATCATGGTGACTTAAACAAACTTTGTTTTAGTTATTTGCTTTCTATTCAGAGGAAAGGGACTGGCTCATGATGCCATTGAGGTCCCAGATTCTTTTTCTCTTTCTGTGCAGTCTTTCTTAGCATGTGGCTTTTGTTCTTATAGATTCAAGATGACTTTTGTACCTCAGGTTCTGCAGCTGCATACCAGGCAGGTAGAAGAGGAAGGACAAATTCTAAAAGATACATTCCAACTGTCTTCTTTTTTTTAAAAAATAAGAGCTTTTAAAAAAATAATAGTTGTGTTGTTATATGATTATTCATATACTATACAATCTAACCATTTAAAGTATGCAATTCAAAGTTTCTTAGTATATTCACATAGTTGTGCAGACATCACAGTTAATTTTAGAACATTTTCATCACCACAAAAAGAAACCTTGTTTCCATTTGAAGTCACATTCCATTTCCTCCCAAATCCTCAGCCCTAGGCAACCATGAACATACATTCTGTCTGCATAGATTTGCCTATTATAGACATTTTATATAAATGGAATCATACAATATATGGTCTTTTGTGAGTAGCTTCTTTCACATAATATGTGTTTTAGGTTCATCCATGTAATTGCATATATCAGTCATTGGCTACTTTTTATTGCTGAATAATATTTTACTGGGTGGACATGCCACATTTTGTTTGTCCACTCATCAGCTGAACATTTGGGTTGTTTCCACTTTTTGGCTATTATAAATAGTGTTGATATGAACATCCATATAAAAGTTACTGGCATGGAAACTCTACCCTATGAGTAAGTTGGTGCAAAGGCCATTGGCAAATACTCTCAGTTTTCCATGGGTAAAGGGTAAAGCTAGGATTTTACCCTCTATAATTTGGAGTTGGAGGGGATGAGAAATATTGGCTTCTTGTCCTTTCTGGTGATATCCCTTGATTGACGGATGAGGTTAAGGGGTCACTAGTTTCTTGGCCTCACTCACCCAGATTGAAGCTTTCCTCCTGCTGAGGGAGTGGGTAGGGGATGCAGATAGGAGAGGAAAGAAGGGGCTGGTTGCAGCTCAAGGGCCACAGATTCTCACTGTTCCTATGGAGATTTAGTAGATTTTCTTTAGTAAATGCTTCTTCATTTGCTGTCTACCTTTAGAACAATTTCCTGAAACTTTAAATGGTTGTTATTTTTACAGTTTTCACCAGTTGTTGTTATTTTGCTTGGGAATGGGTCCATAGGGCTCTTCACATTGCCATTCCGGAAGTGAAACTTATACAAGAGCTTTCTTAAAAGAGCAACTCAGTGACTTCTACTAATATCTCATTGGCTGGTATTGTGACAATGGCCACTCATGTCTGTGAGGGAGGCTGGGAGTGAGCCACTTAACTAGACACATAAGCACCCCATGTAGGGCTGGTGGAAAATGGGGTTTAACCAGTGCTATGGTCACAGAAGTGTTGAACTACTATGTGGTTTTTGAAATAAATTATTTTGATAAAAGTTAATTTCTAGAATGTAAAAACAAATTCACTGCCCAAGAACATCAATTTACAACATCTTCTTTTTTCATTCCATGATTGGCTTAAGTTTGTACTCTAGTAGGTTTGTTTTTTATTTTATTTTTTTTCTCTTTTCCAAAAAGCAGGCATGGAAATGGTACTTTTTAAAAAAAATTAATTATTTTGTAAAAGTTTTGGCTGTGTTGGGTCATCGTTGCTGTGCACGGGCTTTCTCTAGTTGTGGCAAGCGGGGGCTACTCTTTGTTCAGATGAGTGGGCTTCTCATTGGGCTTCTCTTGTTGCAAAGCACGGACTCTAGGTGCGTGGTCTTCAGGAGTTGTGGCACATGGGCTCTGTAGTTGTGGCTTGTGGACTCTTGAGCACAGGCTCACTAGCTGCGGTGCACGGGCTTAGCTGCTCGGCGGCATGTGGGATCTTCCCAGGCCAGGGCTTGAACCTATGTCTCTTGCATTGGCAGGCAGATTCTTAACTACTGCACCACCATGGAAGCCCTGGAAAAGATACTTTAAAAGTTCTTATCTGTTTAAAAATGTTTCTCTTGGGACTTCCCTGGACGTCCAGCGTTTAAGACTTCGCCTTCCAATGCAGGGGGTGTGGGTTTGATCCCTGATCGGGGAGCTAAGATCCCACATGTCTTGTAGACAAAAAGCCAAAACATAAAACAGAAGCAATATTGTAACAAATTCAACAAAGACTTTAAAAATGGTCCACGTCAGGACTTCCCTGGTGGCGCAGTGGGGTCGCCAATGCAAGGGACATGGGGTCGATCCCTGGTCCGGGAAGATCCTACATACCGCAGAGCAAATAAGCCCGTGCACTGCAACTACTGAGCCTGCACTCTAGAGCCCACTGTGCCACAACTACTAAGCCTGCGTGCCACAACTACTGAAGCTTGTGCGCCTAGAGCCTGTGCTCAGCAACAAGAGAAGCCACCACAGTGAGAAGCCCGTGCACTTCAATGAAGAGTAGCCCCCGCTCAATGCAACTAAAGAAAGCCCACACACAGCAACAAAGACCCAATGCAGCCAAAAATAAATAAATAAATAAGTTTATAAAAAAACAGAAAAAATGGTCCATGTCAAAAAAAATCTTTTAAAAAATATATTTCTCTTGACTATTTGCTTAAAAGAATGTTGGCTCTATATATAATTCTTAAGCCAAACTTTGCTTTAAGATTTTGATTAAATATTGCTGAGATTTTGATCAAGTTTGTGGGCAGCTTAACTGCTATTCTTTTTTTTTTTTTTTTTTTTTTTTTTTGCTACGCGGGCCTCTCTCTGTTGTGGCCTCTCCCGTTGCGGAGCACAGGCTCCGGACGTGCAGGCTCAGCGGCTATGGCTCACAGGCCTAGCCGCTCCACGGCATGTGGGATCTTCCCGGACCGGGGCACGAACCTGTGTCCCCTGCATCGGCAGGCGGTTTCTCAACCACTGCGCCACCAGGGAAGCCCTTAACTGCTATTCTTAATAAATGCTTTTACCTGCTTATTTTTGTCCATAGGATTATTTTTCAGTCTTTGAAAGGTATGCCCAAATGTTGCACATTCCAGATCAGTTTTCCCTGTGACACACTGTGCCTTTTCAATTGGTAAATTCAAGCATTTCTTTACTTTAGGAAGTTTTCTTTAAGTCTTTGATATTTTTTCCTATTTCATTTGCTCTTATCTTCAGGGACAAAATTTATGTATATGTTGGATCTCCTTTGTCTTATATACCGTTCCTTTGGCTTTAAAATTCTCTTAGACACTTTGTCCTTTCTTCTTTCTTTTTCTCAATTTCTCAAGCATGTTCTCCATGCTTGAATGATTTAGCAGATTCTATCTTTCTTTTCTGCTGCTCTTATGGTGATCTTCACTTCTGCGAGGCTTTCCCCTTTCCATTTGACCTGAGTTTATCGACTCATCATTTTATTTCCCTTTCTTCATGTTGTCCTCACTGTCCAACCCTTTATGCCTGTTCTTCACACTCTTATGTGTAATAGATACTGCTTTTGGTAAATTAAATGATTTCATGGAGACCTAGGGGCTCTTTTTTTAAAGAAAAATTATTGAATTATAGTTGATTTACAATATTGTGTTAGTTTCAGGTGTACAGCAAAGTGATTCATTTATACATATATGTATATTCTTTTTCAGATTCTTTTTTATTATAGGTTATTACAAGATATTGGATATAATTCCCTGTGCGATGCAACAAATACTTGTTGTTTATCTATTTTATACATAGTTGTGTGTATCTGTTAATCCCAAACTCTTAATTTATCCCTCTCCCCCCTTTCCCCTTTGGTAACCGTAATTTTGTTTTCTATGCCTACAAGTCTGTTTCTGTTATGTAAATAACTTTATTTGTATTATTTTTAAGATTCCACATATAAGTGATATCATATGATATTTGTCTTTTCTGTCTGGCTTACTTCACTTAGTATGATAACCTCTAGGTCCATCCATGTTACTGCAAATGGCATTATTTCATTTTATTTTATGGCTAATATTCCATCATATATATGTACCACATCTTTATCCACTCATCTGTTCATGGACACTTAGGTTGCTTCCATGCCTTGACTGTTATAGTACTGCTGTGAACATTGGGGTGCATGTATATTTTCGATTTAGAGTTTTCATCTTTTCTAAATATATGCCCAGGAGTAGGATTGCTGCTTCATATGCTAACTCTATTTTTATTTATTTATTTATTTATTTGGCTGCATTGGGTCTTCGTTGCTGCGTGTGGGCTTTCTCTAGCTGCAGTGAGTGGGAGCTACTCTTCATTGCGGTACTCAGGCTTCTCATTGTGATGGCTTCTCTTGTTGCAGAGCATGGGCTCTAGACGTGTGGGCTTCAGTAGTTGCAGCATGCAGGCTCAGTAGTTGCAGCACATGGGCCCTAGAGTGCAGACTCGGTAGCTGTGGCGCATGGGCTTAGTTGCTCCGCGCTATGTGGGATCGTCCTGTACCAGGGCTCGAACCCGTGTCCCCTGCATTGGCAGGTGGATGGATTCTTAACCAATGCACCACCAGGGAAGTACTAGTTATTTTTTAAAATTAATTTTTATTGGAGTATAGTTGCTTTACTACGTTGTGTTAGTTTCTACTGTAAAGCAAAATGATTCAGCTATACGTACACATATATTCCCTCTTTTTTGGATTTCTTTCCCATTTAGGTCACCACAGTGCATTAAGTAGAGCTCCCTGTGCTATACAATATGTTCTCATTACTTGTCTATTTTATACATAGTATCAATAATGTATATGTGTCAATCCCAATTTCCCAATTCCTCCCCCCACCCTTTCCCCCTTAGTATCCATACATCTTGTTCTTTATGTCTGTGTCTCTATTTCTGTTTCGCAAATAAGATAATCTCTACCATTTTTCTAGATTCCATGTATATGTGTTAATATATGATATTTGTTTTTCTCTTTCTGACTTGCTTCACTCTGTATGACACTCTCTAGGTCCATCCACGTCTCTACAAATGACCCAATTTCGTTCCTTTTAATGGCTGAGTAATAGTCCATTGTATATATGTACCACATCTTTATCCATTCATCTGCTGATGGACATTTAGGTTGCTTCCATGTCCTGGCTATTATAAATAGTATTGCTATGAACATTGGGGTGCATGTATATTTCCAATTTAGAGTTTTCATCTTTTCTAAATATATGCCCAGGAGTAGGATTGCTGGTTCATATGGTAACTCTATATTTAGTTTTTTAAGGAACATCCATACTGTTCTCCAAAGTGGCTGCATCAATTTAAATTGTCACCAACAGTGTAGGAGGGTTCCCTTTTCTCCACACCCTTTCTAGCATTTGTTATTTCTAGACTTTTTGATGATGGCCATTCTGACTGACATGAGGTGATACCTCATTGTAGTTTTGATTTGCATTTCTCTAATAATTAGCTGTGTTGAACATTTTTTTCATGTGCTTGTTGGCCATCTGTTGTCTTTTTTGGAGAAAAGTCTATTTAGGTCTTCTGACCATTTTTTGATTTTTTTTTTGTTGTTGTTGTTATTGAGTTGTGTGAGTTGTTTGTATACTTTGGAATTTAATCCCTTGTTGGTTTTTGCAAATATTTTCTCCCATTCTGTAGGTTGCCTTTTCATTTTGTTTATGGTTTCCTTTGCTGTGCAAAAGCTTATAAGTTTGATTAGGTCCCATGTGTTTATTTTTGCTTTTATTTCTTTTTCCTTGGGAGACTGACCTGAGAAAATATTGCTACGATGTATGTCAGAGAATGTTTTGCCTATGTTCTTTTCTAGGAGTTTTATGGTGTCATGTCTTATATTTAAGTCTTTAAGCCATTTTGAGTTTATTTTTGTACATGGTGTGAGGGTGTGTTCTAACTTCATTGATTTACATGCAGCTGTCCAACTTTCCCAGCACAGTTTGCTGAAGAGATTGTCTGTTTCCCATTTTATATTCTTGCCTTCTTTGTCGAAGATTAATTAACCATAGGTGTGTGGGTTTATTTCTGGACTCTCTATTCTGGGAGGACTAGGGCTTCTTAATTGTGTTAGTTTTTCATGGGTGCCGTAACAGATTGCCACAAACTTATTGGTTTGAAACAATAAAAAATGATTATCTTCTACTTCTGCAGGTCTGAAGTCAAATATGGGTCTCAGGGTGCTAAAATCATGGTGTCGGCAAGGCTGCATTCCGTTCTGGAGGCTCTAAGGGAGACCCTGTTTCTTTGCCTTTTCCAGCTTCTAGAGGTCTCTTTTCCTTGAGTCCTCACATCAAATCACTGTGAACTCTTCTACCTCACTCTTCCACTTACAAGGACCCTTGTGATTATATTAGTCCCCCCTGGATGATCCAGGATACTCTCCCCAATTTTGTCACCTCATTAGCAAACTTGATTCATGTGCTCCCTTAATTCCCTTTTGTCATGTAAGGTTATATATTCATGGTTTACGGGGACTAGCATGCAGACATGCTGGGGGGCGGGCTGTGCACTATTGTGCCTGCCCCACTAACTTCCACCTGCTTTGGAATGCTACTAACTTCCACCATGCTACTGTATTTAAGAGTTTTCCATTATCTATTATTTGCCTGATGCCTTTTCTTCTTTTGTTTTTCCCTCCTGCATTATCTTTATATAGTTTCCATGATAGTTCCTTTAAAAAATTTACCACTTTTCTTTGAAGTAATGGCATTTTCCTGGACAGCTCTTTTTGAAAAAGTAGTTGGAGGAAGAGGTAGCTTATATCCCCAAGGCTTCTGTGGATATAATTCAGGAGGTCTGTTAACTTGGATGGGAAAAATTTTAATCTTGATTTTCTCTAACGAAGGCAGGCAACGCAGCCCAATAGTATTCATAGGTCCTATACATTTGTCACCAGTAGAAATTAAAGATATTTTCTTAAAAAAAATAAATTTATTTATTTATTTACTTACTTACTGGCTGCGTTGGGTCTTCTTTGCTGTGCACGGGCTTTCTCTAGGTGCAGCGAGCAGGGGCTACTCTTCGTTGTGGTGCACAGGCTTCTCTTGTTGTGGAGTACGGGCTCTAGGAGCACAGGCTTCAGTAGTTGTGGCACATGGGCTTAGTAGTTGTGGCTCGTGGGCTTAGTTGCTCTGCGGCATGTGGGATCTTCCCGGACCAGGGCTTGAACCTGTGTCCCCTGCATCAGCAGGTGGATTTTTAACCACTACACTCCCAGGGTAGTCCCTAAAGATAGTTTGATATCACATTACAGATATACTGAAAAACCGGTTACCCTCATCATTTCTTCCAAATTATAACAGTTATTAGGCCCACTGCTAGATCTCATTAATTGAGGCATAAATATCACAAACTTAAAAAAATATTTTGGTACCTGTATTTCAATATGTCTCCCTTTATAATCTTCTATGCTTTATTTTATGCATTTGAAAATATTATTCTGAGAGGGACCCATGCACCTCAGCAGGCTGCAGTGTGGGTCCAGTCTTCCTGCCTTTTGCCCTGTTCTTGCTGTTCCTCTCTTCTGGGTGTGGTCCCCTTCCGAAAAACAGGAAGTCTCCTTGACTCATGTCAAAACCCTGCATGTCACAGATTTTGGGTGAGTTAGCTTGGACTTTTCCTTAGCTATTCAGTGTCAGAAAGGATCAGGCTTCTACTGATTCACTCACAGTTTCTCCCCACACTGGTAACAGATAACCACCCACTCTTGAAAATGTATGTCCCTGTTTCACCCCAACATCCTTCCACTACTGTGGTCCACAGGGTTCAAAGATGTTTGGTGATTTGCCCATATACCCAGACCTTGCAATTCAAAGTAAGGTGGGGCTGGGATTGCTGTTTCCCACTAGTGTGTGTTCCCTACTCTGAAAAACCTTGGATTCTCTTTATTTTCCTGCAGATGGTCTCTCTCCTTGTGTCCCTTCTCACTCCAGTCCCAGGCCCCAAGAGCATAGGGGCCCTCTCATGATTAGTGATTTCATAGAAGTGGAAGTTCTTTTTTTGTTTCTCTTTGTTGTTCTGGGTTGATTTCAGAGAGGGCACAAGAGTTAGAGGTTTCTCTTCTGCTATCTTTAATCAGAAATCTTTTTAGCTTCTTTCCATAACTTTTAAAAAGTTGCTGAAGTTCATTTTAGTAGAGACAATACAGAATTGCATGTAGTGGAAATGTCTCCTTCTTCCCACATAGTGACCTCTTTTAGGGATGATATCAGAAGCAAAAATGTGATGTGTGTTTATTTTCCAGTCTTTTCTATATATTTATATAAACATTTAAAGTATCCAATCCAGCCACAATTTATATAGATGCAGCTGGTAAAGTGAAATATAATCGCTTACTTTTAACTGAGTGCTAGGAGTAGCACTTGTACTACAGTTTTTCTTTACTCTCTTCTGGGTTAAATGAGAGAGGGGGAAAATCAGGGGTGGAAATGTATAAAACAACTGATTTTCTTCTTCTTTACTGTAGAAAATATATATAACATGCAATTTACCATTGAAATAATTTCTAAGTGTATAGTACAGCAGTGTAATGTACATTCACATTGTTGTGCACTATCTATCTCCAGAACTCTTAATCTTTTTTGTTGTTTTTGGCCATGCTGTGTGGCTTGCAGGATCTTAGTTCCCTGACCAGGGATCAAACCCATGCCCCCTGCAGTGGAAGCACAGAGTCCTAACCACTGGACTGCCAGGAAATCCCAAGAACTCTTCATCTGGCAAAACTGAAACTTTGTACCCATCAAACAATGAGTCCCCACTTCCCCCTCCCCTGGGTCCCTGCCAACCACCATTCTTTCTGTTTCTGTGAATGTGACTATTCTAAGAATCTTATATAAGTGGAACAGTATTTGTTCTTTGGTGACTGGCTTATTTCACTTAGCGTAATGTCATCATGGTCATGTTGTAGTGTACTGAGCTGATAAGGAGGGCCGACTCTAAGTTATAGGCAAATTTTTGACTGTGCAGAAGGTCAGCATCCCTTAACCACTGCCAGTTGTTTAAGGGTCAACTGTACTTCTGAGTAGTAGTTTATCTGTTTTCCTCTCAAAATGTTTATTTTCCTTCTGGTTTCAAGTTTGCAGTAAAAGCTCCTAGATTTGCTTCAACTTGGAATGTGTCTTCCAGAAACACGATAGGGAGCACTGACGGGGGTGGTGGTGGAAATCATTTAAAGGTAGATGAGACAGTAATCCATAGTTGGAACCCCATGACAAGGGTCTATGACCCTATTGCTGTTTATAAAAAGTAATTCTAGAGAAAAGCTTATGAACACAGAAAAAGGGAAAGCTAAATGGGAACAAAGAAACTGATTCCACTTATGGTTCATGGGATGTTTGTGTAGAGGACTTGTCTCTTTTTTTTTTTTTTTTTTTTGCGGTACGCGGGCCTCTCACTGTTGTGGCCTCCCGTTGCGGAGCGCAGGCTCCGGACGCACAGGCTCAGCGGCCATGGCTCACGGGCCCAGCCGCTCCGCGGCATGTGGGATCCTCCCGGACCGGGGCACGAACCCGTGTCCCCTGCATCGGCAGGCGGACTCTCAACCACTGCGCCACCAGGGAAGGCCAGGACTTGTCTCTTAAAAAGTAGGACTTGACAACTTTTTTCACAAGTGTCAGCCAAATCTTCTTCAATCCATTACTCAGAAGGTGTAGAGGTCCAAGAATTGGGAGTCTTGGAAACACTTGGGCTCATAAGCCCATGGAAACCCATCTCAACTGGGGATGGTACCTGCTAGGAGAAGGGTGTGTTCCCAGCATTCTGAGCCCCAGGGAAATACACCTTGAGGGGAAGAGGGAAGAGCACAGTTGCAACATAAAGTGATTATTATGCCAGGCTTCTCCTTACAAGAGATCATGAAGACTCAGTAATGCTAAATTGTAACTTTATTTTAAAAAATTGAATAGTCTTTGTGCAAATTCAAATTGTGCATCACTGCCCCTTCCTGCCATATCATGTTTCTGCCATGTGATTTGTCCAACAGTCACTTTCAGTTTAAAATGCAGTCTCTTTCTAAGAGAGCTCAGCTGCCTTGGGACTCTCTACTTCCTGTCTCTTGTCTTCTCCCTAGTAGGGGAATGGTGTCTGGCTGCTGGGCTGACCTCTGTCCTTTCTGGGCCCCTCTGAAATCTCCCCTGGGTACCAGCGTCCTTCCCAGCTGCTTCTGGCACCACGTCCTCATCCCGGTCTTGGGTCCCCTGGAATTTCTGGTGGTCCCAGAATGCATGCTCCCTCCTTGGGTCTGGGTCAGGTAGGGTTTTGTGAATATGTCATGGCCTGCCCACCTGGCATCTCAGGCACCATTTCCTTGTTTTAGAAGAGAGATTTCTCTGGGAGGTGTGTGCTCTCTCTGGGCAACCTCTGGGACAGTGAGGCATGTTTTCCTCTATTCTCAGATCCCCTGCATCCACTAGTAGTTTCTGTAACTCCTCATCCTGGGGCTTGGGCTGCAGGTATGCTGTTGGGCTTTTGGTCCTTACCCAGGGACTGTGTTAGTCAGGGTTCTCCAGAGAAACAGATGTATATGTTTGTGTGTGTGTGTGTGTGTGTGTGTGTGTGTGTGTATATAATATACTGAATGTTTGTGTCCCTTCAAAATCCATATGTTGAGACCTAATCTCCAGTGTGATTAGTATTTAGAGGTGGGGCCTTTGGGAGGTGATTATGTCTGACGGGGGAACCCTTATGAATGCAATTAGTGCTCTTTTTTTTGTGTGTGTGTGGTACTTGGGCCTCTCACTGCTGTGGCCTCTCCCGTTGGGGAGCACAGGCTCCGGACGCGCAGGCTCAGCGGCCATGGCTCACGGGCCCAGCCGCTCCGCGGCATGTGGGATCTTCCCGGACCGGGGCACGAACCCGTGTCCCCTGCATCGGCAGGCGGACTCTCCACCACTGCACCACCAGGGAAGCCCCTAGTGCTCTTCTTATAAAAGATCCCAGAGAGGTCCCTCACTCCTCCTGCAATGTGAGGACAGAGTAAAAAGATGACCTTCGATGAATCAGGAAGCAGCCCTCATCACTCATTGAATCTGCTGGCACCTTGATCTTGAACTTCCCAGACTTCATAACTATGAGAAATAAATGTTTGTTGTTGAAGTCACCCATTTTTTTAGTATGGTATTTTTGTTATAGTAGCCTGAACACACTAAGACAATATATATATATATATAGTGTGTGTGTGTATATATATATATATGTATATATATCACATCTATATATATGTAACTGTCTATATTTATATCAACATCTATATCTGTCTATCTATCTATTTTGAGGGATTTTAAGTATTTGGCTCATGTGATTGTGTGGGCTGGCAAGTCTGAAATCTGCAGGGCAGGCTGGAGACTCGGGAGAAGTTGATGTTGCATTGTTGAGTCTGAAGGCAAACTGCAGGCAGAATTCCTTCTTTCTTGGGGGATCTCAGTCTTTTCTCTTAATACCTTCAACTGATTATGTGAGGCCCAACCACATTATGGTAGGTAATCTGTTTAACTCAAAATCTACTGATTTAAAAGTTAATCTCATCTAAGAAATACCTTCACAACAACATCCAGACTGGTGTTTGGCCAAATGTCTGGGTACCACGGCTTGGCCAAATTGACACATTAAATTAACCATTGCAGGGGCGCTCCATTTCTCCAATTCAGGTTCCTGTTGATTTTTTTTTTTTTTTTTTTTTTTTTTTGCGGTACGCGGGCCTCTCACTGTTGTGGCCTCTCCCGTTGCGGAGCACAGGCTCCAGACGCGCAGGCTCAGCGGCCATGGCTCACGAGCCCAGCCGCTCCGCGGCATGTGGGATCTTCCCAGACCGGGGCATGAACCCGCGTCCCCCACATCGGCAGGCGGATTCTCAACCACTGCGCCACCAGGGAAGCCCAATGTTCATGTTCTTTGAAATTGTTCTCATATCACCTTACAATCTTCCCTGTGCTATATAGTTTATGTGATAAAATTTATTTTATGAATTCATGAATGCTCATGCTATTTGGAGCTCAACGAAGATTTTCTCTCTCAAAAAGCCTCCATTCTATCATAAAACCTTCCATTCAAGACCATTGTTCTACCTTGAAATTCAGAGCTGGCTGATAACTCCTTATTTTGTGGCCATGTTGCCACAGGGAAAAACTATGGTGAGGAAATGGTGAGGAAATGGTAGTGGCTGACAGCTAGGGTCTTTTTTAGAACTATTTAACAATCCTCAGGACACTGATGCCCACCTGTTAGCCCAAGCACAAGTCGATAGCCATGCTACACTTGTACTTGTGATTATTAGCTCAGTGTTGACCTCAGGGAAATCAAAACTCACAGAGAAGAATAGTCAATCATACCTCAACAGTGGCATCTATGTATAAGTTGCCTTTGGATTTGACGAACAGAGAAACCATATTAATTGGCTTAAACACCAGAGCATTTCACTGTTGGGCTGGTTGCTTCAGTGGACATGTTTCTTCCATCTCTGGCTCTGCCATCCTTTGAGTCTTTCATGTTCCCTTATAGTCATTAAATGGCCACAGCAGTTCCAGGCATCATAACCTGATGTGACCACATCTATTGGCAGCAAAGGACCAAACCTTATGGAAAGTCTTTCTTCAGAGCACAGACTGTTTTATGTGAAGTCCTGGTCTTATAACCAGAACTTACTCACCAGCCCACTCCTTAAACAATCATTACTAGGAGAGCAGGATCCAATTATTGGGTTATATAAACCAGAATATACCCATTAATTTGGAGAAAAGAATTAACTTTTCCTGAGTCCTGTAAGGAAAAAGTGAATTCTTACGCAAAATTGGGGTCCTTTTAGTAAGGAAGAAGGTGGCCACTGGGTGATGGTCTGATCACCTAGAGTGTCTGCTCCACTTCTGTGAAATTCTACACTCATCATAATACAAGTACATGCTTGGCCTTTTGCAGTTCATGCCTTGACATGGATTAGAAGGCATGGGAGAAAGAATTAGCACCGAGTGGAGGAGGAGGAAAAAATGTAGCGTTATTAGTTAGAGGACTGGTGTCCTGATGGAAGCTAGAAAATCAGGGAAGCCCAACTGTCACTGTCATCCTATTTTAAGGCCACCAGAACCTACCAACTTGATACCTGTGCTGGGTAAAACTCCCTTTTTTTCTTTTTCAATTACAAAGTTATATATGCTTTGGAAAAAAGCCAGTCAATAGAGAAATATATAATGTACAACATAAAAGTCCTTTGTATTAATGTAGAAAATAAAAATCTTCTGTTTGTTCTAACTTCATGTTTGTAGTTGCAAATACAGTTCTTCCAAATTTGTCTACACATGTATTAATAAATGCATATATACGTATTTTAAATATAAGTAATCTTATATATATATATGTATATATATACATATCTTCAACAACCTACCTGATGTCTGATAGAATAATATTCTGCAGGAAATATTTTAAGATTTCCAACACGAGGAATTAAGTTCCAGGAAGCCCCTTCCAGGCAAAGAAAGGAGTCAGACCAGGGCTGACCAATAAAACTCAGTAGTGATATACTTGTCCTATTTTGCACTGTCCCCACATGTGGCTACTGAGCCCTTAAAATGCCTCCAGTGCAGCCAGAACTGAATTGTTAATTTTAATTAATTTACATTTCAGTAGCCATGTGTAGCTAGTGGCTACTGTATTGATCAGTGCAGGGTTGACAAATGGAAAGTGGCAGTGATGCCTGCAGCCTAAGAGAATCTTTTTTCCAGGAGAGCAATGTGCTTTCTTTCTGCCGGTGTAGAAGTGAAACCACCTTTCTCACAGGCCTAGAGAGGGTGATTAGCATATCATGTGTGTAGAGGTCAAGGGAAGGGGAAGCTGGGTGAGGATTTGGAAGCATTCAGGCCCAGAGATACATGCATGATTTAGGGTACCTTACACTATTACTGTTTTGCTTTGGACTTTTCAATAGAATCTTGACTTTAAATGTTTGGGCTCTTTGTCACCACACCTATACTTTCATGTCTCGTGTCTGGATTTTTGGTTCAGAAAAGCCCTATGACATTTCATCACTCTGCCCCGACCCGTAGAATCAGGCCTTGTTCATATGTACTTGGAGGTGGCTGGGGGAAGCAAGTCTGTCCTGGCTTGCTTTATTTCCCCTTCAGCCTTTGGCAGGCTATTTCTTTGTAACTTACAGCAGTCATTGATTTCCTAGTGGGTTTCCTTTTGTTTTGTTTTGGTTTCCTGTAGATTATTCAATTAGAAAAAATTGGTGGCAAGTTTGGGTTTGGAACCCAATACCCAGAGCTCCAGTTCACTCTGCTTTATAGAGGTGAGAGGCAGTTGTTTCATGGGTGTAATTGTTTTTCTTTGGTGCACAGTATTAACTTGTTATTCTCTGTGTTTTTAGGAGGGGGGTCATGAATAGGTCGGAAGCAGAATCATTATATTCTATTTTTGTGACCTTCTTTGTTTAATATTTGTGTTGATTTTGATATTCCCATACCTGAAACAATGTTCTCAGAAGGCAGACTAACAAGCAAAGCATGGTGATTTCTTTTCCTGATTAGTTTTTATACATGATTAGAGTATATTTTCAAAATTCTGGAATGATATTTGAACACTGCTTTCTACCTTGTATTTCCCTCTCAAGTATTTTTTTTTTTTAACATCTTTATTGGAGTATAACTGTTTTACAACAGTGTGTTAGTTTCTCTTTTACAACAAAGTGAATCAGTTATACATATACATATGTTCCCATAACTCTTCCCTCTTTTGTCACCCTCCCTCCCACCCTCCCTATCCCACCCCTCTAGGTGGTCACAAAGCACAGAGGTGAACTCCCTGTGCTATGCGGCAGCTTCCCACTAGCTATCTAATTTACATTTGGTAGTGTGTATATGTCCCTGCCACTCTCTCACATCGTCACAGCTTACCCTTCCCCCTCCCCATATCCTCAAGTCCATGCTCTAGTAGGTCTGTGTTTTATTCCCATCCTACCACTAATCTCTTCATGACATTTTTTTTTTTTAGATTCCATATATATGTGTCAGCATATGGTATTTGTTTTTATCCTTCTGACTTACTTCACTCTGTATGACAGATTCCAGGTCTATCCACCTCATTACAAATAACTCAGTTTCATTTCTTTTTATGGCTGAGTAATATTCCATTGTATATATGTGCCACATCTTCCTTATCCATTCATCTGTTGATGGACACTTAGGTTGCTTCCATGTCCTGGCTATCGTAAATAGAGCTGCAATAAACATTTTGGTACATGACTCTTTTTGAATTATGGTTTTCTCTCCCTCTCAAGTATTATTTGACTGACCTGCTGTCTCTCTCTCTCTGGCCTCAGCATCTGGATTCCTCACTGCTCCTGCATGCACCCTGACCCTTAACAACATGCAGAGCTTTAGACTCAGGTCTTGCTATCCTGCCCTTGCTTCAGTGGGAGTAGATGCCTCTCTTTCATCTCTCGGAGCATTTTGCACATAATTCTGTAACAACGGTAGTAACAGGAGCTAACCACAGATACCAGCTTCTTTGATTCAGGCTCTGTTCCAAAGGCCTCACATCTACCCATTTGCTCAGTCCTTATGAGAACCATCTCCTATTGGTGCTATTGTCACCCCCATTTCACAGATGAGGAAACTGAGGCATGAAGTAGCATACCAGTGCCCCTCTGTTAGACTTGGATGCTTTTCCTTCTTGCTTCAAGTTTCCTGCACTCTCCTGGGGGTGCTGAGTGCTTCTCACTCACCATGCTCTATGGAACTCATGCCACTGTTGGATTGTGGTCCTGCAGCCATGGTGAGAGCTAAGAAAACAGGTCTGGGTGTTTCTCTCTCCTCCAGCTCCTCTTGGGTAAGGCAAGGTGCTTTTCAGCTTTGTGTTCATGCCTAACACACACTAGGTACTCCATAAGTGTTAGTTGAATAAGTAAGTCAGTGAGTCAGAGAGGAGAGTTTATGCCCATCCAAAGGAATTTAAATCAGGATCTTGAAGAGATATCTGCTCCCATGTTCACTGCGGCATTATTCACAATAGCCAAGATGTGGAAACAACCTTGTCCATAATAGAAGAATGGATAAAATGTCCATAAATAGAAGAATGGATAAAGACAAACAAAGCGTCCATAAATAGATGAATGAATAAAGATGTGGTATATATATACAATGGAATGTTATTCAGACATGACAAAGAAAGAAATCCTACCATTTGCAACAAAATGGACGGATCTTGATGACATTAATAAATAAATGAGACAGGAAAGATAAATACTGAATGAAATCAGTGAAATAAATGAGACAGGAAAGATAAATACTGAATGAAATCAGTGAAATAAATGAGACAGGAAAGATAAATACTGAATGAAATCACTCATGTGGAATCTAAAATAGTCAAACTCATTGAAACAGAGTAGAATGATAGTTGCCAGGGGCTAGGGAGAGGAAGAAAAGGGAAAATATTAGTCAGAGTGTGGGCAGTTTCTATTATGCAAGATGAAAAAGTCCTAGAGATCTGCTGTACAGCATAGAGCCTGTAGCTAATAATACTGTATTGTGGACTTCCCTGGTGGCACAGTGGTTAAGAATCCACCTGCCAATGCAGGGGACACGGGTTCGAGCCCTGGTCCAGGAAGATCCCACACGCCGCAGAGCAACAAAGCCCGTGTACTACAACATCTAAGCCTGTGCTCTAGAGCCCACGAGCCACAACTACTGAAGTCCGTGTGCCTAGAGTCTGTACTCCACAACAAGAGAAGTGCACCACAATGAAGGGTAGCCCCTGCCTTGCTGCAACTGGAGAAAGCCCACGCTCAGCAACGAAGACCCAACACAGCCAGAGATAAATAAATAAATAGTAAATTTATATTAAAAAATACTGTATTCTGTACTTAATATTTGGTAAAAGGGTAGATCTTATATTGTGTTCTCACCACACACACGAAATCATAATCATAATAGGGTGGGGAGAAACTTTGGGAGGTGATAAATATGTTTATAGCCTTGATGGTGGTGATGGTTTCACAGGTATATACTTACCCCTAATAAAATGGTTAAAAATAGAACAGTCAATTGTTATTGTACTGTCTGCAGACTGCCTCCATGTGACTGCTTGAAAGTTCATGGGAGTTGCAGTCTGATGGCCAGGTTATGCTCTCAGTTCTCTATTTACCAGCTCCAGTGATATTCTCCAACATACTCCCCTCTCTGTCAACAAAATACTCACGTGGGTGCTGTCAGAGTTACAGGGAACATCACTGAGTAGCAGTTGAATTTCCTCCCATTCTCTACCCCAGTGGCCACTGAGGAGAGGCCGACATCTCTGGCTACAACCAGTCTCAGCTTTGAGAACTTCAGTTTGGAAAATCCAGTGATGTGAGTAATCGTTAGTCTCTGCCTTTGTCTGTGATGCAAGCCTGTTCACTCCATAGTGAGACCACATCCTTCCTGCTGGACTGTGACTGCTATAAAATTCATCTAGTTTCCTCTCCGGCTGTTCCTGAGGCTGGCATCTGGGTGAGTCCAGCTCTGTGGAGCGGGATGGCTGAAATGGTCTTGGGAAGAATGCAGAGATTGTGTCAAGGGCCAGAACTTGACTAGAGATTTCTTTTGCTAGTCTTCAGGTCTGTCCTTCAACAATGCTTCTGGAATGCTCTTTTATGTTTATCAGTATTTGGGTGCTATGTGTGCGAGTGCATGTGTGTTGGGGGGGACGGGGGGTGAGGACAGGAGCAGCAACCACTGCTTACACCCATGACTCCAGCAGATTTGCCAAGCATTCCCCCAGGGAGACGATAGATGAAATGCATAAAAGCAAACGAGTATTTTAGAACAGGACAGAGAAGGTAAAGGTCAGGGTGGGGTGCACTAGGGTTAGGGATAGGGGAGCACAGAGGAAAGACAGAGTCCTGATGTGGATGGAAAGATCAGTGGAATGGGACCTGGGAGGGTCTGCAGAGCTGGAGGATCTGTCTGGAGTACCCCCTCCCCTCCTGCCGCCTGCCAGATGCATAGAGAATGGATTTGGTGTGGGGTGCATGAGGCCAGGAGTGGAGAGGCAAGAATGAAGATAGAAGGAGAGATGAACATGTTTGAGATGTCTTGAACATTAAACTGTGTTCTTTATAAATTCCACTTTGGAGAGTTCTAAAGCTTCGTAGGGCCCCTCCCTTCCTTTAACATCATTTATGTCTTTGGGCTAATGTTGTGCTTTTCCAAATTCAGAAATATAAAGGGATAAATTCCAAACAAAGCCAATGTGTTCATCCATCTAAAATCTAGGAGATGTGTATGATCAAAAGATATAGCATCTTATTTCTAGTCTTTGTGGAACTCAAACTCTAGTTAGGAAACTGTTATTGAACACTATAATGAAAGACTGTGTGATAAAACCTGGGAAAATGTCTTTGCCTTCTAACCATTTATTTTTATCATCTTCGATAATTTTTCCTCCTATCTGACTGAGATACCTACTTAAGTGGTGGAAGAGGCGGTCTCACACTCTTTAAGCTGAGAAAAATGCAACATTAGGGGCATGACTCAGAAATTAATGACCCTGGTCTAAATCCTGGCTTTGTCCCTCCTGGCTGTGAAACCCTGGGCAAGTCACTTAGCCTAAAGCTCAGTCTCTACTTCCATACCATGGGACTAGGAATATAATCTTTGGGCTTTGTGCATCAGTGCAGCACCTAGCCCATGAGAAGCTCTCAATAAATGTGAGTACTAATAATTACTATAATTGTGATTTTTGCAAAGAGACATTAAAGAAATATGTTTATTATTCTACCTTATCACCCCAAGTTCCATCCCATTTCAGTATTTATCAATCAGTGGACTGATAAAAGGGCTATTGCAGACCATCCTCTCCTCTACATGCTTTTTTTTTTTTTTTTTTTTTTTGTGATATGCGGGCCTCTCACTGTTGTGGCCTCTCCTGTTGCGAAGCACAGGCTCCGGACGCGCAGGCTCAGCGGCCATGGCTCACGGGCCCACCCGCTCCGCGGCATGTGGGATCTTTCCGGACCGGGGCACGAACCCGTGTCCCCTGCATCGACAGGCGGATTCTCAACCACTGCGCCACCAGGGAAGCCCTCCTCTACATGCTTTTATGTTCTCTCTCCTTTTCTCTCTCTAGACATATGCTGCTCTGTTATTGCCATAGTTACTAATCCCTGGCATCCTTCTTCTTTTGTCCCTTATTCATCTTTCCTTGGTTCAAAACAGAAACAAGAAACCAGAGTCTTTCAGTTGGAAGGAATGTAAAAAACATATTTTCCACTCCGTCATTTTATAGATGAGGAAACTGAAGTTGAAGAATAGTGAAGAATTTGTCCAAGGTCACACATAGCCAGTGATCAGTGGAACCAAAGTTCCCTTGGTGACACATCAAGGTGGCGTCAGAAAGTGGTTTAAGATACACACTGCAATGTTACTCTGACTGTGTTTGTGGGTTTAATTGTTTCTCTCCACAGGGGCACCTTTTTTCCTTGGCTCAGGACACACTCCTGGGTCAAGTCAATACGAAAACTCTCTGGTAAGTATTTGACTCACTTTTCAAAACTAAAGATGGCAACTCGTTAGAGTCTGGTGATTTTTTTTTCCTTTCAGTCTTCTGGGTTTTTGATAGTTTAGTTCTCTCTGAGGGTAGACTTCTTAAAAGACTTCTTATCCATATGCTGTTTTCACCACCCGATTTCCCAGTGTGGACCTATGCCCAAGGACTCTGACCAGGGCTGCAGATGAGCATGGCAAGCGTCCGCTGCAAGCTGGCTCGTTTCCTGGAGGATCTGGAAGACGTAGACCTTAAGAAATTCAAGATGCACTTAGAAGACTATCCTAGTCAGAAGGGCTGCACGTCACTTCCTCGGGGTCAAACCGAGAAAGCAGATCACGTGGATCTAGCCACGCTGATGATTGATTTCAATGGAGAGGAGAAAGCATGGGCCATGGCCAAGTGGATTTTTGCTGCAATCAACAGGAGAGACCTTTACGAGAAAGCTAAGAGGGAAGAGCCAGAATGGGGTGAGTGGAAGGAAGACAGTATGTTTTTTAAAATTGTGATAAAATACACATAATATAAAACTTACTGTCAACCATTTTAAAGTGTATGATTCATTGGTGTCAAGCACATTCGCACTTTTGTGCAATCAATCTCCAGAAATCTTTTCATCTTGCAAAACTCTGTACCCATTAAACAACGATTCCTCATTCTACCCTCCCCTCAGCCCCTGGCTACCTCTTTCTGTCTCTATGAATTTGACTATTCCAGTACCTTTTATAAGTGGAATCATACAGTATTTGTCTTTTTGTGTCTGGCTTATTTCGCTCAGCATAAACATCCTCAGGCTTCACCCGTGCTGTCACATGTGGCAGGATTTCGTTCCTTTTTAAGGTGGAATAATATTTTGTGGTATGTATATACCACAGTTTGTTCATCCATTCATCCATCAGTGGACTTTCTGGTTGCTTCTAGCTTCTGATTATTGTGAATAATGCTGCTATGAACATGGCTGTACAAATCTCTTTGGGACCTTGATTTCAATTCTTTTGGGTATATGCCCAGAACTGGAATTACTGGATTACATGGTAATTCTAGGTTAATTTTTTGAGAAATGTTTTCCATAATGGCTGCATCATTTTACACACCCACTAGCAGTGTACAATTGTTCTAAGTTCTCCACATCCTTACCAACACTTATTTTATATATGTATTTATATTTTTTTGATAGTAGCAGTCCTAAGGCGTGTGCGATGGTATCTCATTGTGGTTTTGATTTGCATTTCCCTATTGACGAGTGACATGAGCACCTTCTCATGTGCTTGTTAGTCATTTGTTTATCTTTGGAGAAATGCCTGTTCAAGTCCCTTTCCCATGTTTTAATTGGGTTGTTTGTCTTTTTTGTTGTTGATTTGTAGGAGTTCTTTATATATGCTGGATATTAACCTCTCATCAGATATATGATTTGCAGATGTTTTCTCCCAATTCTATGGGTTGCCTTTTCACTCTGTTGATGGTATCCTTTGACGATTCAAAGTTAGTATGTTTGTTTTGCTTGTTTGTTTGTTTACATTTATTTATTTATTTATTTTTTGGCTGTGTTGGGTCTTCGTTGCGGTGCACGGGCTTCTCACTGTGGTGGCTTCTCTTGTTGCGGAGCACAGGGTCTAGGTGCGTGGACTTCAGCAGTTGCAGCACTTGGGCTCAGTAGCTGTGGCTCGTGGGCTCTAGAGCGGAGGCTCAGTACTTGTGGTGCACAGGCTTAGTTGCTCTGCAGCATATGGGATCTTCCTGGACCAGGGCTCAAACCCGTGACCCCGGCATTGGCAGGAGGATTCTTAACCACTGCGCCACTGGGGAAGCCCAGTATGTTTGTTTTTTAATCACTTGTTTGATTATCTTGGCTTCATCTTCTTTTTTCTTCTCATGATAGTGCTATGAGAAGATGGAGGAAAGCAGTTTACTTTTTTCTAACTCCTTTAAAAACCTAAGTCAGGGCTCATATACCGCTAGGAATCTTCTCTGATTAGTTACACTTTATCCAAATCTCTCCTGTGCCTGAAACTTCCTCCAGGTCTCCATCTAGCTCCTCATGTGTCTGCCTGCATAGTCAACAAACTTGAATCTCTGCTTCCCATGGCTCAGGGGGCAATGTCTCACCTTATAGAACAATGTAATTTCTGGGGAAAAGCTTTTCCTGTGGGCATTACTTTGGGTGTTGGAATGATCAAAGAAATACTCTTCATCCCTGTGGACATGCTGAGGGTGAGGTTCTTCCTTCTGGCTCCGGTTCTGAGCAATGGAAGGGTACAGGGATGGAATCTAGAAAATCAGAGGAATCTAGAGGAATCTAGAAAATCACAGGATGTTGATGTTGAGCTAGTGGAAAGGGGGAATAAAAATGAATCAGCGTTTCTGAAATGGTCAGACAAAAATGGTGGTGTGTATGTAGAATATCCATGCTACTTGAAGTCAGTTTTATATATTTAAACTTCTGTTTTCTAATGAACGTTTACCCTGTTTACCCTGTTTTTTCTTCGAACCCGGTACTGTCCATATTGGCATGTCTGAAGTCAATTTAAATGTATTTATACTGGCAAAAAAAAAATGCATCATCAGGTCAGAAGCACAGTGAACTGGGGAAGCAACATGGGTCTAATGAGGGAGATAAAAATAATATGGGGGCATGAGGACAAGGGCATACACCCGTGGGATGGTATAAACAAATTGCATGTAATAACACAGTTATAAATGTGTCAGTACTTACCTACTCAATAACCCTTTTAAAGTATCATAATCATAGTGGCAGAAGTAGTTCACTAAGCAGTTTTTGTGGATTTTATTCATTCTTCACAAGAACCCCAGGAAGCCTGTGCTTTTTCAAATGAACTTTCAGTTTTATTATACTGAGTGAAATAAACCAGTCACAACCCCTGGTGGTTGCCAGGGGCTGCAGCGAATAGGGAATGGAGAATGGAGAATTGTTGTCTAATTGGTATAGAGTTTCATTTTTACAAGATGAAAAATAATTCTGGAGACTGGTTGCACAACCATGTGAAGTGAGCCTGGAAGAGGTTTTGGTTGTCCATGACTCTGTTCTAATCAGAGCGAAGACTGGGATTCAATGCCAAGTGGGTCTTTGGTGGAAGCCTGGCTCTTAACCACCGTGCCATTTGGCTTCTACATCTGGGTTTTGGGGTGGAAGAATTATAACTAGGGTTAGAAGTGTTTTGTTTTTATGGGGGGTGCTGGCTAAGGTTAGGTTTTAGGTAAGAATTAAATTTTAGTCTTGGTTTGGGTTAATGTTTAGATTTTGTTTTGTGGTTTTGTGTGTGTTGGATTAACAGCATTGCCATTCAGAATAAGTAGACACCTATCAGGAATCCTTTAAGTAGCTCTTCGGTTCCTGCCCACCTAAAGTTATCTGTCCTATGTGTTTCCCTTGGTGCCTAGCTCTCATTCTACTGTGCCTAGTTTCTCCTATAAGATGCCTCTTTGGGACGTGTTATTCAGTGATTGTTTAGATCTGCGATTCTCAACTGTGGATGCATGTTGGAGCTTTTAAAATATAATGGTGCCTGGGCTCCACCTCAGAGAATTGACAAAGGATCACCGGGGGTGGAGTCCTGGAATCAGTTTTTATTTTTATTTTTTTAATTTTTCCGGTATGTGGGCCTCACACTGTTGTGGCCTCTCCCGTTGCGGAGCACAGGCTCAGTGGCCATGGCTCATGGGCCCATCCGCTCCGCGGCATGTGGGATCTTCCCGGACCGGGACACGAACCCGTGTCCCCTGCATTGGCAGGCGGATTCTCAACCACTGTGCCACCAGGGAAGCCCTGGAATCAGTTTTTAAAGCTTTCTAGGTGAATCTAAAGTCAGCCAGGAATCTGAATACTGAAATAGAGAAATAGACATAAGCCAGATTGGTTATTCTTACTCTTGAAGACTCAGGATATGGGTAAGATGAATTTCAGGTGTTTGGGGTCAAGGAAAGATGAAATTGCTGGCCTTTAGCCATCTTGTGGATATTGGAAAGTGTGTGGGATGGCCTCAAAACCAGAGCACCAAGGAGGGAGTCTGCCAAAGACAAATGAGGATAAGAAACCTTGATGCCTCACATGTTTACGGTTTGATTTCCAGGCTTGGGAGACGGATTCCAAGAATGGATACAGTGTGGACATAATTCTGGGTGGTATCCATTGCCTTGAAATTAGGAGTACAGGAGTGCCCCCAACCGGACATTCAACTGAGCTCTATTCTGGTTTGGGAGATGTTCAGGGCAGGTGCCTTTGACCTGTGCCAGGTGTTAGATATTGGATCTCAATGACATCACCTTAATCAGGAGTCCTGGGTTTTGACACTGAATTTTTCTTCCTTTTACTCTCAGACAATGCAACTGTTTCTGTGATAAGCCAGGAAGAAAGCCTAGAAGAGGAGTGGATGGGTTTACTGGCATACCTTTCCAGAATCTCTATTTGTAAAAAAAAGAAAGGTAAGCAATGGGAGTGGTACTTCTAGTTGGGTTTGGAGGCCTGGTTCTGTAGGTAGTTGAAGCTAGGAAGGTGGATAACTTGGTGATCCTAACATGTTCCTGGTCCTTGGGGTGAAAAGGCCTGTCTCAGGAAATCCACTTCAGCTTCAGAAACAGATTCATGTTTGCATTGCTCCTTGCAGTCCCAGAACCAAGGGGAGGCAACTGAGTGTTTCAGGTTTTATCAGGCATGAGCTGCAGACTACCTAAAGTAGTAAGATTGAACAAAAAGGATCTTCTGGCCAGGGCCAGTTCATATGGCGCTTTGCTGTTCTTTTGTTTAACCGTGTCTAGGAAGATTTTGACACCCTAGATTTTCTGGGGCTGTTCATACCCAGGCAGTGGAGAGAAACTGCAACTCCCATTCCTCGTTTCCGGTTACCATTCCTTATAGACCACCGGCCCCTGTTGACAGCTCATCTCTGGTGGATGTGCTCAGGCTTCTTCCAAAATCTAATTTTCTGTCTCTGCCACAGATTACTGTAATAAGTACAGAAAATATGTGAGAAGCAGATTCCAGTGTATCAAAGACAGGAATGCCCGTCTGGGTGAGAGCGTGAACCTCAACAAACGCTTTACCAGGCTGCGTCTCATCAAGGAACACCAGAGCCAGCAGGAGAGAGAGCATGAGCTCCTGGCCATTGGTAGGACCTCAGCCAAGATGCAGGATGGCCCCGTGAGTTCCATGAACTTGGAATTGCTTTTTGATCCCGAGGACCAATACTCTGAGCCTGTGCACACGGTGGTATTCCAGGGAGCAGCGGGCATTGGGAAAACAATACTGGCCAGGAAGATCATGTTGGACTGGGCGTCAGAGGAACTTTACCAGGACAAATTTGACTATTTGTTTTACATTCACTGTCGGGAGGTGAGCCTTGGGATGCAGAGGAGCCTGGGGGACCTGATCGCCAGCTGCTGCCCTGGCCCAAACCCACCCATAGGCAAGATTGTGAGCAAGCCTTCCAGGATCCTCTTCCTCATGGATGGTTTTGATGAGCTGCAAGGTGCCTTCGATGAGCACACAGAAGCCCTCTGCACGAACTGGCAGAAGGTGGAGCGGGGAGACATTCTCCTAAGCAGCCTCATCAGAAAAAGACTGCTTCCCGAGGCATCTTTGCTCATCACCACAAGACCTGTGGCCCTGGAGAAACTTCAGCACTTGCTGGGCCGGGCTCGTCATGTGGAGATCCTGGGTTTCTCAGAGGTCAAAAAGAAGGAATATTTCTTTAAGTATTTCTCAGACAAGCAGCAAGCAAGGGAAGCCTTCAGGCTGATTCAGGAGAATGAGATCCTCTTCACCATGTGCTTTATTCCCCTGGTCTGCTGGATTGTGTGCACCGGGCTGAAACAGCAGATGGACAGTGGCAAGAGTCTTGCTCGGACATCCAAGACCACCACTGCAGTGTATATCTTCTTCCTCTCCAGTTTGTTGCAATCCCAAGGAGGGAGCCAGGAACACCACAACTCTGCCACCCTCTGGGGTCTCTGTTCATTGGCTGCAGATGGAATCTGGAACCAGAAAATCCTGTTCGAGGAGTGTGATCTCAGGAATCATGGCCTGCAGAAGGCCGATGTGTCTGCTTTCTTGAGGATGAACCTATTCCAGAAGGAAGTGGATTGTGAGAAATTCTACAGCTTCATCCACATGACTTTCCAGGAGTTCTTTGCTGCCATGTACTATCTGCTGGAAGAGGAGAATCAGGGGGAGATGAGGAACACGCAGCGGAGTAGTTTGAAGCTTCCCGACCGAGATGTGACGGTCCTTCTCGAAAACTATGGCAAGTTTGAAAAAGGGTATCTGATTTTTGTTGTCCGTTTTCTCTTTGGCCTTATAAACCAGGAGAGAACCTCCTACTTGGAGAAAAAACTGAGTTGCAAGATCTCTCAGAAAATCAGGCTGGAGTTGCTAAAATGGATTGAAGCAAAAGCCAAGGCCAAGGTGCTACAGACTGAGCCCAGCCAGCTGGAATTGTTCTACTGTTTGTATGAGATGCAGGAGGAGGGCTTTGTGCAGAGGGCCATGCGCTGTTTCCCCAAAATTGAGATCAAGCTCTCCACCAGAATGGACCATGTGGTTTCTTCTTTTTGTATGGAGAACTGTCCCCACGTGGAATCACTTTCCCTGAGATTGCTCCATAACTCATCCAAGGAGGAGGAGGAAGAGGAGGAGGAGAAAGAGGAGGAAGTTCAACACTCTGATGTGAACCATTGTGTCCTCTCTGATCCTCATGTCGCATATTCTCAGAGGTAAGGAGATTCTGCTTCAGGCAGGTGGTAGTATCTGTCTTCTATTTTCTAGCCACCTATCTCTTGGCACTTGCCCTCTCTCCTTCCTTCTCAACTGTCTTGCAAATGCAGTTGCCACAGCTACATAATAATGCCACCACCGCTCATTTCTACCAGACCCGCTTCATTGGCAGATATTGACTAGTAGAGAAAAGGTAGGTGGACAAACACCATGAGAAAAAAGCCAATGAAACAAAAAGCAAATGTTTGGTGGATGCCAATTTAGCACAAGGCATTCTGTGGGGGAAAGAATGGAATAAAAATGTTCGTAAACTCAAATTGCTTGTAATGTACTTGGGGCTTTAGTGCATAATACCCAATCAGTACCTAAGGGGCAAAACAACCCCTTTGACTCTGCCCAGGAACACAGAGGACAGAGGGCCCTCAGCATTGGATGCTTGGGGGAGGTTTCTTGGAGGAGTGAAGTTTGAGCCTGCTGTGAAGGATTGATAGGATATGTGTGAGTAGAGGAGAAGGTAAAGGGATTTGTGCAATGGGTTCTTGTATGAAGAAAGCATGAATATGGTCTGAGGAAGAGTACTTATGTTGGAGAAAATGGAGAGGGACATGGCTTCACTGGAACAACCAATGAGAGGAAATCGAGGGAAATAGGGCTGGAAAGGAGAGAGTGCTCCGAGGCCCCCACCTTGTGTTTGCAGCCAGGCATTCATCAACAGCACCCCCTTCAGGATCTGTTCACCCACTTGCTAGGGGCTTGGACGCCAGTTGCTGTGTGTGTACAGTGAAGGGATTGAGTTACTTGACTTCTAAGTCCTTGCACAGAAACTGCCACAGCTACAGTGGCTGTGGGGAGGTGGCTGCTCTGTGAATGCTTGGGTTTAACCACTATAGAAGACACTTGACATAGGACAAAATTAAGGAGAAAGAGAGCTGACCCTTTCACTGGCAGCAATAAATTTTCAGCTCCCTCTCTTTGCCTCAGCACCACTGCCAGGATGACTTTTCTATTTACTGTCGGGTCATCAAGGACCACCTGCTGGGGCCTCAGTGGTGGCTAAGACCAAGGTCCTGCTCACAGCGACTTACAGTTGGGTTGTGGGGACAGGCAGGAAACAAGGGCAGTTGGTAGAGAGGATGGGCTTTGGCAAGAACACTGGTGGAGTGCACCTGAAGCACATGGGTGGAGCCCTTGAACAGCTGGACCCTGAATGATGGGGCATGAGAGAGCCATGGATGTGCAAAGGGCAGCCCAGATTGAAGGAATAGTGGGTTCAAAGGGTGGGAGGTGGGAAAGCAGGGTACATTTTGACAATGGCAAATAGTTCAGAATAGCTAGAAAGAAGATGGGAGAAGGAGAGAAAGAGAGAGGGGGACTAAGAGGAGA
The DNA here is from genome assembly GCF_026419965.1 of Kogia breviceps. NCBI lineage: Eukaryota > Metazoa > Chordata > Mammalia > Artiodactyla > Physeteridae > Kogia > Kogia breviceps. The sequence goes on along the minus strand of NC_081313.1, from coordinate 129,547,072 downwards.
AGATCTGCTCCCTAGGGCTCTAAAATTGAAGCTGAGTAAGCAAGACATCTGACAAGGATCACACAGCTGTGAGGAAGGCTGGCGGAGACTCAGACTAAAACTCCTGATGAAAAGCCTGATGCCCATCTTGCTAGATGACAGCTACCTTCTTCTGAGGGCAGGAGCTTGCTTTGCGTGTTCTAGAGCCTTCGAAGGGCCAGCAGCGTGGGTATCCCTCTGGTGCCTGTTAGAAGTGCAGGACTGCAGGCCTGATCCTAGATCCGTGGAGTCAGAATCTGCATTTTAATGAGAGCTGAACTTTGAAATCACCTGGAAGTCTTAAAAATATCAATATGCTTGGTCCCACCTCAGAGATTCTGACATTATTCCTATGACCTGGCCTAGGGATTTTCGAGAACACTGCTGATGCTGTTCTTGCAGCCAACGTGAGAACTGGTCTCTGGGTCACTTAGCAGAGTGTCCAGGGCCATGGGCAGGACAGCCGACTGTTGAGGGAGGAGAAGGATGCCTGAGGGAAGAGCCAGAGAGTATTCACAGTCAGCCAAAGTCACAGGCTCTTTCTTAGTTGTTTTTTACTTTTACTTTTATTATTATTATTTTTTATTGAGGTATAGTTGATGTACAATATTATGTAAGTTTCAGGTGTATAGCATAGTGATTCACAATTTTTAAAGGTTACATTCCATTTATAGTTATAAAATATTGGCTATATTCCTTGTGTTGTACAATGTATTCTTATAGTTTATTTATTTTACACATAGTAGTTTGTACCTCTTAATCCCCTACCCCTATCTTGTTCCTCCCCCTTCCTTCTCCCCACTGGTAACCACGAGTTTGTTCTTTATATCCATGAGTTTGTTTCTTTTCCATTGTAGTCACTAGTTTGTCTTATTTTTTAGATTCCACATATAAGTGATATCATACAGTATTTGTCTTTCACTCATTTCACTTAGCATAATACCCTCTAAGTTCATCCATGTTGTTACAACAAAATTTCATTATTTTAAAATTTACTTTAGTTTTAAATTTTTATTTCTTTAATTGAAGTATAGTTGATTTATAGTGTCATGTTAGTTTCAGGTGTACAGCACAGTGATTCAGATATATATATATATTCTTTTTCAGATTCTTTTCCCTTATAGGTTGTTACAAAATATTGAATATAGTTCCCTGTGCTTTACAGTAGGTCCTTGTTGGTTATCTATTTTATATATAGTAGTGTATATATGTTAATCCCAAACTCCTAATTTATTCCTACCCCCCGCTTTGGTAACCATAACTTTGTTTTCTATGTCTGTGAGTCTCTTTCTGTTTTGTAGATAAGTTTATTTGTATTATTTTTTAGATTCCACATATAAGTGATATCATATAGCATTTGTCTTTCACTTATTTCACTTAGCGTAATACCCTCAAGTCCATCCATGTTGCTGCAAATGACAAAATTTCATTATTTTTTATGGCTGAGTAGTATTCCATTGTGGGGTGTGTGTGTGTGTGTGTGTGTGTGTGTGTGTGTGTGTGTGTGTGTGTGTGTATACATCACATCTTCTTTATCCATTCATCACAGGCTCTTTGAATCATAGGTGTGTAGAACAGTCTTACGAAGACTCCTCTGGCCTTTTTCATTCCTCAGTGCACAATCTTTGGTTCTGTGACTCATTTCTTAATTCCCGGGAGGTCTTTGAACTGGAGTCAGCCACTCCTGGACCCTAGCTTCAGTTTGCTATTCTTAGAGATTGACTTTGTTTTCTGTCCTTCCTTCCAATTTCTAGATTGGTGAACTATCTCACGTCCAGCATTTGCAGGGGCATCTTCTCAGTCCTGAGCAATAACTGGAACCTCACTGAATTGAACCTCAGTGGCAATACCCTGGGAGACCCAGGGATGAAGGTATTATGTGAAACACTCCAGCAACCTGGATGTAACATTCGCAGATTGTGGTAAGAACACGTGTATGTGTATGTGTGTGTGTGTATCTGTGTGTGTGTGTGAGAGAGAGAGAGAGAGAGAGGGAGGGAGAGAGAGAGAGAAAGGGAGAAGAAGGACCAGATTAGTGATTAGTTTTCTAAGGTTGTCATAACAAAGTACAACAGACTGGGAGCCTTAAATAACAGAAATTAATTTTCTTACAGTCTTGGGGGCTAGAAGTCCAAGATGAAGTTGTCAGAAGGGTTGGTTTCTTCTGCATCTTCTCTCCTTGGCTTGTAGTTGGCTGTCCTCTCCTTGTGTCTTCACATGGTCTCTGTGTATGTCTGATTTCTTCTTACAAGCACACAAGTCATGTTGGATTAGGGCCTACCCTAATGACCTATTTTAACTTAATTACTTTTTAAACACTGTCTCCAAATATAGTCACATTCTGAGGCCCCTAAGTGTTGAGACTTCAACATGAAATATTCGGGGGGACACAATTCAACCCATAGCAAGTGGGAAGGCAAAATTGATTGGAGGACAGCTGTTTGGGAAGTTTAAGATGGGGAAGAATAAAGGGGAACTGAAAATAAGTCATTTGTTGGTGTCATGAAAGGACGTGACTTTCAGTATGTTCCATTTCTTCATTAGCCATGCTTACGGATGAGATTTGAAGAGTTTCATCAAATACAGCAATGACTACCTGGGCTGGAACCCATCAAAATATTTTGCATAGGTTAAATTGTCACAGGGAATCTCTTATAGATTTATTAATAAAATAAATTATTTTTCTCTTTGCCAACCTTGTCCCTGCTATACTGTTTGATGATTTAATCCCAGCCCTTCATCTAAACTGAAGGAGCAAGCAGCTCTGATTCTTGATTTGCTTTACACACACACAAACACACACACACACACACACACACACACACACACACACACACACTCCGTCACCACCATCACCACCACCACCACCAATTAGTCCCTATCAGAGGAGCAAGAACAATATTCCAGCTCATCCTGCTGTGAGCCCACACTGTGAATCAGACTCGCATGCCCTGAGTTGAGCACACAGTTGTATTGGCTATCCCTCCAGCCCTCTTCCATCACACATCTGCATTTTTGACGAGCTACACAGCCAATGTTAAAGCCCACCACTCCAGGACATTTTCATTCCTTCCTCTCTTGTTCATCACAACCACTCCATCACCAGTCTTATTTTACCTACTACACAAACCATATCCACTTTTCCTCATCCTCACTCTATTATTGACTAGAGTCCTTAGACTCCTTAATCAACAGAAAGTTATTAGAGGCCAGATGATGAATTCAGGCAAGGCTTTACTGGGGCTCGTGCTACAGCACAAGGGAGCAAAAACAAGTAACAGGTGCCCTTGTTCACTCCCTGAGGAGGGGCGAGCTGGTCCCTTAAATGGGGTGAGGGTAGGGGCCAGAGGTGTGGCTTAGGTGGTCTGCCACCCCCTTGGTGGTGCTGTGTGCAGGGATTATGCGCAGTACTCTGCTTTTGCTCCTGGCACCTCAGAAATGGCAGTCGGGTTTTGACTTTTTTGTATCTTATTGTTCATAATTTGCCCCAACTGCACACATGAATGCAGTTATGTTTAGTCTCTTATAGTTTCTTTGTATTCTGTTGCTTGAGCAGATATTTGTCCAGGTGCAAGCACTGCAGTAAAGAGTCTCAGGTCCCAGCCTATCTCAACTCCACCAGCCCAGGTCCAACAACCACCATGATTTGCCTGGATAGTGCAATAGACTCTAAGACCATAAACTTCTCATGACAGGATTCATGTTTGTTCTGCAATTGTCTCTATAATGTCTGGAGACATTGTTCTTACCATGTGTTCATGCCCCAAAATACATGTTGAATGAATGTTGGCTGTTTGGTCTCCCTGCATCTACTTTTGCCACTCACCAATCATTTTCTGTACAAAAGACAGAGTGTTATTTAGAAAATTATACTTTGATCATGGCATTTCTATGCTTGAGTGCTTTTTCTTTGCTCTTTTGACAAATTATAAAATGTTCTTCTTGCCTTCAAGGCTCTGACTGGTTTTGACATTTAACCTTCCTCTACACCATCATCCCATGCCATTCTCCCCATCGCCCCTGTGTGATTCCAGAAAGTGAGACACAAATGGGGAGACATGGGTGAGAATGAGATGTTTTGCAGATAAGATCTATTATCCATTCACTTCTAGTTGGTGTGGAAATGGAGGAAGAAAAGATGATCCAACAAGCTCCAGGACATTTGAACTATTCGCCTGGAGATGAGCTGGAATATTGTTCTTGCTCCTCTGATAGGGACTAATTGTTGTTGGTGGTGATGGTAGTGACGGAGAGTGTGTGTGTGTGTGTGTGTGTGTGTGTGTGTGTGTGTGTAAAGCAAATCAAGAATCAGAGCTGCTTGCTCCTTCAGTTTAGATGAAGGGCTGGGATTAAATCATCAAACAGTATAGCAGGGACAAGGTTGGCAAAGAGAAAAGGTAGATGGGTACAACCCTAGAGAGAACAGTATACATCTGAAGGAGTTTCAGCTGTTAGGAACATGTGGTAAAGAGGTGGAACCCATAGATTCACCATTGTTTTCATTTACAAAACAGGAACTTGCCATTTATATACTCATATATATGCCCATTATTTATGGAGGGTGTTCACTGGCAGCTGTGGTCTCAGACTGTGAGCCAGTGAGCCCAACAGCTAACTTCCCAATATGTCTTGAGCTGTAGTCAGGAGTTCTGATAAGATGATACTTTCTTTCATAAAAATTTAGTTATAACTTTCTCTTTGTAACATGAGAACACAGTGCCCCTTCCTGGTGCTAAAAACCAACCTAGACCAGAAAGCAGTGACAGAAAAGCAGCCCAAGTTCTGATGTTTTCTGTTTCTGTGCTTGGCATGGAGGTTGGGGCAGTGTTGCCTTTCCCATCAGTGCTGCTTCAACATCTCCTCGGTCTTGAGCAACAATCAGAAGCTGGTGGAGCTGGATCTGAGCCACAATGCCCTGGGAGACTTTGGAATCAGACTTTTGTGTGTGGGACTGAGGCATCTATTTTGCAATCTGAAGAAGCTCTGGTGAGTCTGAACTAATTTCCCTCAAAAAGGACGAGCTATGGCTTCAATGAGTCACGAGGGTTTAGTATTTTAGTGTGAGAATGGCCTTTGCTGCTCAGAGGATTCCCTGTGTTTATCTCTGGGTGTTTGTCAATAATTAAAAGCCATATACTCAGCCCTGGAAGGGAACTTAAAAAATCAAAAATGTCATGCTTGCCTTTAAGGTATTTACAACCTAGCTGAGAAAATAAAACCAATGTACTGCATTGCTATAGAGTTTTGGGACTTGATGACAGGGCCTTGGTCCACACAGAATAGGAAAAATGATGCTAAAGCAATGTAGACACTTGCCCTTCTATGCAGCTCTTCATTAAATGCTTCTGGGAGACTTGAATTTTGAAGAAGACAGGAAAGCACTTGAAAAATGGTAGGGCTGATTCACACCCATTAGGATGGCTATTATAAAAAAGCAAAGCAAAACAAGACTACATATTCAGTAAAATAAGCCAGAAGAAAAAGGGCAAATATTGTATGATTTCACTTATATGAAGTACCTAGAATTGTCAAATCCATAGAGACAAGATGTAGAATGGTGGTTTCCAGGGGCTCAGGGAAGGGGAATTGAGAGTTATTGTTTAATGGGTACAAAGTTTCAGTTTGGGAAGATGAAGAGAGTTCTGGAGATAAACAGCGGTAGTGTTGCACAATATGTGAATGTACTTAAGTGCTACTGAATTGTAGCACTTATAAATGAACACTTATAAATGTTTACAATGGTAAATTTTATGTTAAGCATATTTTACCACAATAAAAATATACATGTAGAGATCTGGGAAGATGTTGTAACATTGCAAGGGCTTGGAAGGTGTTTACATGCTATTATACCAACCAGAAAAAGAAACAGAAAGTTAATAAAGAGCTTGGATGTACTCTTTCCATGTGTGGACTGGACTATAAGCAAAGGCAGGACAAGTGCTTTCTTGAGTCGCAGCAGAGTGGGGCGTGGGGTGAGAGAGGTGTTGTGACCTTCTGCCATCTCTGAAGGTTGGTCAGTTGCTGTCTCACATCGGTGTGCTGTGATGATCTCGCATCTGTCCTGAGCGCCAACCATTCCCTGACCAGACTCTACTTGGGGGAAAATGCTCTGGGAGACTCAGGAGTTGGAATTTTATGTGAAAAAGCAAAGAATCCACAATGTAACCTGCAGAAACTGGGGTAAGTCTTCATGAGTGTCTCAGCAATAAAGCGACTTATCTTTAGGGATACATTGTTTGGAAAATGTGGATGGGGGTCACTCTAAAAAAGATTAATCAGATGGAGTTGAGGGTAAAGAATAGAAGAGACAATATCTGAAGTAGTTTGAAGCACTAGATACTACCCACTGCTAGTAAGTTAGTTATGTCTATGCTACTAAATGCAAGTTCATGTGCCCAGCACACAGTGAGGCAAAACAAACTAAAACATTGCAGTTTGGAGTAGAGAAAGGTTTATTGCAGGGCCATGCAAGGAGATGGGTGGCTCACGTATCCCCAAACCCTGCACTCCTTTAAGGGTTTCAGCAAACATTTTTTTTTAAAACATCTTTATTGGAGTATAACTGTTTTACAATAGTGTGTTAGTTTCTCCTTTACAACAGAGTGAATCAGTTATACATATACATATGTTCCCATATCTCTTCCCTCTTGTGTCACCCTCTCTCCCACCCTCCCTATCCCACCCCTTTAGGTGGTCACAAAGCACAGAGGTGATCTCCCTGTGCTATGCGGCAGCTTCCCACTAGCTATCTAATTTACATTTGGTAGTGTATATATGTCCCTGCCACTCTCTCACTTCGTCAGAGCTTACCCTTCCCCCTCTCCATATCCTTAAGTCCGTGCTCTAGTAGGTCTGTGTTTTATTCCCGTCCTACCACTAATCTCTTCATGACATTTTTTTTTCTTAGAGTCCATATATATGTGTTAGCATACGGTATTTGTTTTTCTCCTTCTGACTTACTTCACTCTGTATGACAGACTCCAGGTCTATCCACCTCATTACAAATAACTCAGTTTCATTTCTTTTTATGGCTGAGTAATATTCCATTGTATATATGTGCCACATCTTCTTTATCCATTCATCTGTTGATGGAAACTTAGGTTGCTTCCATGTCCTGGCTATCGTAAATAGAGCTGCAATGAACATTTTGGTACATGACTCTTTTTGAATTATGGTTTTCTCAGGGTATATGCTTAGTGGTGGGATTGCTGGGTCGTATGGTAGTTCTATTTGTAGTTTTTTAAGGAACCTCCATACTGTTCTTCATAGTGGCTGTATCAATTTACATTCCCACCAGCAGTGCAAGAGGGTTCCCTTTTCTCCACACCCTCTCCAGCATTTATTGTTTCTAGAGTTTTTGATGATGGCCAATCTGAGCGGTGTGAGATGATATCAGCAAACATTTTTAAAGACAAGTTGAGGGAAGGGTGTGGGTGGTTGTTGCAGACTTCTAGGTGTCATAATCCTTTGTTCTTGCACTGTCCATGTAGGTCAGGTCACACTGTTCCCATAAACCTCCAACAAGACAAATGTTACCCTCTCTTCTGCAACTTTTTATCTCCAAATGGATGACTCTTAAAAGTCAGAGCCGTGAGAATAGGCTATTCTGTATATTTCAGGCTACAGGCAACATTCTTATACAAAGGGGCAAAGCATGACTAAGCACAGGCAACAGAGCACAAAGGTTAAAGTAAAAGAACCAGATCTAATATGGAGTCAGATTTGTTCTTCTCTATTACATATAGAAGTTGAGATTCTCAGAGTTGAAAGAAAGCTTAGGAATTGTGCAGCACAGTGAAGCAGCGAAACATTTGCTTCTAAGACATTCACGTGGGTAGTCACCCGTTTTATGCGTAAACATTTCTAGGCATGCTAGAGACAACAGTCACACTCTAGGTCTTCTCATCTTTTGCCTGAATGTCTCTAAACTAGGACATGTCCCTTAACTAGGACATGGCTTAGCACCTTCACCTATTTAGTTATGTTGTCCTAGGTGAGGGTTGGTCTGTTAATGTCTCTATTCGAAGTACAATGCCCAGACCTGAACCTGATACTCCTAAAGATGTGTGTTGGAACTTTCACCTCCTGTGGCAGGGCACTGTACTGTCACTGGTGAAGCCTGGGATTTCCTTATATTTCTGGCAATCACCTTAGATCATGAGTTCTACTGGATGTCTGCAGTCAATAATAATATACATTTTGGGGGTGTTTCTAACACCAATAACCAATTCTCTGCAGACACCAACTGGGTGTCCTACAAGTCAATTCGATTTTGACGCTAACTACCCAGAGTTATTGCAGACCCTTCAGCTAAGGTCTCAGTCCAAAAAGACTGCCTCCACCAACCCCTGCCAATGTCAGACATCAATTACAAGCAGTGGGTCCCCAGAATACTCACACTTCTTTCTGACTTGGCTACAAATTGAGGATTCACACGACCCCCTACTCAGGTGGGAAAATTTGCTAGAATGACTCACAGAAATCAGGGAAATACTTTATTTACATTTACATTTTTTAAAAAGCGTACAAATAGTCAGATGAAGAGACACATAGGGTGAAGTACAGAAGGATCTGGAGCCCAGGGACTCTTCTATCCCCATGGAGTTGGGGTGCTTTACCCTCCTGGAATGTGGATATATTCACCAACCCAGAAGGTCTCCAAATCTCATTGTTCAAGAGATTTTATAGAGCTTAATCTCCAGCCTTCCTCCCCTCTCCTTCCTGGAAGTTGGTGGATGGGGCTGAATGTTCCAACTTTCTAATCACTTGGGCTTTCTGATGATCAGCCCATCTGAGCCTATCTAGGGGCCCGACCTTAAGTTACCTCATTAGCATAAACTCAGGTGTGATCAAAAGGGGCTCCTTTGAATAACAAGAGACACTCGTATTAATCAGGAAATCCCCAGGGTTTTAGGACCTCTGAGCTGGGAATGGGGGACAAAGACCAAATGTATTTCTTTTTAAAAATTTTTTAACATCTTTATTGGAGTATAGTTGCTTTACAATGGTGTGTTAGTTTCTGCTTTATAACAAAGTGAATCAGCTATACATATACATATATCCCCATATCTCCTCCCTCTTGCATCTCTGTCCCACCCTCCCTATCCTACCTCTCTTGGTGGTCACAAAGCACCGAGCTGATCTCCCTGTGCTATGCAGCTGCTTCCCACTAGCTATTTTACATTTGGTAGTGTATATATTTCCATGCCACTCTTTCACTTCATCCCAGCTTACCCTTCCCCCTCCCCATGTCCTCAAGTCCATTCTCTATGTCTGTGTCTTTATTCCTGTCCTGCCCCTAGGTTCTTCAGAACAATTTTTTTTTAATATGTGTTAGCATACAGTATTTGTTTTTCTCTTTCTGACTTACTTCACTCTGTATGACAGACTCTAGGTCCATCCACCTCACTACAAATAACTCAATTTTGTTTCTTTTTATGGCTGAGTAATATTGCATTGTATATATGTGCCTACTACAAAAATACCCACTAATACATGCACTTTACTGTGTATCACTGCTCTTCCATGTTCTTTACGTGGGTTATCTCAGTTGGCCTCATAAAAACTACATTGAGTAGATATCAGTGTCTCCAATTGAAAGAAATAACTTGAGGCTCAAAGAGCTTAAAGGCAGTGGAACCTAATGCAGATATAGTCCAGTGTAACCCACCACCCACCCCTTAACTCCAGCACAACACTCCCTCATGATGAGTTGCTAGTAGGCTCTCTAGAAGGTTTCTACAATATATCCTGCCCGCTCCAACCTGTGTGACACCTCACATTTAGGTCTGTTAAATTTCTTCATATCTTTCTTTTGACTCATTTTCTAGGCATTTTTAAAATTTAATTTTAAAAAATATACAACAGGTTCTTATTAGTAATCTATTTTATACATATTAGTATATATGTGTCAATCCCAATCTCCCACTTCATCCCACCACCTCCTCCACCCCTCTGCTTTCCCTTCTTGGTGTCCATACATTTTTCTCTACATCTGTGTCTCTATTTCTGCCTTGCAAACTGGTTCATCTGTATCATTTTTCTAGATTCCACATATATGCATTAATATACAATATTTGTTTTTCTCTTTCTGAATTACTTCACTCTGTATGACATTCTCTAGGTCCATCCACATCTCTACAAATGACCCAATTTCATTCCTTCTTAATGGCTCAGTAATATTCCATTGTATATATGTACCACATCTTCTTTGTCCATACATCTGTTGATGGGCATTTAGGTTGCTTCCATAACCTAGCTATGCCCAATAGTGGATCATAAGAGAATTCTATTTTCAGTTTTTTAAGAAACCTCTATACTGTTCTCCATAGTGGCTGTACCAATTTATATTCCCACCAACAGTGCAAGAGGGTCCCCTTTTCTCCAAACCTTCTCCAGCATTTGTTGTTTGTAGGTTTTCTGATGATGCCCATTCTAACCAGTGTGAGCTGATACTTCATTGTAGTTTTGATTTGTGTTTCTCTAATAATTAGTGATGTTGAGCAACTTCTCATGTGCCTCTTGGCCATCTGTATGTCTTCTTTGGAGAAATGTCTATTTAGGTCTTCTGCCCATTTTGGGATTGGGTTGTTTGTTTTTTTAATATTGAGTTGCATGAGCTGTTTATATATTTTGGAGATTAATCCTTTGTCCATTGATTCATTTGCAAATATTTTCTCCCATTCTGAGGATTGTCTTTTCCTCTTTTTTATAGTTTCCTTTGCTGTGCAAAAGCTTTTAAGTTTCATTAGGTCCCGTTTGTTTATTTTTGTTTTAATTTCTAATACTCTGGGAGGTGGGTCCAAAAATGTGCTGCTGTGATTTATGTCAAAGGGTGTTTGTTCTTCCTATGTTTTCCTCTAAGAGTTTTATAGTGTCTGGTCTTACACTTAGGTCTTTCATCCATATTGAGTTTATTTTTGTGTATGGTGTTAGGGAGTGTTCTAATTTCATTCTTTTACATGTAGCTGTCCAGTTTTCCCAGCACCACTTATTGAAGAGACTATCTTTTCTCCATTGTATATCCCTGCCTCCTTTGTCATAGATTAGTTGACCATAGGTGTGTGGGTTTATCTCTGGGCTTTCTATCCTTTTCCACTCATCTATATTTCTGTTTTTGTGCCAGTACAATATTGTCTTGATTACTGTAGCTTTGTAGTATAGTCTGAAGTCAGGGAGTCTGATTCTTCCAGCTCTATTTTTTCTCCTCAAGATGGCTATGGCTATACGGGGTCTTCTGTGTCTCCATGCAAATTTTAAGATTTATTGTTCTAGTTCTGTAAAAAATGCCATTGGTAATTTGATAGGGATTGAACTGAATCTGTAGATTGCTTTGGGTAGTATAGTCATTTTCACAATATTAATTCTTCCAATCCAAGAACATGGTATATCTCTTGATCTGTTTGTGTCATCTTTGATTTCTTTCATCACTGCCTTATAGTTTTCTGAGTACAGGTGTTTTACCTCCTTAAGTAGGTTTATTCCTAGGTATTTTATTTTTTTGTTGCAATGTGAATGGGATTGTTTCCTTAATTTCTCTTTCAGGTATTTCATTATTAATGTATAGGAATGCAAGAGATTTCTGTGCATTAATTTTGTATCCTGCAACTTTACCAAATTCATGGATTAGCTCTAGTAGTTTTCTGGTGGCATCTTTAGGATTATCTATGTACAGTATCTTATCATCTGCAAACAGTGACAGTTTTACTTCTTCTTTTCCAATTTGTATTCCTTTTATTTCTTTTTCTTCTCTGATTGCCATGGCTAGGACTTCCAAAACTATGTTGAATAATAGTGGTGAGAGTGGACATCCTTATCTTTTTCCTGATCTTAGAGGAAATGCTTTCAGTTTTTCACCATTGAGAATGATGTTTGCTGTGGGTTTGTCCTATAGGGCTTCTATTATGTTGAGGTTGGTTCCCTTTATGCCCACTTTCTGGAGAGTTTTTTTCATAAATGAGTGTTGAATCTTGTGAAAAGCTTTTTCTGCATCTATTGAGATGATCGTATGGTTCTTATTCTTCAGTTTGTTAATATGGTGTATCACATTGATTGATTTGTGTATATTGAAGAATCCTTACATCCCTGTGATAAATCTCACTTGACCATGGTGTATGATCCTTTTAATTTGTTGTTAGATTCTGTTTGCTAGTATTGTGGTAAGGATTTTTGCATCTATAATCATCAGTGATATTGGTCTGTAATTTTCCTTCTTTAAGTATCTTTGTCTGGTTTTGTTATCAGGGTGATGGTGGCCTCATAGAATGAATTTGGGAGTGTTCCTTCCTCTGCAAATTTTTGGAAGAGTTTGAGAAGGATGGGTGTTAGCTCTTCTCTAAATGTTTGATAGAATTCACCTGTGAAGCCATCTTGTCCTGGACTTTTCTTTGTTGGAAGATTTTTAATCACAGTTTCAATTTCATTACTTGTGATTGGTCTGTTCATATTTTCTGTTTCTTGCTGGTTCAGTCTTGGAAGGTTATACCTTTCTAAGAATTTGTCCATTTCTTCCAGGTTGTCCATTTTATTGGTATAGAGTTGCTTATAGTAGTCTCTTAGGATGCTTCAAATTTCTGTGGTGTCTGTTGTAAGTTCTCCTTTTCCATTTCTAATTTTATTGATTTGAGTCCTCTCCCTCTTTTTCTTGATGAGTCTGACTAAAAGTTTATCAATTTTGCTTATCTTCTCAAAGAACCAGCTTTTAGTTTTATTGATCTTTGCTACTGTTTTCTTTGTTTCTATTTCATTTATTTCTGCTCTGATCTTTATGATTTCTTTCCTTCTATTAATTTTGGGTTTTGGGTTTCTTTCTCTAGTTCCTTTAGGTGTAATGTTAGATTGTTTATTTGAGATTTTTCTTGTTTCTTGAGTTAGGACTCTATTGCTATAAACTTCCATCTTAGAACTGCTTTTGCTGCAACCCATAGGTTTTGGAATGTCGTGTTTTCATTGTCATTTTTCTCTAGGTATTTTTCGATTTCCTCTTTGATTTCTTCAATGATCTCTTGGTTATTTAGTAGTGTATTGTTTAGCCTCCATGTTTTTTTATTTTTTTCCCTGTAATTTATTTCTAATCTCATAGTGTTGTGGTCAGAAAAGATGCTTGATATGATTTCAATTTTCTTAAATTTACTTAGGCTTGATTTGTGACCCACAATGTGATCTATCCTGAAAAATGTTCCATGTGCACTTGAGAAGAAAGTGTAATCTGCTGTTTTTGGATGGAATGTCCTATAAATATCAATTAAATTTATCTGGTCTATTGTGTCATTTAACGCTTGTGTTTCCTTATTAATTTTCTGTCTGGATGATCTATCCATTGGTGTAAGTGAGCTGTTAAAGTCCCCCACTATTATTGTGTTACTGTCGATTTCCTCTTTTATAAATGTTTTTTGCATTTGCCTTATGTATTAAGGTGCTCCTATGTTGGATGCATATATATTTATAATTGTTATATCTTCTTCTTGGATTGATCCCTTGATCATTATGTAATGTTATTTCTTGTCTCTTACAACATTCTTTATTTTAAAGTCTATTTTATCTGATATGATTATAGCTACTCCAGCTTTCTTTTGATTTCCATTTGCATGGAATATTTTTTTCCATCCCCTCAATTTCAGACTGTATGTGTCCCTAGGTCTGAAGTGGGTCTCTTGTAGACAGTATATATATGGGTCTTGTTTTTGTATCCATTCAGCAAGCCTGTGTCTTTTGGTTGGAGCATTTAATCAATTCACATTTTAGGTAATTATCTATATGTATGTTCCTATTACCATTTTCTAATAGTTTTGGGTTAGTTTTTGTAGGTCCTTTTCTTCTCTTGTGTTTCCCACTTGGAGAAGTTCCTTTAGCATTTTTGTAGAGCTAGTTTGGTGGTGCTGAATCCTTTTAGCCTTTTCTTGTTTGTAAAGCTTTTGATTTCTCCGTCGAATCTGAATGAGTTCCTTGCCAGTAGAGTAATCTTGGTTGTAGATTCTTCCCTTTCATCACTTTAAATATATCATGCCACTCCCTTCTGGCTTGTAGAGTTTCTGCTAAGAAATCAGCTCTTAACCTTATGGGAGTTCCCTTGTATGTTATTTGTCATTTTTCACTTACTGCTTTTAATAATTTTTCTTTGTCTTTAATTTTTGTCAATTTGATTACTATGTGTCTCACCTTGTTTCTCCTTGGGTTTATCCTGCCTGGGACTCTCTACACTTTCTGGACTTGGGTGGCTATTTCCTTTCCCATGTTAGGGAAGTTTTTGACTATAATCTCTTCAAATATTTTCTCAGGTCCTCTCTCTTCTCCTTCTGGGACCCCTATAATGTGAATCTTAATGTTGTCCCAGAGGTCTCTTAGGATGACTTCATTTCTTTTTATTCTGTTATCTTTATTCTGTTATGTGGCAGTGAATTCCACCATTCTGTCTTCCAGATCATTTATCCATCCTTCTGCTTCAGTTATTCTGCTATTGATTCCTTCTAGTGTGTTTTTCATTTCAGTTATTGTATTGTTCATCTCTGTTTGTTTGTTCTTTAATCCTTCTAGGTCGTTGTTCTTTAATTCTTCTAGGTCTTTGTTAAACATTTCTTACATCTTCTCAATCTTTGCCTCCATTCTTTTTCTGACATCCTGGATCATCTTCACTATCATTATTCTGAATTCTTTTTCTGGAAGGTTGCCTATCTCCACTTCATTTAGTTGTTTTTCTGGGGTTTTATCTTGTTCCTTCATCTGCTACATAGTCCTCTGCCTTTTCATTTTGTCTGTCTTTATATGAATGTGGTTTTCATTCCACAGGTGGCAAGATTGTAGTTCTTCTTGCTTCTGCTGTCTTCCCTCTGGTGGATGAGGCTATCTAAGAGGCTTGTGCAAGCTCTCTGGTGGGAGGGACTGGTGGTGGGTAGAGCTGGGTGTTGCTCTGGTGGACAGAGCTCAGTAAAACTTTAATCCATTTGTCTGCTGGTGGGTGGGGCTGTGTTGCCTCCCTGTTGGTTGTGTGACCTGAGGCAACCCAGCACTGGAGGCTACAGGCTCTTTGGTGGGGCTAATGGTGGACTCTTGGAGGGCTCACAACAAGGAGTGTTTCCCAGAACTTATGCTGCCAGTGTCCTTGTCGTCGTGGTGAGCCACAGCCACCCCACTCTGCCTCTGCAGGAGGCCCTCTAATACTAGCAGGTAGGTCTGGTTCAGTCCTAGGTTCAGTGATCCTATGGGATCACTCCTTCCCCTTGGGTCCCGATGTGCACACTACTTTGCATGTGCCCTCCAAGAGTGGAGTCTCTGTTTCCCCCAGTCCTGTCAAAGTCCTGCAATCAAATCCCACTAGCCTTCAAAGTCTGATTCCTTGGGAATTCCTCCTCCCATTTCTGGACCCCCAGGTTGGGAAGTCTGATGAGGGGCTCAGAACCTTCACTCCAGTGGGTGAACTTCTGTGGTATAATTGTTCTCCAGTTTGTGAGTCACCCACCCAGTGGTTATGGGATTTGATTTTATTGTGATTGTGCCCCTTCTACCATCTCATTGCAACTTCTCATTTGTCTTTGGATGTGGGGTATCTTTTTTGGTGAGTTCCAGTATCGTCCTGTTGATGATTGTTCAGCAGTTAGTTGTGATCTGGTGCTCTCATAAGAGGAAGTGAGCACACATCCTTCTACTCTGCCATCTTGAAGAAATCTCTGTGCTGTTGTCTGGAATTATTGAGGCTCAGGTTCTTTGTGTCTCAGTGCAGAAGAACTTCAGCGAGAGGCACAGTGATAGGCAAGAAGTAGATTTATTAATGTAGGACGCTTGTAAGAGATGCAAACGGGCAGGTGAGAGAGCTGTCTAGGCATTTTTGAATCATGATCCTGTCAGTATTACCTAGACATATAACAAGCAAACTGTAAATGTCTTCATTAATGTTACTGACAGAAATACCAACCAGATCAGCACCAAATACACCAGGAAGGGTCTTTACTGAGGAATAATGTGTTAATCCATAATTAAAACCCATAGATGTTCACAAAGCTCTGTTACCTCCTTGGGCCTGTCCCAGTGACCCATCCTCAGATATTGCCAAACTCTTTACCAAAAAAAGTCTATTCTCAATGCCTTCATTTCCTTCCCTTATATGATTACTCTATCTCAGCAATTTGGCTTCTGCTGCTCTTGGTTTGTTCAGCAGATGTGATTTAGCCCCTTTGTTTTCCAGGTACTCTGGGGACCCAGTTGTGGGTGTTGATAGCAGGAGTGAGTAAAACAAACCAGGACCCGGGTTTCACAAACATTCTTATAGTGGGTAATAAACACTAGACAATAGACAAGCAAAACAATGTACAATATATGTAAGTGGTATAATAAAAACTGGAGTGACAATGAGGACTCCTTCCTTGCCCAAGTGTTCAGTAAATGCCTCTCTTGCAGATGACATGGGATCACGTACTAAATAAACTGAGGATGAGAGCCATGAAGAAGCCAGGGGAAAACACTCCACACAAAGCAAAAAGAAGTGAAGGGGTTCAGAGCATAAACTCTCAGTTGACCCTCAGTGATCCTGTTTCTGACTCTCATAGATTCTCCTCAGTCCTAATCCTAGTTGAAATCTGTTGCCTTTAATTCTGTTCATCATCTCCTTGAAACACTTCGTTCTTGTTTTTAGGGCACTGCTCAGTTTTTCCTGCTAATTTTATAGCTTCTGCTTCTCTGGCTTCTGCATTGACTTCTCTTCCTGTGGTCTGGGGATTTCACCATTGGTTTTCTTTTTCACTAAATGTTTCTACACTCTCTGGGAACTCTCATATGCCCCTCAGCTTTGAAAACAACCTGTATGCAGGTGGCTCCCCAAACAGATCTTAAACCTAGATATTACTCTTATGCTTTTTTCTTTTTAAATAGACATTTTTAGAGGGGAATTAGATACAGCAAAATTGAGAGGAAGATACAGAGATTTCCCATATGCCCCTACCTCACATATGCATAATCTCCCCCATTATCACCATCACCCCCCAGAGTGGTACATTTGTTACAGCTGATGAACCTACACTGACACATCATAATCACCCAAAGTTCATAGTTTACATTAGGTTCACTCTTCATTTGGTATGCTCTGTGGGTTTGGACAATTGTATAATGATATGTTTCTACTATTGTAGTAACATAGAGAGTAGGTTTACTGCCCCCCAAATCCTCCATGCTTGGTCTATTCATCCCACCCTCACCTCTAATCCCTGGTAACCGCTGATCATTTTACTGTCTCCATAATTTTGCCTAAAACAGAATGTCGTACAGTTGGAATCATACAATATGTAACCTTTTCAGATTGGCTTGTTTTATTTAGTAATATGTATTTAAGTTTTTGCCATTTCTTTATAGCACTGACTAGTAGTCCATTGTCTGGATGTACCAGTTTATTTATCCATTCACCTAATGAAGGATATCTTGTTTGCTTCCAAGTTTTGATAATTATGAATAAAGCTTCCATAACCATCTGTGTGCAGGCTTTTGCATGGACATAAGTTTTCAGCTCCTTTGGGTAAATACCAAGGAGTGATATTGCTGGATCATATTGTAACAAATGTTTAGTTTTGTAAGAAACTGAAAAACTGTCTTCCAAAGTGGGTATAAAATTTTGCATTCCCACCACCAATGAATGAGAGTTCCTATTGCTCCATATCATTGCTAATATTTGGTGTTTTCAGTGTACCAGACTTTGGCTGTTCTGATATGTATGTGGTGGTATCTCATTGCTGTTTTAATTTGCATTTCATTGACGACATATGATGTGGAGCATATTTTCATAAGTTTATTTACCATCTGTATATCCTCTTTGATAAGGTGTCTGTTAAGGCATTTAGCCCATTTTTTGACAGGATTTTTTCTTTTCTTACTGTTGGGTTTTAAGTGTTCTTTGTATATTTTGGATAACAGTCCTTTATCAGATATATCTTTTGCAAATATTTTCTCCCAGTGTAGCTTGTCTCTTTGTTATCTTGACAGTGTCTTTCCAAGAGAAGAAAATTTTAATTTTGATAAAGTCCAACTTATCAATTATTTATTTCTTGGATCATGAATTTGGTCATTGCCAAACCCAAAGTCCTCTAGATTTTCTCCTATGTTATCTTCTAGGAGTTTTATAGTTTTGTGTTTTACCTTTAGGTCAGTTTTGAGTTAATTTTTGTATTATTTTTGTGAAGGGTATGAGTGTCTGGATTCATGTTTTTGTATGTGGATGTCTAGTTGTCCAGCATCATTTGCTGAAAGGACTTATCTTTGCCCTTGCTCCTTTGTCAAAGATCAGTTGACTGTATTTATGTTCCTCTATTTCTGGGCTCTCTATTCTGTTCCACTGATCAATTTGTCTATTCTTTTGTCCTCATTACTGTTATTTTACAGTAAGTCATTGAGCTGAATAGTGTCAGTCCTCCAACTTTGTTCTTCTCCTTCACTATTTTGTTGGCTATTCTGGGTCTTTTGCTTCTACATTAAACTTTAGAATCATTTTGTCAATATCCACACACACACAAAAACTTGCTGGGAAGTTTATTGGGACTGCATTGAATCTATAGATCACGTTGGGCAGAACTGACATCTTGACAACATTGAGTCTTCCTATCCATAAACATGAACTATCTGTCCATATATGTAGTCCTTTGATTTCTTTTATCAGGCTTTTGTAGTTTTCCTTATGTAGATCTTATACATATTTTGTTAGATTTATACCTAAGTATTGTTGCTGAAATTCAGCCTCTGTTCACCTGCACCGAATAGAAATGTGGACACAGAGTTTTGGATGAAGTAGAAAAGAATAGCTTTATTGCTTTGCCAGGCAAAGGGGGCCACAGTGGGCTAATGCCCTCAGAACTGTGAGTCCCACCCTGGAGGGTGTAGTAAGGAGCCTTATAGTGTTCAAGGACCAGGGCGTGGTCAGCTTATGGACATTCTTCTGATTGGTTGGTGGTGAGGTAATCAAGAGTCAGCATCATCAACCTTCTGGTGCCAAATGGTCTGGGGTCTACGCACTTGTGGGCAGCATAAAATTAACTTCTTCCACCTGGTGGGGGTTTCAGTTTCTGCAAAACAGCTCAAAGGACATGGGTCAGAATATTATCTATAGTCCTTGAGGAAGAACTAAAGGTCTTTGACTTTGTTTAATGACTAAAGTATTATTATTTTGTCTTGCTTGACTGTTTTCCTTTCTTTCTGCATTTTCTCACCTCTCTGATTAAATTTATTCTTTGACTAAAGCTTTTCTTCAGACAGAAAGCAGGTGGAGGACATGGGTGTAAGTCTATTCTGGGAAGGCCTCATAGGGTCCTGCTCAGTTAAAATGTTTCAGTTTTTGGGGTGCTAATATAAATGGTATTGTGTTTTATTTCAAATTCTACTAGTTCGTTGCTAGTATAGGAAAGGGATGGATTTTTTTTAATTAAATTTTTATTTTATATTAGAGTATAGTTAATTTACAATGTTCTGTTAGTTTCAGATATGCAACTAAGTGATTCAGTTATACATATTCATATATCCATTCTTTTTCAGATTCTTTTCTCATATAGGTTATTATAGAATATTAAGTAGAGTTCCCTGTGCTATACAGTAGGTCCTTGTTGATTATCTATTTTATATATAGTGGTGTGTATATGTTAATCCCCAAATCCTAATTTATCCCTCCCTCCCCACATTTCCCCTTTGTTAACCATGAGTTTGTTTCCCAAATCTGTGAGTCTGTTTCTGTTTTGTGAATAAGTTCATTTGTATCATTTTTTTCTGAGTCCACATATAAATGATATCATATGATATTTGTCTTTCTCTGTCTGACTTACTTCACGTAGTATGATAATTTCCATATCCCTCCATGTTGCTGCAAATAGCATTGTTTCATTCTTTTTTTATGGCTGGGTAATATTCCATTGTATATATGTTCCACATCTTTTTAAAAAATAGTTGATTTACAATGTTGTGTTTATTTCTGCTGCACAGCAAACTGATTCAGTTATACATATATTTATATATACACTCTTTTTTCAGTATTCTTTTCCATTATGGTTTGTCCCAAGATACTGACCATAGTTCCCTGTGCCATACAGTAAGACCCCATTGTCCATCTATTCCATATATAGCAGTTTGCAACTGCTAACCCTAAACTTCCACTCCATCCCCCCAACCCCCCCCCCCTCGGCAACCACAAGTCTATCCTCTATGTCTGTGAGCCCATTTCTGTTTTGTAGATAAGTTCATTTGTGTCATATTTTAGATTCCACATGTAAGTGATATCATATGGTATTTGTCATTCTCTTTCTGAGTTACTTCACTTAGTATGACAATCTCTAGTTCCATCCCTGTTGCTCAAATGGCATTATTTCATTCTTTAATTTTTTTAGTTTTGGCTGCATTGGGTCTTCATTGCTGCATGTGGGCTTTCTCTAGTTGCAGTGAGTGGGGCTACTCTTCGATGAGGTGCACGGGCTTCTCATTGCAGCTTCTCTTGTTGTGGAGCACAGGCTCTAGGCACGTGGGCTTCAGTAGTTGTGGCATGTGGGCTCATAGTTGTGGCCCATGGGCTCTAGAGTGCAGGCTCAGTAGTTGTGGCCCACAGGCTTAGTTGCTCCGCGGCAGGTTGGATCTTCCCAGAACAGGAATTGAACCCATGTCCCCGCATTGGCAGGCAGATTCTTAACCACTCTACCAGCACCACCAGGTCACTATTTCATTCTATTTTTATGGATGGGTTGTATTTCATTATATATATATATATATATATATATATATATATACACACCACATTTTTTAACATCTTTATTGGAATATAATTGCTTTACAATGTTGTGTTTCTGTTGTATAAAAAAACTGAACCAGCTATATGTATACATGTATCCCCATATCCCCTTCCTCTTGTGCCTCCCTCCCACCCTCCCTATCCCACCCCTCTATGTGGTCACAGGGTACCAAGCTGACTTCCTGTGTTATGCAGCTGCTTCCCACTAGCTATCTGTTTTACATTTGGTAGTGTATATGTGTCAGTGCTACTCTCTCACTTCATCCCAGCTTACCCTTCTCCCTCCCTGTGTCCTCATAACCTTATATCCTGCAACCATGCTGAAATTGCTTTTTCATTCTAGGAGTTTTTTTGTCAGTTCTTTCAGATTTTCTATATGGAAGATCATGTCCTCTGTGAACACAGCTTTATTTTTTCTTCCCAATCTGTATACCTTTTATTATTTTTCCTTTTGCTGTCTTACTGCATTAGCTAGGACTTCTACTATGATGAAGAAAAGGAGTGGTGAGAGGGGATATCCTTGTCTTTTTCCTAATCTTAGTGGGAAAACTTCAAGTTCCTTACCTTTAAGTATGCTGTTACCAGTAGGTTTTTTTGTATATTTTTAAAAACAAGTCCAGAAACTTTCCCTAATTCCCAGTTTGCTGAGTACTTTCATCAT
Organism: Kogia breviceps; assembly: GCF_026419965.1. Classification (NCBI taxonomy): domain Eukaryota; kingdom Metazoa; phylum Chordata; class Mammalia; order Artiodactyla; family Physeteridae; genus Kogia; species Kogia breviceps. The sequence goes on along the minus strand of NC_081313.1, from coordinate 129,525,656 downwards.
GAATTGGTGTTGGATTTTGTCAAATGCTTGTTATGTAACTATTGATATGATCATGCAAGTTTTTCTATATTCTGTTGAAGTGATGGATTATATTAATTGATTTTCAAATGTTGATTCAGTCTTGAATACCTGGGATAAATTCCATGTGATCAAGGTATATAACTTTTTATACATTGTTGGATTCAATTTGGTAATATTCTGTTGAGGATTTTTGCACCTTTGCTCATAAGAGATATTTATAATGCTGGCTTCATAGAATGAATTTGGAAATGTTCCCTTTGCTTCTCTCTTCTGAAAGAAGTTGTAGAGAATTGGTAAAATTTCTTCCTTAAACATTTGTTAGAATTCATCAGTGAAACCATCTGTGTCTAGTACTTTCTCTTTTGGAAGTTTGTTAATTATTGATTCAATTTCTTTAATAGATAAAGTTCTGTTCAGACTATTTCTTCTTGTTTGAGTTTTGGCAAAATTTGTCCTTAAAGGATTGGTTCATTTCACCTAACTTATAAAATTTGTGCACATAAAATTGTTTGTAGGCTTCCTATATTATCCTTTTAATATTTTGGGGAACTGTAAAGATTTCCCTTCTTTCATTTCTGATATTAGTAATTTGAGCCCTCTCTCTTTGTTTCTCTTCATTAGCCTGGCTAGAAATTTATCAATTTTATTGATCTTTTCAGGAGATCAGTTTTTGGATTCATTGATTTTCTTTTTTTTTTTTTTAATTATTTTTGTGTGCGTTGGGTCTTCGTTGTTGCGTGCGGGCTTTCTCTAGTTGTGGTGAGTGGGGGCTGCTCTTCCTTGCGGTGCATGGGCTTCTCATTGTGGTGACTTCTCTTGTTGCGGAGCACCAGTTCTAGGTATGCGGACTTCAGTAGTTGTGACTCATGGGCTCTAGAGCGCAGGCTCAGTAGTTGTGGCACACGGGCTTAGTTGCTCCACAGCATGTGGGATCTTCCTGGACCAGGGCTCAAACCTGTGTCCCCTGCATTGGCAGGCGGACTCTTAACCACTGCAACACAAGGAAAGCCAAGATTCATTGATTTTCTTTTTTTAGAATATTAATTAATTAATTAATTAATTAATATTTGGCTGTGTTGGATCTTTGTTGCTGTGTGTGGGCTTTCTCTAGTTGAGACAAGCAGGGGCTACTCTTTGTTGTGGTGCATGGGCTTCTCATTGCAGTGGCTTCCCTTGTTGCGGAGCATGGGCTCTAGGTGCATGGGCTTCAGTAGTTGTGGCATGGGGTCAATCGTTGTGGTTTGCGGGCTCCAGAGTGGAGGCTCCTTACTTGTGGCACACGGGCTTATTTGCTCCACTGCACGTGGGATCTTCCTGGGCCAGGGCTCAAACCCATGTCCTCTGCACTGGCAGGCAGATTCTTAACCACTGTGCCACCAGGGAAGCCCTCATTGATTTTTTTGATAAGAATTTATTGTTTTCAATTTCATTGATTCCTGCTCTAATTTTTATTGCTTTTCTTCTGCTTACTTTGAATTTAACTTGCTCTTCTTCTAGTTTCCTAAGGTGGAAGCTTAGATGATTGATTTTAGATTTTTATTCTTTACTAATATATGCATCCCTTGCTATAAATTTCCATCTAAGCACGGCTTTTGCTGCATCCCACAAATTTTAAGTTGTGTTTTTATTTTCATTTAGTTTAAAATATTTTAAAATTTCTTTTGAGATTTCTTCCTTGATCCATGTTTTGTTTAGAAAATTGAATGTGTTATGAAATTCCATGCCAAAAGTTACTTTTCCTGGGTCATTAATATTTATAACTAACCTGTCCTTTAATTTGCATTAATAATGTACCTTGGGATTACACAAAGAATAATTCGTAAATATTCTGGTAAAGGGGAAGATGCAATAGTTAAAACACAGTAATTAACATGGAAAGAAAAAAGAAGTGTCCATGTATTTTGAAATTTTCCAGCTATCTTTCTGTAATTTATCTCTAGTTTCATTTGATTTCAGTCTGATTTGTTTTTTAAACTTGTTACCATATGTTTTATGACACAGAATGTGGTCTCTCTTGGTGAATGTTACATGTGAGCCTGAGAAGAATGTGTATTCCTCTGTTGTTGGGTGAAGTAGTCCATAAATGTCAATTTTTTTTAGTTTATTTTTTTGAAGTATAGTTGACTTACAGTGTTGTGTTAATTTCTGCTGTATGGCAAAGTGATTCAGATATATACATATATACTCTTTTCCATTATGGTTTATCACAGGATATTGAATGTAGTTCCCTGTGCTATACAGTGGGACCTTGTTGTTTATCCTTTCTGAATATAATAGTTTGCATCTGCTAATCCAAAACTCCCAATCCCTCCCTCCCCTACTCCCACTCCCCCTTGGCAACCACACGTAGATGTCAATTGTTTTCAGTTCATTGATAGAGTTGCTGAGTTCAACTATGTCCTTACTGATATTCTGCCTGCTGGATCTGTTAATTTCCGATAGAGGGGTGTTAAAGTCCCCAGCAATGTGTTATAGATACATATATTTTTTCTCCTTGAAGTTCTATCAGTTTTTGCCTCACATATTTTGACTTTTTTTAGGCACACATATGTTAAGGATTGTTATGTCTTCTTGGAAAATTGACCAATATAAACATCATATAATGTCCCTCTTTATCCCTAATAATTTTCATTGCTCTGCAGGCTGCTCTGTCTGAAATTAATATAGATACTCCTGCTTTATTTTTTAAATTAAAACAATTTCAAGCTTTATCTAGGTATGATTGACCAATAAAAGTCATATATATTTAATATGTACCACATGATGTTTTTATATATATATATATACATTGTGAACTAATTTCCACAAACAAGCTAATTAACATACCCATCATATTGTTACTTTTTTGTCTGTGTGTGGTGAGATCACTTGAATCTACTCTTAGCAAATATCAAATATACAACATATTAACTTGGTGAATGTACAGTCACCAAGCTGTACATTCAGTCTTCAGAACTTATAACTGAAAGTTTATATTCTTTGATCAATATCTCCCCTTTTCCCCCATCCCCCCAACCTCTGGTAACCCCCATTCTACTCTGTTAACTATGAGTTTGGTGGTTTTTTTTTTTTTTTTTTCACATATAGGTGAGATGACATGGTATTTGTCTTTCTCTCTTTGGTTTAAATTACTTAGCATAATGTCCTCTGGGTTCATTCATGTCACAAATGGCAGGATTTCCTTCTTTTATAAGGATGAATAATATTCCATTGCATATATGTATATGTATATCTATCTATCTATCTAGCTAGCTAGCTAGCTATCTATATCTATCATCTATCACCTATGCCACATATCCTCTGCTCCCTTTTGATTAGTGTTAGCATGCTATATCTTTCTCTATCCCTTTACACTTATTTTTTAAACCATTGTTTCCATTCCTGTAATTTTAATCTGTATGTGTTTATATTTAAAGTGGATTTCTATTTATTTATTTATATTTTGGCTGCCTTGGGTCTTCGTTGCTATGCACGGGCTTTCTCCAGTTGTGGCACGTGGGGGCTACTCTTTGGTGCAGTGTGTGGGCTTCTCATTGTGGTCGCTTCTCTTGTTGCGGAGCATGGGCTGTAGGTGCACAGGCTTCAGTAGCTGTGGCACATGGGCTCAGTAGTTGTGGCTCATGGTCTCAAGAGTTCAGGCTCAGTAGTTGTGGTGCATGGCCTTAGTTGCTCCGTAGCATGTGGGGTCTTCCTGGACCAGGGCTTGAACCCATGTCCCCTGCATTGGCAGGTAGATTCTTAACCACTGCACCACGAGGGAAGTCCTAAAGTGGATTTCTTGTAGACAATAAACAGTTGGGTTTTATTTTTTGTTCACTCTCTGATACCTGACTTTTAATTGATTTATTTAGATCATTGATAAATTTATTATTGACATTGTTGGATTAATATCTCATATTTGTTCCCATTTTCCATTTATTGCTCTTGTTCTTTTATCTTATTTTTGTCTTCATCTCTTTTTCTGCCTTTTGTGACTTTAACTGGACCTTTTATATACCATTTTTTCTCTATTCTTAGCACATCCGTCATACTTTATTTTTTTTTGGCTGTGCTGCCCAGTTTATGGGATCTTTGTTTTCTGACCAGGGATTGAACTGGGCCCATGGCAGTGAAAGTGCTGAGTCCTAACCACTGGACAGCC